>NC_071395.1:111545078-111919944 GCF_022682495.2 Desmodus rotundus
CGGGCGGGCGTCTGTTGCCAGGCCCCCCTCCGGCACGCGCTGCTGTCTCCCGTTCCTGCCAGCGCATCATCTTCACAATTGAATTTTCTTTTAATTTGAAAGTAAGTGAGCCTGATGCACGGGGCAATATTTAACATACAAAAAAAGTAGATGTTGAAAGTAACCTTTACAATGTTAGCCTTTATCATTTTTCTTATTAGAAAACATTTACCCTAAGAAAGTTGTTGGTTTTTTGAAGTGACGGGCGTCAAGGAGGATGAGCAGGAGGCAGGAGGGCGGTCCCGGGTTGGCTGGCGGACTGCCCTTTGCCCCGCCCTCCGGAGGGTGCCCGCTGCGGAGTGGAGAGGTGGTAGGGAGCTAGATTCAGGGGAGGCTGGAGGCGGAGGTTTCTGTGTCTCAGGAGAAAGCTAAAGCTCAACAGGCTCCCCTCCCCTGGGCAGGGGAGGGGCTCGGGCCTTTCCCAGGGGCCTCGGCTGCAGGCAGGGTGGCGTGAATGTCAGGACTCTGCCAGCTCCACTGGGTGACCCCAGCCGGGTGCGGCCCTGGGCCCCAGTCTCTCTGGTCTTGTCAACAGCCTGCGATTCGGAAGCTGTTGTTTCGATTTCATGAGTCTCTTCTTTATTTCCAGGCAAAGGAGGCCACGAGTAAGCAGAAAGAATTTGAAGAAACTGCAAAGCAAGTCCGCTGCGCCATCGAGCAGCTGGGAGCCAGGAAGTGAGGCCCCGCCCACTCTCCCCCTGGGTGGGCTGCGGCCTTGCCCGGGCACATCTGGCTCTGCTCTGGGGCTGCTCACTGCCTTAGGCAAGGAGAACATCACAACTTTGAAATGAGAATATTTAAACTGTATTTTTTTTCTCTTGGAAGTGGGGCCACAGGCCACTTCTGTCTTCACCTCTGGTGTCACCGAGTCTGGTGACTGATTCCTTTCCCTCCCCGTGTTTTTGTGTTGTCCGTCCTGGATGCAGGCAGGATGGAAAGGCGAGAAGCTCGGTCACATGGGCAGAGCCCTTTGCCCGCAGTGGAGGGGCTTCCCGTTGCCTGGCCGTGGAGCCCAAGACCCAATGTGAATGCAATCATAGGTCCGTTGTCGCTGGACGAACAGAGAATTAAGGGTGCCATTTAAAGTGTCTTTTGCCTAATCTGAGTTTACGGTGTGCATTTCTTGTGTCCCCCATGCTCTGCAGGGTGTCACTTCGACAGGCCCGCAGCACCCTCGCCTGCCGGGGCTCTCCTCGCCTGTTTCATCACTTCGTGATCTTCAAGGCCGCAGAGGGACAGCTGGTGGCACTGAGCCCAGGCTGCCTCGGGGCTGTAGTGGGGCCTGAGTGGCTGGGAGGGACAGAGGAGGCTCGTGTCCGGGGTAAAGCTGGCCTCTGGCTTTGAGGTCCATTGAAGACCCTTCACCGCCACTGGGCACACAGCAGGGTCACAGTGTTGCCAGAGCCCGGCGCGGCGCTTCAGCCCCTCTCTGGGTAGAAGAGGGTGGGTGGCTGCTTCCGGGGAGTCCTGCCCTGGTGGGCTGTCATCCGTGGGCCGGCGGGCAGCGGTGGCGGAGGCCCACGGGAGGGGCTCCTGCTCTCACGTTCCCAGGGTTCTGCAAGCAGGCATTCCCCACTCACCGCGTGGGGCAGGCAGCGGACACTTCACCTGTCTCTCTAATACGAATCTTCCTAAAGTAGGACGTGGAATAAATTAGTTTAAAAGTTGTATTGAGAAACCTTTTGGAAAAAAATTTTAGAGTAACATTTTCTCTTGTGTGCACCCTAACAAGATCATGAACTCGGTGGTCCGGGAGTCCCAGCCGTGGCATGGGCTGGGCAGAGGGCCCGAGCAGCCGCAGCGGGAAAGGTGGTCTGCGGCCCCGCCCTGGCTGACTCTCAGCTGCAGGTTCGTTGTCGGGCACACGGGGGTCAGAAGCCTCTGCTGGCTTTTCTTACTGTAGGTGCCTGATTTTTATGTGGTGGGGAGGGGAATCGAGACAAAATCCTCGGCCCCTCCAAGGTCCTACAATGCTGTCCTCTTAGGTGGTTCGAATTATTTCACAGATGAGCACCAGCCAGGATTGTAAGTGAACACGTGGCGGTTCTAAGCAGTCGGGGAGGCCAAGGTGAGCTTGAGGCGGATTCAGACAGAGAGCGGTGTAGCAGGAAACACCGTTCAGCTGAAACGGTCTCATGAAATTGCTATGCGATTAGCCAGCCCAGTGCGCCTGGGGCGCCCACTGGTTGCTCCCTCCCCAGAAGGATGCAGTGGCCTGAGTCCTTTTTAAATGACTTGGCCCAGAGCTGAGGGGACTGGGGGGCTGCTGCGGGCCATCTGTCAGCACTATTGGCCCCGTCTTCATGGCTCCGACACCTTCCACATCGGGCCCCACCCCAGTGTCCGGCTGTCCTCCCCCCGGGCCAGCTCGCCAGGGCTGCGGCCTGACAGGAAGGTGATAGGTTGGTTTCTGCCTCCTCCGTGGGGTTAAGCTGCAGGGTGGATTGTTTCTGTCCTATCAGAAACCTCTAGAGGTCATCTTGGTTGTTTGAAAAATAAAAACCATTTCATTCTAAACGTGGCTGAGGACCCTACTGGGTTTTTGAAGTATTGCTGTCTTTTCATGGTCGTTTCTTAGCCTGCCCCTGCGGGAGGGGCGTGTCCTGGCCACCGCAGAGCCAGCCTGGGGCTCCTCTCTGAGCCCCCTGAGCCCAGGACCCGTTTGTTTGCGTCACTGTGGCTCACTGCTGATGGACCAGCTGTGAAACATCTCCTCTGGCTGATGACTTCCTGCCGCACGCCAAGCAGAGAGGAGTGTTCCCCTCTGAGCTGGGAGGGGCCTGCGGTGGCTTTGTCAGGAAAAGGCCTCCAGCCTCTCTGCCCGTCGGGAGCGCCGGGCTGTTCCCTGCCCTTCACTTTAATCATGGTTCTCACTCGAGGCTGCAGCTTCGCAGAGCGGCGGGCTGAAAGGCATCTTTGTCCTTGGTTTCTTTGTTTGGCAGGTGAGGACACGGCCTCGTGGGGGTGTGCCAGGGTGTGCCGCACCTCATACATTTCTCCTTCCCGAAGCGCAGTTTCTAAAACCTCCGTTGGCCCTGGCCTTTAATGACTGCCAGCGTTGGAGACCGAACCTACTGAGGCTGATCAAGCCTTTGGCCCTGGCGGGGGGCAGCGGTGCTCAGGTTCTCCACGGCGGGTGGCAGACGCACAGGGGCTGCAAGCGTGGGGGGCCGGTGGGGGGGTGGGAACCTCACAGGGGGACTCGCAGTCAGAGCCCTGCCGGCCAGCCCAGGGAACCCGAGTCTGGCACCGTCTCCCCAGCCCGACAGCAGCAGGATTTGTGCGCTGAGAGCGGTGCCCTGCAGGCGGGCGCCCCCTTGGGGTGTGGATGTGCTTTGCAGGCTGTACTCGAAGAAATAGCTCACAATTGCCAAGGAAGTCTGATGTGGTCTTATCAGCAATGTCTTTGGTGCAGAAATGGAGACAAAGAGGTGAAGTAGCTTGTCCGAGATCACACAACCAGCAAGAAATAGGGTTGGGATGTGAACCGGGCCGCGGGCTGTGGTCAGCTGCCTGACTGCAGAGCAAGGGCCGACTTGGGACCGGCCCCATCTGTCTCAGACGGCCTTGTGGGGAAGGCCCTGCTTATCTGGATCGGGCTTCTGCTGACCCTCGCGGTGCGACACTTCCCCGTTCTGCTTTGAACTAACCCACTGAACGTTGTAAAGATGCTACGGGAGGGCTCCGCGTCCCCTGCACCCAGCTTTCCCCGTCATAACTGTGGTCCAGCATCTGCACTCGCTTTTCAACGCGTAAGGTCTGAGCCAGGGCCAGGGCCAGGGCCAGGGGGCTGACCGCTTGGAGCCAAAGACCCCAGGGTGGAGGATCCCTTGCCGCGCCCTGGGGCAAGCTTCCTCTGAGCTGAAGGAGCCCTTGCTGCACCATCTAAGCCGGTTTCAGCTGGCTGTGACCACGCTGGGGCCGTGGCTTCTGTGGCTGTTTCCCACCTGATCCCTAGGGGGGATGTTTTCACATTGGCTGGCTCACATTTCTGCTTGAGCACCTACTGTGTGCCAGTCACTGCATCTCGGAACCAAGCGCAAAGAGGACTCAGCGTTCCGCAGTGAGCTCATGGCCTGCCTTGTGTCCTGAAGTGTGGGAAGCCAAAGGCAGCAACAGCCCCAAGTGTGTGCATGTCCGCGGGGGCCCCATGGCCACCGCACGACCACACTGAACTCTGCCTTGGCTGGCAACAGGAGAAAACTAAGTATCCATCTGCCCTTGTCTGAGCTGCTGTCTGAGCCACTGCTGCCCCCACGTGGTCAAACTGGGAATGGCTCTGTCTACCTGGAGAAGCCATCCCAGGTCCCAGCCCAGTGCCTGGGAAGCACCCTGTGCTGGTCCCAGGGGAGGGGTGCCGGGTCCTCACCTGAGCCACGCAACCCTGCTTATACACGTGGAGGTGACACTCCTGCCCCAGGAAGAGCTGGGGGCCCCAATGCCTGAGGTGACACATCATTTAGAAAGACAGGTGGGGGCAGTGTTGGCACAGGGTCCCAAGGGCCCCATGGGCCCTGTGATCGCTGGGCCTTGTGAACTTGCGTCCCTCTGCTCTGAGGCCCACCTGTATGGCATCACCTGCCCCCTGGGGAAACCAGTAGCTGGGCACAGCCGTCAGCAGGGAACAGGGCACAGGGACACTGGGAAACCGGATAATTTAATAAAGGGACAATCTACAAAGGCGAGGCAGAGTGGAGGGCGGTCAGAAGGGATGGTGCAGAACCTCCAGGCCAGAGGGGTGAGATGAGGGGTTACAGGAGCCTGGAGACAGGGATGCATGGAGAGGGCCCCTGCCTGGCTCAGGGAGGAGGGAGCTGGGCAGGGGCATGGACACGCAGACCCCACTCCCCTCCCCTCCCTCCCTCATCCCCTGTCGGGGCCTCACTAGTTGACACCAGCAGGCATCCAGAAGGCTGGGACCTTCCTGGTGTGGTCACAGCCCCCAGTACACAGGGGAGAAGCATGGAGGGAGGACCTGGAGGGCAAAGGGATGTCGCTCTTGCTCACCAGAGACGAGGGTGGGCACAGACCAGGTCTACTCCATCCCCCCACTTCCCCTCACTGCTCCCCTGCTGCTCCAGCTGGCCACCTTTTCCTGCAGATCTGAGGGAAGGGGTGGGGCAGGAGGGGCTCCATCAACGCTGGCACTGGCCCCGAGGCTTTGCTAACAGCTCCCTGAAGACCCGTTGCCTGAGTGGCCGAGCAGGACTGGGGCCCCCAGTTGGCCCGCTGCACGGCCTGTGGTCTTAGTGACCAGGTGTCTGGTCCAGAGGCCCCTCATCTACCTCCTGCGCCCCACCTCCTCCTGGGCCGTGGTCCCCCCACATCGAAACTGTGGTTTGAACCCCCCTGACCCACTCAGATCTCACACCTGTCTTACTTCCTTTCCCATCAGCCCCTTGCAGGTGGGGCCCTGCGGTTTCACTGCTGACTTCCTCTCCCAGAACAGAAGGACTGGAGCCTGCCAAAGGGGAGATTCTGGGGGGCTGGGGGATGGGGGTTTGGGGCTCCTGCTTCAGAGCCCACTGTGGCTCTCCTTCCCTGTGGTATCAAGTACAAAGCCTTCAGCATGGCATTCAAAGTGGGTGGGATCTGGCCTCTGTTTCCCCCTCCAGGGACAGGGTGCCCCCTGCTCCCCAACACATTCCCTGTCCTATCCTGAACCCCTTTCTCACCACTCTGCTTCCGCCTCTGCCATTTCCCACCGGTGAGCCAGCATTTCCTTGCCTGCTGTCCCAGGCCTCCCCTCACCCCCAGTTCCCAAGGCGCTCTCTGTGGGTGCCCATCAAGCCCAGCACCTCCCCCACCTGCTGCTGGCAGTGGCTGTTTATGCACCAGGCTGCCTGCTGAGCAGTGGGCTCAGCATTCTTGAAGTTCCAGGCAACACTGGGTGTGGGCTAGATGCCTCCTCAGTCCCAACCACCACCTGACCCCACCGGCAGGCCCTTGGGGCTCCAGCGGGGACTCTGACTGGTCCCTGGCACAGCTGAGGGTTGCACACACCCAGCAACAGCGACGGTTCCTATGGCAGCAACTGGCAACCCAGGACGGGAGTGTGGGTCACTGTGCCTTGCAAACACGCCCTAGGTTGTTAGGACCCCCTTCTCTGGAGGTGCAGCCTGTGGAGGGCCCCCTTTCCTAGATCAGTTTTCTGTTGTCTTCATGTGGGAAGGCGATGAGTGCAGGACGATAGCTATAGGGTTTAGAGAGCAAAGACGTGGGTTCGAATTCTGCTTTGCCATTCACTCAGTACGGGACCTCAGAACCCCCTCTGCAAAATGGGCTAACACCCACCTTATCAGGACGTTGGCGACACTTTAATATGTACACAAATCACCTGGGGATGTTGTTAACGTAAAGATTCTGGCTCAGCAGGTCGGACGTGGGGCCCGAGAGTCTATACATTTCTACCAGTTCCTCGGGTGATGGGCCAGACTGAGCAGCAGGGACGCAGAGCGCAAAGCCTCGCCTGAATCCAAGCCGCCACCCTGTGCGCTCCAGGCCACCCCTCCCGCCAGCACCACGGACAGCGCCTGGGGTCGCCGAGACGACCCCGGGCCCCCGGCCTGATGCCGGGATCACGGCGGACGGTGGGGTTTTCGCCCTAGTCGTCGTCCCCCAAGACCGCCTTGACCTTGGCGTGCCTCACTGCCGGCCGGGCTTGGTCACCGTGTCGCTACGCAGGCCCACCACGTGCGTCGGGACCCCCGCGCAGCTCCTAGATCCCCTCGCCCAGCTTGCCCCTTCCCGCTGGGCCGCAGCCCGGGCCAGTCCGCAGAGCTTGGCGGCAGCAGCGGCCAAGCCCCCTCCCCGCCCCTCCCAGGCGAGGACAACCGAGAACTGCGGGGTCCCCACTGCGGGACTTCCCAAACTTCGGACGCGGCTGGCCTGGGCCACAGGAGAGCACCAGGGCATGCTGGGAGTCGTAGTTCGCGCTCCCGCGCGGCAGGCAACGCGCGAGCCGGGGCGTGAGGGCCGCGCGGCATGCTGGGAGGTGTAGTTCGGCCTTCCTCGCGGCGGGGCTGCAGGCGATCCCGGGACGGACGGGACGGGGGACGGTTCTGCTTGGCCGGGAAGAAGCCGAGGCAGGGCGAGCTTTCAGAACGCAGGCGCTCCCGCGGCTCTTGCCGCGAGACAAAACCTGGCCTGGGCCCTTTACAAACGTCGGCGCAGTCGAGCCTCCCCTCAGCTCTAGGTGAGGAGTACCGTGATCACCCTGGTTTTACAGATGGGGACCCTGGGACACACGGAAGCTGATGACCGTGCCTAACGTCACTTGCTGAGGAAGTGGCCGGTGCTGCCGTCTCCAGAGCCAGCTCTGAGCCACCGTATGACGTTTATGTTTTTCAATACATAATACGTAATAAAATACGGATTTTTGGAGCACCTACTGTGTACCCGACGTTGTCCAGGTGCCAGGCAGAGGGACACAACGAGGGTTCAGCTGACTTCACAGGCACAACGGGAGGCAGAATCAGAGGGCTGCATAGAGAGCCCCCTCCCCACACCCCTGCCCTGGAGGGGCAGTGCCCTGGGGCGGTGAAGGGCACTGAGCGGAGCGACACATGCAGGAAGGACAGGAGAGCAGGCACGGACGTCCCCGTTCAAGGTAGTCAGTCCCAGAGGCCGCAGACCCAGTCAGGGCACCCCTGAGCAAAGAGGATGTGTGTCCTTCAGGCACTGACCCTGGCCAAGCTCTGCAGGTGCCTGCTCCGGTCTCCCTGGGAATGAAGGAGAGCCAGAGCAGCCTGCTCTGGGAGCTCAGGTGCGGGGGTGGGGTCAGGCATGCCGGACAGAGGCTCACCTGGAGGGAGTACATGGCCCTGGGAGAGGCTGCACCAGGTCTGGCCTGGCCCAGGCTTCCCGGGCTCAGTGTGGAAGGCAGAACAGGGTGGTAATCGCACAAAGGCATAGGGAACGGTCCCGCAGACTGAGGGCACAGCACAGGCGAAGGCTCCGAGTAGGAGGCAGCTGGGGTGTTGGAGGAGCCTGGCTGGAGAAGTGAACAGGGGTGGAGGTGGAGCCCAACGGCTTCTATCAAAGTCTGGCAGCCTCCCCAGGGCTCACCCCCTCCTGCCCCGTGCCTGGCAGGGTCATCCTGAAGGGGCAGAAATGCAAGTCCCTGTACGGTCTGTGGCCCCAAGGAGCCCCTTCCAAAGGAAAGGCTCTCTGTGCCCGCCCCCGCTCCAGGGCCCCTCTGGCCCTGACCCGAAATCTCCACTGAATTCCAGGCCCTTAGGAAACAAGCCCCTTATCTCGGTCTGGCTCCAGCCCTTCTGCTGGGAAGTGGGGGTGGGGAGCCGGGCCTCTGTGGGAAGGAAGGGCGGGGTTGGGTCATGATAGTGGCCCAGGAGAAAGGGCCCAGCATCTGGGTGCTCCGGCCCCCGCTTCTGCTTGCAGGCGCTTCCCAGTTCACGCAGCCTCCCAGTTAATCCTCACGGCAACCTGGGGGAGAGGTCCGGGCAGGAGGTTTAGGGGGATCTGAGAATGCCACCAGGGCAGCACCGCTGGTCACCAGACCAGGCCTTTGTCCTCCCACAGCCAGGCTGTCTCTCTGAGAGCTGACCCTTCCTGGGGGAAGCTGGGGCCCCACAGAGATTCCTGCTGCTCAGCGGCTGCTTGTCGCCTCCTACCTAGTCCCAGGGTAACCAGACTGTCCCTACCTTGTCCCAGTGGAGTCTTGCCCCTGCATGGAGGGAGCAGGGGGGCGGGGGAGGGATGGGGGCACACACTCCTGAGGCAGTGAGGCGTGTTCTGAGGCCATGTCCTGAGGGGAGACCCTCTGACCAAGCCTTGGTCTCAGCGGTTGTCTAGGCTCGTGTGTGTGTGTGTAAGGGGGTGACGTGTGGACAGGTGTATCGTACATCTGTGTGCATGCACATCGGCGCATTTATGTGTGCACACGTGCATGTAGCTTGCTTACCTGTGTGCACATGTGTGCACGTGTGTACACATCTATGCGCGGGTGTTGCTGTGTGCATGTGTCTGTGGGGGTGGGTATGTGGGCTGTGTGCTCCTGTGCAGGTATACGTGTATGTGTGTGTGACGTGTGTCTGTGTGTTTGGGGGGGAGTCGTCCCTGTCCGTGTCAGATCTGAGTCATCCTGTCGGTAAGCTGGGAACAATCCTCAGCTCCCAGGCGGGGACGAGAAGCCGGAAGTCCCTTGTGCAGCCCATAGAACTTGCCGCTCCCCACTGCCCAGGTCACTGAGCTGACCCCTTCCCTCCTCCTCTTCTCAAAAGGAGGGTCCAGTCTGCTCACCAGCCCCCACCCCTGGAGATCACATGATCATTTCCTGCCTCCTTGAAGACCTGCCCCACCCCACCCATCAGCTGTCCCCTTCTCCACCACAACCCCCCCCCCCCCCCCCCCCCCCCCCCGCGCCTTGGACTCCTGCCTCACCCCAGGGGTGCAGCCCCGCCCACTTCCCCATCCTCCTGCTCCCAGCCCCCTCCCTCACACCACACCTCCACCAGGTTGACATTTCTGTTCCCCAGAAGCACTGACCTCTCACCCCGGATCTTCACACCTGCCCTTTCTTCTTCCCCGAAACTCCCCAACCATGGGCAGGTGTCCCTGGTTCCCACCTTCTCAGTCTACAGGTCTCAGCTGAGACACCGCTTTTCCAGGAAGCCCCCCGAACCCAGCCCAGCAGAGGAAGGAGGTGACCCTGCTCTGGGGTTACAACGACTCTCCTCACTGCCCGGGGGTTACGGGCCGGGGCCGGGGTGCTCTCGGCCTTTGGAGTGTTCTGTGTGCCCAGCCCACAGACCTCAGGAATTCGAGCTGAATGGCCAACGAGACCCGGACTGGTGGCGCAGCTTCCCGAGACCCCAGGAGCCCGGGGCAGCGTGGGCGCTGCTGTCTGAGGCAGGGGCGGCCAGGAATGGGCGAGCAGTGTGTGCTGGTCCTGCCTCGGCTCCGGCTCCTCCACGGGGGAAGGCCTGAGGTTCCCGAGATAATCCCTTCCCTGGCCTTTCTGAGATCTTTGCATCTCCTCGGAGCAGTGGGAGGAAGCAGGACGAGCTCGCTGGGGGAGCAACATGGGAATCCTGGGGCGGCTGCCTCTCACGGCGCCCCGAGGCTCCCTGGCACCCCTCCAGGTGCAGGGCTGGGGTGTGGGCTCCCACACGCACAAGCGGTGTGCAGCATGCGTGTTCCTGGAAGGCCGGGCCTCTGGCAGGAAGTGATGGCAGGAGGCTGCTGCTGGGAACCGCGCTGGCCTGGCTGAGATAAAGCGAGGCAGCAGATTGGAGCTGGAGATAGCTGCCTGGGTCCTGGTAAACAGGCTGGGGGGACGTCCTCCCCAGCCCATCCTCTTGGCCTCCAGCCCGCGGGATCTATAGGACGCTGGCCTGGGTCCAGCCCAACAGCCTGTGCTTGACGCAAGAGCTGTTTGCACCATCATCACCAGGACTGAGGGCGGGGGGCGGGGCAAAGGAGAGAACACTGGGTTCGGGGTCCAGGTGGAGCAGGCAGTGGGCATGCACTTGACCCCTGTGGGGGCTGCCCCATGTCAAGCGACATGTGCTGTTAGGTGGGAGCATGGGTAGGAAGAAGGTTCCCCAAGACCTATGTCCCCCTCAGTGGTGACAGAAACTAGACAGCACATTAGAGGGTCACCTTCAGAGCCATCTAGGGAAGTCCAAATGGGGTGGGGGTCAGGAGAGAAGGGGGCAGTGAGGGCGAGAGGGGGCTGCACCCTGTTGCTTGGCAGGCAGGCTCTGCGGACAGCCCACGCCGGCCTGAGGCCAAGGCAGCTGAGGGACCCGCACTGTCCCGGCCAGCGGGGCACCACAGAGCTTTCTTCCTGGGCCGGGCGGGAGTGGCGGAGCCCTGCACAGGGGTGTTCTCGTACACTTGGGTTTTGGTTTGTTTGTTTGTTTTAAGTTATAAGCTACCACACAACATGCACAGAAACATATCGTATTTTACAAATAAATATAAAACGAACTTCCCTGCAGTTGCCGCCCCAGACAAGCCACCCCAGTCAAGCCACAGACCATGGCCAGGATTCCAGAACGTTCCCTGGGATTCACTTCGGCTGCCTGACTTTTGTGATCAGTACCCACTTTTCTTTCTGGTTTTGCCACCATGGCAGGTCCCTTAGTACTAGCTGAGTGCTGTGAGATTTGGAACTTGATACAAAGTGACTGGGTGTGTCCCCTTGCATGTCTGCCTCCTTCGGGGGGGACGTTAACCCCAGGAGATCCGCACGTGTTGATCTAGGGCAGTCGTGTGCTCTTCCACGGCGTGCCTGGGCCACAGCTGGCGTCCCCGCTCCACCTGTTGGGGACCTGGGCCGGCTTGCAGATCGGCTTGCTGATGTGCTGCTTCCCGGACGGAGTACCTGCCTCCGGGGCAGAGATACTCATCTCCAGCGTTACTCGAGGTTGAAAGGTTTTCCGCTCCTACCTTCCCATCGTCAGGCTGTCCCCGTCACTGAGCCTTATCAGGCTCGCGCGTCTAGCCCGCTGGGCGGACGAGAGGCGCTTATCTTCTGATTTTCATCTGCTCTGTTCCGACAGCTAGTGAAGCGAAGCACCTTGCGTGTTCTGGCCGCTCAGGCGGCTCCTGTGCGCGATTCTTGACAGACGGCAAATTCTTCCTTTTATGTAGTCACATGTGCACCCCCCGCCCCAGCCCTGTGCCTCAGGAACTCCTTCCCCTCCTCAAGGTCACGGTGATACTCTCCTAATGATCTTCTAAAGTTTGGAAGTGCCGCCTTCCTGGAAGTAAACTTCCCAGGAAGTTTACACTTGTTGACGGGCTATTTCCTTACAACTGCCAGGTCATCCTACAGCTCTCGGGGTGTGTGCAGTGGGGGGGTGTCGCCCGTCGGACTCCGCGGCCCCCTTCCCTCCACCCTGAGGACTTGTCTTTGCTCTGCGGGCTGCTCGGCTGCTCGGCTGCTCCGGGATGGCCACTGAGGCCCGGGCCCGGGCCCGGACCCGCAGGGTGCGAATCGGAGTCCCGACTTCAGGCAGGAGCAGTTGCGTGGGGCTGAAGTGGGAGGGAGCACGGGAGGCTTCGGGAGGGAATAAAAGGGGCCTCGGGCTGGTCTTTAGCCCTGTGAACCTCAGAGCACCTGGTGCACTCCAAACAGGTGCAGCCCTGTCCCTGCCCCTCCTCTGTGGAAGGGCTGGAGACCCCTTCCTCTGCCTAGACTGCCCCTCCATCCCTAAGCTGCCCTCCCTCTGGGGTGGAAGGCCTCTGCTGCCTCTCAGGGTCCCTCCTGCACTGTGGGGGGGGGGTGTTGCTGAGCCTCTTGGGATTGCAGGTGCTGGAGGCCTGACCCTTTCCACTGAGGCACCCACAGCTTGGACTCCAGTGGGGAGGGGCCACAGGGACCTCCAGGTCTTAAGGGCTTCTAGGGGGCCCCAGGGGCCCCACGGGGCAGAAATGCCCGGGCTAAAGGCCTGGCGCCTGGTGGGTGGAGCAGCTGGAATCCTGGGAAGTCCGTTGGGACAGTCGCCCCAGGGCTCCCTCTGCTCTGCTGGGAAGCAGCCAGCCTTCCAGGAATCAGCCTCAGGGTGGGGGCAGGGAGGAAGGTGGGGGGAGCCAAGCAAGCCCAGGGCTGGGTCCCCCCTTCAAGGGCCTCCTTGGGGGTTGGGGATTGGGCCCAGGGGACCCTCTGCAGAGCTTGGGAGACCCTTTGCCTTTCGGGCCGGCCCGCCGGACCCCTGCCTTCCCAGGCTCACCCCCCAGCCCTGCCATGCCCCGCTGGCTGCAACCAGAGCCCCGTCCTGTGGCCTCTGCCCCACCTGCCCCTCCCGGGGTCCCCGCCGAGTGCTCAGCTGGGCCCCCGGCCCTGGAGACACAGAGACAGCGATGGGGTCTGGCATTATTTACTGCTGCAGCTTCCTCTCCTTCCAGTAACTGGTCCTCCACTCCAGGCAGCAGACCTCTAATCTCTCGAATCTGGCTCGCTTACTGGCAAAGGCCTCTTGTTTCCTGTTACTCCGCCTGGGCCGAAGCGCTGGGTCAGCTCCATGCCGGTCGGGCCCTCGCCTGCTCCTGGGGCCTCAGCCCACCAGGCAGGGAGGACAGAGGGGTCAGATGGGAGGCAAGGACACAGCGGCCTGTCTGGGAGTGGGTCCCGTTCCACAGACACCGACTGCGAGCTGCGTGCAAAGGACCCAAAGATGAGGCTGGCCACCGGCTCCAGCCTGGGGCTCATGGTCCTGCAAAGCGGGGGCCCAGGGCCCCTCCGCTACCCCTCGGGCCTGGCAGAGAGCGGGCATCTCCGGTTGCTCTAGATCCACCCTCCCGATCTGTCGTTGACCCCAGAGGCGGGATCTGAACCTGGGTTATCTAGCGCTAAAGAGCACCCTCGTTCTGTGCCCTGACCGTCTGGGAAATTTGTCTTATAAGGAACCCCAATCCTTCTGTTATCTGGTCCCTGCTTGGCCTGTTTCTGTCCCCTGTGCCACACACAAATCCAGTTTGTCTCCCCCGGCCGCCCTGCAGAGGGTGGAAGGTGGCCCTTGCCCGGGGGCCCTCCAGGCTTGCTGGCGGGGCCCCCAGCCACTGACAGGGTGGCTCTAGGAAGAAGGAAGGTTGGAACTTGAGATGCTGGGGACTAGACCAAGGTAGGAGAGGTGCCAGAGACCCCTCATGCTGGGGAGCCTGAGGTCTCAAAAAGGAATCACATGGCATGGTCCACAGGGGTGGGGAGGAAGATGCGTGCTTTATACCCAAATTCCGTCCTTTTGAAACGTCTGTCTGTTGTGAGCATTTTATAACGCAGGTAACAGAGGCACAGAGCCAGGGACACCTGCGGGAGGTAACAGAGGCACAGAGCCACGGAAACCTGCGGGCTACGGCCGGCTGTGCGTCATGGGCTCGTGCATCCGACGAGCTCACACAGCTCCCAATGCTGAGTGCCTGACCGAACGGCGGGAGGTTTGCGCTTCCTGACTCCTAGGCGGAGGATTTCTTGTCCCGTGCACCTGCGTGCCAAGCCCAAAATCCAGGCCAGCGGGATGAAGCGAGGCTCTCCATTCAAGGACCTGGAGGGCCGGCTGCCAGGAAAGGTCTCGAGCTGGCATGACAGGGGTGACAGGAGGTCTCTCTGAGGGGGCTTGTTCCTGTTGCGAGCAGAGACAGGACCGAGGTGCCGGGATGTTGGGGAGGCCGCCGCCATGGCCCGGCCCTCTGCTCAGGGACCAGGCATCCCTTCCTCGGGGCCGACCACAGCGCCCACAGCTGCACCTACAAGGGCACGCACACTTGTCTCCCCCGCCCTGCGTCCCGGGGAGGAGCTTCGTCACTGGAGACCTGAATTCCACAGACAAACGTTGGTCCTGCTTCTGCAGGGCCTGTGTGTCACATAACCCAGGCTGGGTGGACAGGGGACCCTATGAGATGCCAGGTGCATCCCCGAGTCCTGGGCGAGCAGGGGCCGGTGCTGCCTGCCGGGATTGGTCGTCCTTGAGCAAGGAAGCTCAGGAAAAAAACTCCCAGGTCTCAACCTGCCCACCAGTCTGTCTACTGGGCACCTGGGAGGGTGGCCAGCCTGTGCTGGGGTGGGGGGTGGCGCTGTATCCCGCTGGGCAGAGGACCGCAAGTGGATGCCCAGGGGCTCCGCATGGCTGGGGCCACGGTCTCCATTTTACAGGTGAGGAAACTGAGGTCTGGAAGTTGGAGTCCCTGCTGCTAAGTAGCAGAGTGAGGACTGGAACCCAGGCCTCAGTGGTCTGGCTGTGGGCCCCACGGTGCATGTAGAGCCAGCAGGGGGCAGTGCCAGGAGGGCTTGGAGACACTGCCCAGCCTTCCTCCCCTTCTGTACCCACGGGCCCCACCTGTCTTCCAGACTCCTCCCACCTGGCACATTCCACCAAGAGAGCGTCCATGATAGCCTCCAACCCTCAGCTAAGACACACCCCCTCCCCTCCCTGTTTCTCTGTACCTGACTCACCTCTGAGCAGCCCTTGCCATCTGTCACTTGCCGGTGTCCCTCACCGGGCTGAGGGCAACTGGAGGGCAAGGCCTGCACATCTGTCCCCGGGGCCCCTAGCACAAAGCTTGGAACCTGCCGAATGTTAAGGAAACCCCTGAGCAGATGGGGATGAGTGTGGAGAGCAGCGGGTGTGAGGGCTTCCTTCCCGGGATAGGAACCGGACCCAGAGAGGAAGAGGATGGATAGGGAGAGGCAGGGCCTGGCTGTGCAAGCCCACGCTGACCCTGCTGCACAGGACGGCCAGGCAGGCAGCCCGAAGCTCTTCCAGCCTTCCTACCCGAGGCCCTCCAGCTGCACCTGGGAAAGGGGTCCGCCAGCAGCTGGGGAAGGGGTGGGGCAGCGGCGGGAGCTCAGGACAGACACTCCCGGGGAACCTGGAGTCAGTCAGTTCATTGGCTCCTTCATTCATCTATTCAGTAAATATTTATTGGGCACCAACTGGCCCGGGAGAGCGAGGTAGGAGGGGCCCTCCTGGCATTGGGGTTGGGAGACCCTGCTTAAGGGCTGGGCCTCTGGGGCGGGCACGTGGACCACCCCCACCCCCATGGTGGAGCGAGTCTCCCCACCCCACCCTGGGCGCAGAGCCCCTTTGCTGCCTGCCTGGGCCCCACAGGGAGACAGCCCCCCTGGACCTGGGGCCGGGCTTGCTCGGGGCGGAGCGAGTGGGTGGGGGCGGGTCTCCGCAGCCCCGCCCGGGCCCCACGCACGCAGCTGTTCCCGGAATGGGGGTTTTAAACTTTTTTTTGTTGTTGGCGAATATGCATGTGGTCTTAATTATTTATATGCAGCACTTATCTCCCCCAAATGTTTTATCGGGATTCGGCAGATCCGAGATCCGAGAGCGCTAGATGGATGCCCCGGGCGGCGCGAGGGCGGGGAGGGGACTTGACGGGAGCCGCAGGAGCCGGGAAGCCAATTTCGGCGTCCCCTAAACCGATGGGGGCGGGGGAGGGCAGGGAGGGAGGGTCCCGATGCGTGGTCGGTTAAAGCCTTTCGGGCGCTGGTGGGCGTCGTTGGGAAGCGGGGGCTGGGTGTGGGCCCGCGGGAGGTCACACCTGGGGCCGGTTCCCTCCACCGCCTAGGCCCGCGTGGACCCCGCCAGCCGGGGTGGGGGGGCCTGTTCTCCGCGGTGCGTCCCTGGAGGACGAGAAGGAGGGCGCAGAGCCACATCTCGGCAGCAACCCAAGCGGCCTTAAGAGGGGTCCCAGGACTTTCCCAACGGAAGTGGGCGGGGGGGCGAGAACAGGCGCGACCGTGAATCCCGCACCCGTGAGCGGGCCGGGCATCCGCGGTCTGCTGAGCGCTCCGCACCCCGTGGAGAGGGAGCGGTCTTACCCTGCCCGTTACGGCGGAGCTAATGGGGGTTCAGGGGAGTCCCCCGTCGCAGGACCTTCCGCCGAGTGGCGAGTGGTGCCCCAGTGGGCCCGAGCGGGTGGGGGGCCGAGCCTGCCCCTCACGTGGGCCCCTCCCCCCCGGGCCCCCGCTGCCTGCGCCCTCGGTATGCCCTCTCTTCCTGGCGGTTGGGGCAGCGCCCTCACAGATTCCTGGAAGCGCCTCCCGGGTACACACGACGCCTCCCTCGCACTCGCCCACCCTGCGCATGCAGGATTTGCATGGGGTGGGGGCGGTCTCCGAGGCCAACGCCTCAGCCCCAGGAGCCCCAGAAGCCTAGAGGACCCCAGGAGTCCCAGACCCCTCCCACCCGCAGTGCGCGCAACGCCCCGGCCGACTGCAGAGTCCTTCCCGCGCTCCCGGGGGGTGCAGCGGAGGGTCGCGACCTGAGGACTGGGGGCCGCCTCGACGGGGTGGGGCGCTGGGCCGGTGCGACCCCAGCCGCCTGGAGTTCCTCAGGGTGGCGAGTGGGCGGGGGCGTCGGATTTGGAGGTGCACCCAGGGTCCCCCTTGCCTGGGGGCTGCTTGTCCCCATCCCACCTCGGGCTTCCGGAGGTCCCTTGCTGCGGGGCGGTGGGTGTTGGCGCTGGGGGTTGGGAGGACTCTCTTGAACTGGCCGCTGAGGCCGGAATCCTCCGGGTGGGGGCCGGTGGGATGAGCCCTTGAGCCCCCTGGAATCCTAGACTCCCCGGATAGGGCCTGGCGGGGGAGGGCAGCCTCATTCAGGCCACTCCCTAAATTTCGCCCCAGGCCCAGGAGGCCAGACTCTTTCCAGAGGTAAAGCTCCTTCTGGAGGGAGATTCCCGCCAGTTCCCAGGCGGCTGCTGGGCAACTGGTCCCTCGATTAACAGTGGGTGTGGGGGACTCTGCGATCCCAGCAGCAGCACAGACAGGGGCCCAGCTCTGAGGAGATGTCGCTGGAGGGAGGTGGGGAAGGCAGTCATTCCAGGCTGGGGAGGGTCTCTGTGCTTCCCCAAAAGGGTGAGGACTCCAGGGAGGCAGCTGTGTGGCCTTTGGGTGCCAACCGCCCACCGGCCCCCTTGGGCCCCTGGAAGAATTGGTCCCCAGCAGCCAACCTGTTCCCTTAGCCAGAAGTTGCCATGGTGACCCCCTCCCACCTTCAGCTACAGCTTTTCCAGTAAAACCACTGCAGAAATCCATACTTCCCGACAGGCACGCCCCCCACCCCCCACCCCCCACCCCCACTGCGCGGTCTGGGAGCAGCTGGAAGTTAACCCTCCGCTTGCCGGCAGATGCTCTTTGGGGGAGTTTGGGGGAGTGAGAGCCGACAGTGAGGGCCTGGGCAGGGAGGAGGCGAGGAGAAGGTGCGCAGGGGATAGGCCAGCTGACCTGTCCCTCAAGGCCCCAGCAAGCAGACTTGAGCAAGGCCAGGAAGTGGCAGGAGAGAAAGGACACTAGTTCCCGACATAAGGCCTCCTCCCCGGAGGAGACTTGCTGGGGTCAGGGCCACTCCTGGTGTGCCGAGGCCGGGCTCCGGCTCTCCAGGGGGACCTCACTGCTGTTGGGGCGGCAGCTGCTGGCCCCCCTCCTCCTCTGCCCCTCTCCCAGCACAACTTCTGTCCTAGAGACACAGGGCTCAGCTCAGGCCCCAGGGCCCCACTGCCCGGCACTGGGAGCCCCCCAAGGTGGGCTGCAGGCCCAGAGCCTGGCGCTGTGCCCACAGGTGGCCCCGGCGGGCTGTTGGGCAGAGGGGCTGACACTCAGGCTCTGGTCTTCCTCGGCTGAGAAGCGGCGCCGGCGACGTGGGCTGCTCGTAGGTTTGAGGAAGACGTGCAGGTCTGCTGGGCCCCCAGGACCGGCCTGCCCCTCTTCTGTCCCAGAGGGGCCCCCCGGAGGCCCCTGAGGCTGGGCAGGCCAGGGGCTCAGCCCGCGGCCCAGCCCCGCCACTGTGTGTCCGGAGCTGTGAGCAGGACACGCTCTAATTGCTCTCTCTGTAGCCCAGGATGAATAATTGAGAGGCCTTTGAAGAGAATTAATTAGCCCGTTTATTGACTGTAAATGCTTTGCTGCAGATGATAAAGAGGGCTCCCTGCCGACAGCCTGTGCGGGAGCCTGCCTGCTCGGCCGGCAGGCCGGCAGCTGGACGGCGCTCCCTCTGCAGGACCAGGGCCCAGCCTTTGCCTGGGTCCCGCCCCCCTTCTCAGGAAGAAGCGGGCAGCTGGTTCTGCCCCTCAGGCTCAGCTCTGCCCATTTCTCTTCCAAGAGACAAAGTGGGAGGCTCCATTTCCCCAAGGAGAGGGAACCCCCTTCCCAAGGAGTGGGGGCGCGGCATGTCCTGCTGCACGCTGGACTCCTCTCCTGGGGCCAGGCCCTGGGCAGGGTCCCATGACCCTTGGGGGAGAGGCACCCCACTGGACCTGTGGGCTGTCCCAGGCTCCTTGGGCCTCTCTCCACTCAGTCCAGCACTTCTGCCGCCCCCCAGCCCCTGTGCGGCCCTCGGGACTGACAGGAGAATGAAGGCCACGTGCCTGCCCTCCGGGTTGAGTGGGGGCTCAGCCGTGTAAACGTGAGCTGGGCAGGACCGAGGGGGGCTGGCTCCGCCCTCATGTCCAGGCTTGCTCGAGGGTGCCGGTGATGTGTCACAAGGGCAAACAGCTCCGTAGCTTTTACTCCAGGCCAGGCCCTGTCCCAGGCAGGTACCAGGGGCTCCTCCAACAGCCCCAAGGAGGCCCCACGGAGGCCGGGTTGGGCTTGTTCCCCGATGGTTCAGCCGAACCTCACACAAGTGACGGCATGCTGGACGAATGAATGAATGAATGGACGAACAGACAGACGGGCGGACAGATAAACGTGAGGATGCTGAGTGTCAATGCTGGACTCTTTGTCCGACTTGAGGACCCAGGCTCTGATGTGTCTGCCAGCCCCGGGGGACAAAGTGGGAGCCCCGAGCGCCACTCGAGGGGTCAGCCCTCACCCGGCTGCTGGGCACCTGTGCGGGCACGTGGGGACCCGGGTTAGAAACCCAGCCCTGCAGCTGTGTGGCGCGTGGGCCGGAGAGAGCAGACCCGGCTAGGCAGCTGGGGGGAGAGCAGAGCACCTGGTCCCAATGAGCCGTGACGGGGCCTGGGCTGAGACTGCAACAAGGGACAGAGAGGCTGTGCCAGCTCCGGTGTGTGCAGAGGAGGGAGGGGGCGTGGCACTGAGCAACTCGGAGCTGGGGATGGGGGACAGCGGAGTGGAGATGACCCCAGGGGTGTAGTTGGCCAGTGAGGGCAGTGCTCAGGGAATGCATGAGGACAGCCAGCCCCCCAGGGAACGAGGGTGTGCCCCCCACACGCACCCCCCTGCTGGGTTCAGTGAGGAGGCTGCAGCAGAAGCTGGGGGGTGGAGGCCAGTGCCCGCAGGTGTGTCTCCCTGTGCCCAGCCTGCACCTGCTCCACCATCCGGCTCTCATCCCAGGGCTGCGGACAGCACGCGTCTTCGTTCTTCTGGAGCGTCTGCTCTGTGCCGGGATTTGAGTCCATCCCAACAGTCCTGCGAGGTGAAGTGGCCACACGGCTGCCTCTCCAGGTGCATCTGACTTAGACAACGGCCCCACGATACAGGTCAGTAGACGTCAGAGCCAGACTCCAGGTTACAGTGATGTCTTGTACTTCCCCTGCCTCTTCCTCCTCCCCGTCGCCTCTCGGAATGGCGCCTGCCTGCCCTCGGCACGGTGATGTCGGGAGCTCATGGACACCTCAGCTGGCTTCTGCAGCTGAGGAAGAGAAGCTGGTCTCCCTTGCGGTGGCTGTGCTAGGCTTGAGGAACCTGGGAACGGTTGGTGGCCATGCAGAAAGGGCACAGCGTAGGAGAAGAGAAGGAGCGCCGCCTGAAGGGCTCGGCATCCCAGGCAGGGGGCCCAGGCAGGGGGCAGAGGCAGAGCGGAGAGCCCGGGCCTGCCTTTGGCCCCCCCTGTGTTCCTGGGAAGGGTGGGTATTTGTCTCTGTATCAGTCAGCTGTTGCCATAATGGGCCATGTAACAAATAGTCCCACTATCTTGATGCCATTCAACAGCTTTATTGTTTATTTTTTGCTCTCCTCTCTGTGGGTTTGTTGGGGTTCAGTGGACCCAGTCTGGGAGTAACTGGGCTTGGCTCCCGGCTACAGCTTGGGTCCAAGTTTGCACCGCGTGTTTCTTGCCTTCCTGGAGCAGCAGGAACCCTGGGTGTGATCTTTCCAGGGTTGTTTCAGCCCCGCGAGAAGCACGTTTGCTGGGCAAGCGTACACTCACGCCTCCTCTCACAGCGTATCGCTGACGTCCCCCTGGGCAAAGCAAGTCACACGGCGCTGTGTTCGAAATGGGTCCGCGTGTGGACATCCTAACCCTCAAAGATGATGGTGTTAAGAGCTGGAGCCTCTGGGAGGTGAGCAGGTCACAAGGGCTCTGCCCTCAGGAACGGGATTAGTGCCCTCAGGGAAGACCCCGCAGAGCTCCAGCCCCTCCCACCCTGGGAGCCCACAGTGAGAGGCCCACCCACCGTGAGCCAGTGAGGAGGTCCTCCCCAGCCCCCGGTACCCGTTTGATCTTGGACTTTCCGCCTCTCAAACTGTGAGAAATCGATTTCTGTTGTTGAAAAGTCACCCGTCCGCGGCTTTGCGTCACAGCAGCCCAAACAGACTAGCGTGGATGGCTGTGCCCAGGTCAAGGGCGTGGATGTGTTGTTCTGGCAGAAGCGCGTGAAGAAGCAGGGTGCATAGCGCAGTTTCCACTTTCTCATTTTTAAAAAATTATTTTATTTATTTTTAGAGAGAGGGGAAAGGAGGAGGAAGAGAGAGAAACATCAATGTGTGGTTGTTTCTCGTGTGCCCGCAACTGAGGACCTGGCCCGTGACCCAGGCATGTGCCCTGACTGGGAATCGAACCAGTGACTTTTGAGTTTGCAGGCCAGCACTCAGTCCACCGAGCCACACCAGCTAGGGCTCCCCTTTATCGTTTTTAAGTTTCATTGTGAAAATAGTTTTTAAAAACCAAACAACAAAAGCAGGCAAACAGGCTTAATGAGTGAGTCCCCCTCGGACATCAATCTCCCCATAGTCGTCTGATCTGTCGTCTTTTTCTCATGAAGGTATTTGCACCTTTTTAAAGTGTGAGGTGAAATACACCTAACACAAATTTACCACCTCAGCCACTGTGAGCGCACAGCTCCTGGGCACTCGGCACACTCACACCTGACACCCCGTCCCCGGGAACCAGTATCGCCCCCTCCCCTCCCTTCCACTTCCCGCCTCTACGAGTCTGTCTGACTGTCCCGGGTTCCTCATATAAGAGAAACCGTGCAATAGTGTGACAGGCCCATTTCCCATGACATCGTGTGCTTTTTCCAGGTCCTTCCTTGTTTGCTAGAGCAGGTGGCAGGACTTCCTTCCTGTGTGAGGCTGTGACGGTCCATTGTGCGGAGAAACCGCCATGGGCTTGTCTGTCCTCGGATGACGGACAGCGGGGTTGCTCCCACCTGCTGACGATAGTGAGCAACACTCCTGGGAACACGGGGGTGCAAGTACCTGTTGCCACCCTGCTTTCGATTCCTGTGGGTCTCTCCCCAGAAGAGCGACCGCTGGTCACACAGTCATTCTCTGGTTCGGTTTCCACACCACCTTCCGCTGCACCACCTTCCACACCACGGTCATTCCCACCAGCGAGGCGCCAGGGCTCCAGTCTCCCCGCACCCTCCCCCACCCGTGCTCTTTTCTGGTTTTGCTGATTTTATAGCAGTCACCTTCCCAGGGGTGGAGTGGCAAGTCTCACCCGGTTTTCATTTGCATTTCACTCTCCTTGCATCTCTCAGCCGATCTGAGATGGGTTTCTGTTTCTTGTAACTGGCACTAGTTAGCGGCTGTGGAGAAAGAGAGAGAGGGAGAGAGAGAGACTGTGAGGCCGCTGGGAGCAGCGGAGGCTCGGGGTGCGTTTACTTCTTCTTGTGCCTTCCCTGGGTGCGGGCTCCCAGTCCGGGGAAGTGCTCCTCCTTTGGGGGACCCAGGTGGATGGCCGCTCTGTCTCCTCAAGATGGAGCTTCTGTGGTCATCTGATCCTCTGGGAAGAGGCAGGGGCTAGGCTCTGGCTCAGGGTCAGCCCAGGGCCACACCTACTGCAGTGGGGGAGGGGAGAGCAGTCCCTGACCCCACGGAGGAGGAGAGAATGGGTTCTGGAACCGTCCCAACTGCTGACCCAGCTGTGCTCCTCATGTTCCTCCAGTCCTCCCTGCTGCCGACTCAGGGGACCCCAGGAGAAGTGAGGGCCCTGTGGCAAGGCTGGGGCTGCCAGGGCTACCTGCTGGGGGACAGATGCCCAAGGCTGTGGATGTGACAAGTGGGCACCAGATGGAAGGAGTCTGCAGTCACGTGCCATGAGGGACCCCTGTAGAAGCCACCATGAGACCCCCAGCAAATGGTGGTCCCCTCAAAAGATGTATCCCTGTCCTAAACCACAGACCTGTGAAGGTGGCCCGATTTGGAAAGAGGGTCTTTGCAGGTGTAATTAGTTAAGGACCTCCTGGCTTATCTGGGTGGGCCCTACCTCCAAGGACTGGTGTCCTCGTGAGGTACAGACAGAAGGAGACTTGAGACCAGGCCCAGGGAAGAGGAAGGCATTGGGAGGGTGGAGGCGGAGACTGGAGGGAGGCTGCTGCAGGCCAAGGGGTGCTTGGGACCCAAAAGTGGAAAGCTGAGGGAAGGCTCTCCCCCAGAGCCCTCAGAGTTCGAAGTGCCGGCCTCCAGAGCTATGAAGTGATAAGTGGCTGTCGTTGTGGCCACCCCGTTTGTGGCCTTTTACCACAGCAGCTCCAGGACAGTCATACGCAGGGACACTTGGACTAGGGCCGGCGACCAGACCGCTGAGCCTGGAACCTGCCCCCGATGCCCAGGAAGGCCCCCACAATCTGCCCCGAACAACCTGGGGCACCGACCGGGAGACACCCACAGGTCTTGGGTCTGTCAGCCTCCATCCCCCACCCCATCCCCTGTTTGTGGCCAGAAGCTCCACCCTGTGACCTGGCCTCTGGGAGACAGACCAGTTGGAGGGTGAAGGTGGTCCCCAAGGAGACCCCCTGGGGAGGACATCTGCCCTCTGTGCCCACCTTTCCTGGGCCCAGTGCGGTCAGGACGGGCTTCTGCCTCTCCCAGTTCTCATCAGCCTTAGGGGCCCTTTGGCGAGGCCCACAGCTTGACACTCGCCATGGGCTCTCTCCTTCACCAGTGTCCTTGGGGCCTTGTGGGTCTCGGCTAGGTGCTGGACCCCACCCCGAGCCCAAGCCCTGCTGGGCTGCAGACCCCTCAGCTCCGGATGGCATCTCCCCTGTGGTCCCAGCTACTGGGTGCTGAATGCCTACTGTGTGCCAGTCTCCTCGCCCCCCAGGCTCTGTCCCAGCTTCACCGGTGAGGCAGGTGCTGGGTAGGAGGCCCGTTGTGGGTGAGGCCAGGAGGTTGGTGTGGACAGGTGACTTGCCCGAAGGCACACAGCTAGGATCCAAAGGCAGGCAGACACCTGGGCCCCTACCAGGGTGGGGTGGGCTTCACCGGGTCACTGCCAGGGAAGTGGGGAGGCAGACTCCAAGGCCTGGACATCAGTGGGGTGCCGGAGGGCTAGGGCAGGAGAGGCTCTGAGAATTGTCCCTTCTCCCCCAGGACGGGGCATTTGGAGGCTGAAGGCGTCGTGGACAGAAGAGCTCTTTGCCCGACAGGGCTGTGGTGACACCCGGGAGGAAGGCAGCCCCCTGCCCCCCTCACCGGTAAGCTGGCTGCGGGCTCAGCTAGGCTTCAGGCGCTACCCTGGCCCTCAGTCTGCCCCGATACTGGGGCACAGTATTGCACGTGGTATTGAACTTGGAATGGGCTTGCTGCATGCTTCTCCCGACCAGACAGGACGCTGAGGAGGGCCTGCTGGGGGCTGGGGCTCCGAGACCAGGTAGAGCTCAGAGGGAGGCAGGGCTTCTCGCCTGACCACTGCCCGCTGCTGCCCATGGCCCCACACCACGGGGGTCTTTGTTGCTCCCTGCATGGTGCATAAGTCTGGGCATTAATGCTGATTCCAGTGAGCCAAGGGCTACGCATGGAGGAGGCCTCTGCAGAAAGAGGGGCCGAGCCAGCTGAATGTGGACACCCACCCCACCACCCCTGGGGCCTCGGGGCCACAGGAGGCCACCTGCTGCAGGGGCTATGGTGGAGCCGCCAGCACAGCTGGGCTGTGGGAGGGGCCCAGGGGCCTCTGGGGAAGGGACTTACCAGCAGGCAGCTCGGCTGAGACCCCAGGGGGCCCTCCATTCCGGGAAGGACAGAATGTGGGGTGGGGTGCTGGCTTCTGTGTGGCCTGAGCCCAGGGCCCCGCCCCGCCTCAGCTGTCTCCCATCGGCCCCCCAGGCTGATGACTTTCTCCTCCCCCTCCTCCCTGCAGGTCCCCATCCCCCACCTCTCCCTGACTAAAGCCACCCTGGAGGGGAGAGCTGGGGCTACCCCACCCCCAGGCAGGTGCAGCAGGCCCTTCTGAGGGACAGCTGGGAAGGGAAGAGGGGTCACTGGGGACTCCTGCTAAAGGGTCAGGAGACACCAATGCCCCCTTCTTCAACCTGCCACCAGCCCAGACACTTTCCCAGCCAGGCCCAAACTGGGCACCTGCCGACATGCTGGGGGTGGGGGAGTGGGTGCTTGCCTCCCTCCCAGGGCCTGGGGGGCAGGAAAGGGAGAGGGTGGGCTGGGACCTTCTCCAGGGCTCTCTGTGACCCTGCTCTGTGGGACCCGGGGCTGTCCCTGCCTCTCTTCAGCAAGGGGGACATAGCAGAGGACACAGGGCTGCATGCTGACACCTCTCCGCTCTCCCCTCCCCCACCTCAGCTCTCCTGGGACCTGGGGCTCACCGTGAAGAGTGGGCTGTCCTTGCCCCTGCCCACCCCCCACTATCTCAGGGCAGGGAGCAAGCCTGGTCTCCGGGGAGGCCGTTGGGCAGGTGCCCAGGGCTTGCAGGGGGGCCCCTCCTTTTCCAGAAAGAGGAAGGAAGCAGCATCTGGGGAGCTCTGAGGCCTCCATCCCCCACCCCATGCTCTGTTTGTGGCCAGAAGCTCCACCCTGTGACCTGGCCTCTGGGAGACAGACTAGTTGGAAGGTGAAGGTGGTCCCCAAGGAGACCCCCTGGGGAGGACATCTGCCCTCTGTGCCCACCTTTCCTGGGCCCAGTGCGGTCAGGACGGGCTTCTGCCTCTCCCAGTTCTCCAGGGACCCATAGTAGCCCTCTGCCCTCTGGCTGGCATTTCAAATGCTCAGACCTGGGAGCAGGCTGCTCTGAGTGAGGACTCTTGTCTGGGCCTGGGCACCAGCTCCACCCTGCCCCTGCTTGGGGATGCCCCTGCTGGGAGGAAGGGAGGGCTGTGGCATTTATGCAAAGCATTATGCAAAGCACATGTCAATGAGGCCCCGCCCCAGGCAGGCACCCCCAATCCCGCAGCTGCAGGGGTGCCTACTGCAAGCAGGGTCGTCGAACAGGCCCTGGGGTGGCGAGAAGGAAGGTGCTCTCGTGACTTTGAGAGGATTTACTGTGGTAGGGAGACAAGGAAGAGGTCTGGGGGACCCCACAGCTAGAGCTGAGGGCTCCAGTAAGTGACGGTCCCCCAGGATAAGTGCGGACGGCTCAGCGACAGAGATGTCATGTAAAACAAGCTTGCTCCTCGCGACGCCATCCATCCATCCTCTCACTCGCTCCCTCGCTCGATCCCTGGCTCAGCAACTTTGCTCCGTGCCTGCGATGAGCCAGCTGATTATTCACTGCTCCAGGGGCCCCAAGGCACCGCAGACAAAACGCAGGTGGTCAGCCGGTGGGGCGGGGCCAGCCAGGAAGGAGCCTGGGGACAGCTGGAACAAATGGCCCAGGGAGACAACAGCCTGGGGTGGGGGGGATGCTGGGGGGTGTGTGCCAGGAACTGCAGGGGGCCCGGGGCCCAGGCTCCCGGCAGAAAGGTGCAGGCAGGTGGGGGAGCAGGGTGGGGCCTTGCCGGCACCATGTGGCTATGGTGGGGCGGGAGACCCCTGCGAGGGGAAGCAGCTGGCTTCTGGGTGTATTGCGGGACCACTATCGTATTTCCACGCTGTTTGCATTAAGAAAACCCAAAAAGCAGAAACGCAGACCTGCCTGTCTAGGGACGTGGGTGTCTGTAGAAGCACGGAGCCCGTGGGTGCTCCTGAAGTGGGGGGGGGCGTCCCCGGGGGCAGGGAGGGTGTCGCTGTGGGCCTGTCCACGCACTGCTGGCGCCCACCCAAACTAAGCCAAACCCAAGTGGGACCAGGGCAGAGGGCTCACCCATGAAGCCCCCTCAGGGTGGAGCCTATTCGGGGGTCCCTAGGGTGCACCCCTCCTGACTTCCTCCTGTACGAAGGAAGGAGCAAGCAAGGCTGCCTGCCTGGGAGGTGGATTTGAGGCAGCAGCCGACTCACTTGCTTCGAGGCTCGGCCAGCGAGTGGCTGGTCCGACTGGATCCCACAACCTCTGGGCCAAACAGGCCCTCGCTCCGCAAGTCCTGAGCTGCCTTCCCCGGGGGGCTCGGGTCGCTCTGGAGGCCAGGCTTCCTGCAAGCCTAGTCTCCAAGTGGACGCGTTCTGCCGGGCTAACCTAGAAGTGCCCCCCGTGTGACCTCACCCTGCTGTCAGGGGAAGACGTCCGGCTCTCCAGTCCTGGTCCCACGGGTCCCTGTTAAGCCATGTGACCAGCTGCTTGGTCTCTCTTTTGCGAACCAGCGACCGGCACACCCCCACTTCCCATCACGGTTGTGCGGCTTAAATGAAAGTACGCCTGAGTCCCTGTCACACCTGTGTCCTGTATCATTCACTTCTGTACCTGAGCGACCAGTGCCAAGGTGACACTAACCCTTTTGGAGCACCCGTCACCTGTCCTCACTCACACCTGAGACCAAGGACCCCTCACCCGGTGGCCAGTGACTGTCCCCCAGGTTCCTCAGTTGTTCCCTTTAAGAATTTACTCCTGGGGGCAGAGGTTCATTCCTCGTCTTCAGTCCCACCTAAAGTGGCCAAATTTAATACGATCAACAAGCAAAAGCGCAGGTGCCAAGTTCAATGTGAATTTCAGATACCGAATACCGGCCGTCTGTGCGACGCAGCGCCCTCACGCTGAGCGCTATTGGTTCTGCCCCTGAGACCCAAGCTGAGCTGGGTTTCTTGGGTTTTCGCTGGCAACCCTGGTCCCATCCACCCCTTGGGTTTCTTGCCTTTTTATCCCGGAGCTGAAATGGCTTTTTTTTTTTTAAACTGATTTTGTAGCTTTGCGATGGCCGCAGTAAAATATTCTCGTCAGTGGGGTGACTGGAAATGTACCTCCACAGGGCGGCACCGGTGTGATGTGAGCTGTGTCAGCGGCCCAGCCCGGCCCGGCGCTTCAGTCTGGTCACTGCAGTCCAGTCCGGGGCCCTCTCTCTCGGTGTCGGGGTTCAAACTCCGCCCCACGCAGGGCTGCGTACCCGGCGGAGGCCCCCGTGCAGCCAGGGTGGAGTGAGTCTGTGTGCGGGGCCCAGAAGTAACGATCATTCCCAATAATCTTGCTGTGATGACTTCTCGATGATGTTTCACAGTTATTATTGTAGTTAAATTTATATTCTACAGAACGATGACAATCCTCAGCTCCTAACAGGATGATTATTTTTGTTTGTTAGGGTTTTAAAGCCACGGAAATAAAATTTACTCCAAACAATACAGCTGCAACTTTATGTCCCCAGAACTGGCCGTAAATAATAAACATAATAGCGGGATGACTGTAAAGCACTTACAACATCCTTCTCGGAAAAAGCGGCTCCCTGGGTGCACCCGACGGGACCGCGGGGCGAGGGCCCCCAGCGGCGAGGGTGCCTGTGCAGACCTCAGAAGGGTGAAGCAACGTCTTCGCAGGCCGCCCAGGCAGCGCGTACTTAACGTGTCAGAGCCTCGTGGCCTGTGAAACGGGAGCAGAAGGACCCACCTCACGGGGCGGGGCGGGCAGCTTGGAGCGGCCTCCCATCGAATGGCCCTGTGTTGGTTTCCTGGGATTGTTGGGGGGCTTGCAACAACAAGAACTGATTTTCTCAGGGGGTTGGAGGCAGAAGTCAGAAATCAGCCCTGGCTGGTACAGCTTAGTGGATTGAGTAGCTGGCCTGTGAACCAAAGGGTCACCGGTTCGATTCCCAGTCAGGGCACATGCCTGGGTTGTGGGCCAGGTCCCCAGTAGGAGGCGTGCGAGAGGCAACCACACATTGGTGTTTCTCTCCCTCTTACTCCCTCCCTTCCCCTCTGTCTAAAAATAAATAAATAAAATCGTAAAAAAGAAAAAAGAGTAGTCTGAAATGGTGGCAGCAGGGCCAGCTTCCAATCGACCGGGGCTCAAGGGGAGGACCCTCTGTCGCCTCATCCAGCCCTGGCCACTCAGGCAGGGCTGGGCTAGTGGCCACATCGCTGCAGCCCCTGCCTCTGTGGTCTCAGGCTTCTGTGTCTGGCTCCTCTCTTCTTCTGAGGACACGGCGCTGGGTTGAGGGCACAGCCTAATCTGGGATGAGCTCATTGCATCCCCAAACACCCTTTTCCAAAGAGGGCCCCTTCGGAGGTGCTGGGGGGACATATTTGTTGGAGGGTGTGTGTGGTCCATTCAACCCATTACAACAACAATATCGTCATCATCATTATTATTGCCAGTTGGGAGGTTAAGACGGAAAAGCCGGGAAGCACCAGCCCCGAGGATAGAATCAAGCGGGAGGGGACCCTGGGGCCACGAGGTCCATCCAGACAATGGAACGTCACACAGCCGCAACAAGGGAGGAGATCCTGCCACCTGCTGCCACCTGGACGGACCCCGGGGCCACTGGGACCAGTGAAATGCAAGCGGACGGCTGGGGTGCAGTTCCCCATAGGAGGTGTCTGGAGAATCAGATCACGGATGAAAGTGGGTGGGGGAGGGGCAGGGGTTGCTGGTTGGTGGGGACAGAGACGCAGTCTGGGGAGAGGCAAGAGTTCCGGAGATGGATTGGGCGTGGGGGGGGCACACAACAGTGTGGGTGCACTGAAAGCCGCTGAACTAAAACACGTGCAAATGCTTCAAATGGCAAATTTTATGTCATGCTTTTTTCAAAGAAGAAAAACAAAAACTCACAAGGAATCCGTGACTCTTCTGGGCCCAGGTGACTGTGCAGCAGCGGGTCTCAGAGAGGTGGGTCGGGCTCCCCAGGACAGGCGGCGGGTCAGGGGCTGCGGCCGGAGGGAGCTGCAGCTGGGGGCGGGGTGCCTCCCCCTCCGAGTGGGCCCAGAGGCCCAGGCAAGGTGGGGTTCGCTGAAGTCACCGGAGCCTGGGCCATTCCCTCCTGACATCATTAGCCTGAGGTCCTCCCTGAGCCCCCTTTCATCTCTCAGGTCTCTGTGTGGCCAGCACCTCCTGCCTCAGGACCCAGGGGGCTTGTTAGAGGCGGCTTCCTGAACGCACCCCGGACCTCCCAGCTCAGGACCGCGGGCCTGGGGCCTGTCCGGGCAGTCACATGATGCCACAGGAGCCCAGGGCCTTTCCGGGCCCGATCTCAGCATTCCCTGGGCCGCTTGCCTCCATCTGGTCCTGGGTCTTCTCCCCTGCTAAGTCCAAACCAGTGGGCAGGGAAAGGTGCTTTGGCGCTATCCTTAGGAAGTGCCCTGGACCTCAGGAGGGTAACAATAGCGAAGTAGGTGGTAAGTCACCCTTCCAGCCCCATCTCTTACCAGCCTGTCCCTCCAGTCGGCCCCTTAAGTCTCAGCCAAGCCCAACTGCCTACAGTTCCCAACGCGGCAGGTGGCTTCATGCCCCCAACCCTGGCCCAGGCCTTCCCTCCCCCTGGGTGCCTTTCTTCCCCCCCTTTGCCAGGACAGCAGGTGCTCATCCTGTCAGCCAGCTCTGTGAGTCGTGCAATCCGTGGGGTGGCCCTCAGTACCCAGCGGGGACCCGTTTGCTACCTCCAGCCTTGGACCCCGTGAGGCCCTGGATGCTTCCTGCTCTGAGCTTCCAGCCCCTGCCTTGGGCTGCTGCTGGCACACGCTTGCTTTCCGCTGCTGCTCAAGTGCACACAGGAGCAGAGGGCAGGTGTGGCCGGGAGCTGGGAGGGAAAGGGGCCCCTCAGGGCTCTGCTGAAGCCCCAGCCGGGAGCCAGGCTCCAGGGCTTCCTGCCGAGGGTTAAAAGTCAGGCCCAAGCCCCAGCCGCTGGTGCTGGGGCCGCTAGAGGGAGACCTTGGCGGCCCAGGCTCACACTCCGCCAAAGCCACCGGGTGCAGCCTCACTGCACAGCCCGGGGCACAGAGGGAGAGAGTGCGTAAGTCCTCACCCTGGCAGCGATCTGAGCCCCTGTGGGGGGAAAATTCTGTGTACTGGAGGGTGGGTGAGATGTTGGAGCTGGGGGGCGGGGAGGAGATGGCCCCCTGACAGGGAGGACAGCAAAGAGAACCAGGAAGGAGCACAGGTGTCAGGAGCCTTCCCCGTGCCTGGTGCCGTCCAAAGCATCCTGTGTGCGTTATAGGAAATAATGCCTCAGAGGGCAGGGTCTACTAATGCAATAGCCATTTTACAGACAAAGAAACTGAGGCCGAGAAACTTGCTAGAGCTGTAAGTGAGGCCAGACTGGGGATTGGAAGCCACAGAGGTGGAGCTGAGGAGGCACAGCCGGCTGAGACAGCCGGCTGGGGTCCTGTGGGCCTGGCTGTGGATTCCAGCTCCGCTCCCTGCTGGCTGAGCATCCTCAGGCAAGTCCCCTCACCTCTGGGAGCCTCACTCCCTCCTCTGCGGAATGGGATTCCTGTTGCCCTCAGGGTGCAAGGGGGCTGCAGGGTGTCAGGGAGGCGGACTCCAGGTCTCTGGCTAGGACCCCTGCCCTGCAGCTGAAAGGCTTTTGCACAACTAGTCAGTGCGCGAAGGGGCCAGGCAGAAGGGCCTTGCTCCCCTGACCACTGCTTCCTCCTCTCCGTTTCACAGAGGCGTCCGCCTCAACGAATAAACACGCTGAGAGGCCAGGTAAAGAGCCAGGCGCCCCCCTGGCCCAGGCCCCTTTGTCTGGAGATCTGCTTGGTCTCAATAGCTGACCACTGGGCCACTGCACATTTTCTCTTCCTCCCCAGGCCGCACTTAGGTCTCTCATTCACCAGTACAGAGGGAGCCCCGCCCTCGGCCCCGGATCCCCGGGCTAGCCTGTGCTCACTCTCCTTCCACCCAGGTCCCCCCTGGGAGGCCAGGTGTGGGCAGCGGTGGGTCCTGTGAGTAACAAAGCTGTCTCCTTTCAAAGCTCCCTGATGCTGTTGCTGAGGGGTGTCTGGCAGTCGTAGCCAGAACCCCAAGGGCCCTCAGGCACCCACGCGTGGAAGGACCCTTCCCTGGCTCTCATACCCTCCTGTCCCATCTTGAAATTCTCGAAGCTTCTGGAGCCCGGGGCCCTGAACGTTCAATCCGCGCCCATTGCGGGTCCCCTCTGCAGGTCCTGTCACCGCTCCATCCGGCATCCCCAGGTGCAGCAGGCCAGCGGTTCCCTCCAGGGAGGAAGGACACAGGACCAGCAGCGGGGGCCCCAGAGACGCTGACCTGCCCCTCCCTGAAGGGATGGGCCCTCCTTTCTGGGACCCACACTCGCTAGGCCTCTGGGTCAGTTGCCCCCCTAAAATGGGGCTGAAGGTTGAGGACCTGTTTCCCTCAGGGCAGTGGCCCCGCCGAGCCCACTCACGCCCACCCGGGATTGTTAGGGGGGACCCTGAAGCTGGGGTCTCACTCAGACTGGTCAGCCCACCGTCTGTTCAGCTTCCTGGGCCTCCCTGCACCCCCAGTTCCCCTGGGGAGGGGGAGTTCCAAGGTCAACATGCTGGCACTCAGCCTCAGCTGCCCACCCTTTCGGGAGCCTCTGTCCCAGCCCACTCTGACAGCCCACCCACCTTCACACCAGCCTCTCAGGGCCCCCACAGCGGCCTCGCTCCGGGCAGCCCCAGTGGGGACACAAGGGACCTGTCAGCGGGCATCTTTCATCCTTCACCCCTGCCTCTGGGGCTGGGCAGCTGCCCTCTGGCCCGGCTGACCAGCCTGGGTGAATGTCCTTGGGGGCAGGTGGTGTTCTGGGAATAGGCAGCATCCTGGCCAGCAGGGAGGCTCGCACTGGAGGCCTCTCCAGGGTCCACGTTGGGCCCACCAAGGCTTTCCCCAGGAGCCTTGGACACTTGCCAGCAACAGATCAGCCAAGGGTGGCCGGAGATCACCAGGTAGGAGGGGAGGGAGCCCGGTTCCTTCCACCTAGCATGTGCCCCGCACGCTGGCTCACCCTCTTCCGGTCTGAGGATTTGCCTCCGGGTCTGCCGGGTTTGCCAAGGTGGGCATCAAAGAAATGTGGGGGCCACCGCTCCTGGAATCAGCCCTGGTCCCCATGCAGCCCCACTTCACCACTTGGGGGTCCAAGCAATTGCCTCCTGTGGGCCTCACTCTCCTCTTCATTCTCCACCTTTGACTTGACTTCTCCTCCCAGGGAAGAGCAAGCTTGCCTCTGCCCTCAGGAGTGACTCTCCTTGTTGCTGGGAGCCTTTGCTCTTGACCTTGATCAACCACGTGTCCTGGGCTCTGCTCCCAACTCCACCAGCTTCAGGAAGCCAGAGCTGCACATTGGCCTCTGTGTCTCCAGCTCTTGCCTCCCTTCCTTCTCTCCTTCCCTCCTTCCTCCCTCCCTTCCTTCCCTTCCTCTCACCTACCCTCTCAATAACGAGTTATTAAACATCTCTCATGTGAACACACTGTCTGCTGCAGAGGTCCTGCAGGAACCTACGACCACAGGACTTCGGGGCACGCTCTGTCCCCGCCAAGAGTGACGGCTCTTGCAGTCCCCACCCCAAGGTTCCCTTTCCCCATGGACTCTCTGGCAGCCACAGGGGTGCACCTTGGCTGGTTTGGGCCAAGGTGACTGTCTCAGCCCCTTGGTCTCATATCCCAGCTCAGGCCAGATGGGCCCCGTGAGATGTGACTCCCTGGCCTCTGTGTTGGCTGGAAGAGACTCGCCGTTTTTCTGTTGAATGTGGACCTAGAGGCGCTTGGCTCTGGGGCTGCTCAGGGCACCTTTGAGGATGGGGGGCAGCTGCCAAGGGGTGGCCAGGCCCTGGGGAGCGGGGCTCCTCTCACTGGCTGCTCTTCTGCATGGAGGAGCCTTTCCGAACCCCTCGACCACACGGTTACCTGCACCCGTCTGTGCCCCTCGGTGTGAAGCTGGGTTGAACTTGGTTCTTGCTCACTTGCACTACAAAGTATCCTAGCAGGCACGGTTGTCTGCATTCCCAAGAGGGGCTTGGCGCCCTCGCCAGTGCCCAGCCACAGGGGCCCCCCGGGAGAGGCAGCCCACTTGGTTTCCGGAACATCCCATCTCAAGGGAACACTAATGTTGACCCCGACTGGCCATTTCACTGTTCCGACCTTTCTATCCATGATCTCAGCTCATGCACACAAAGTCGCCGCCCCCAGGACCCTTTGCTGTCTGCCCGGGAGCACCCCCTCCAAACCCCTGCTTTTGGCCACCCCCTTTGCGTCTCTCCAGAATCTCTCTTCCTGAGGGTCTTCAACCCCATTAAGCCCGTCCTGCTGGACCCTACCCTGGCCCCGGCCCTTGGGGGCAACCTCACGGGAGACAAGGCCAACACCAGTACCGATGTATCGAGGGAGGGTGTGAGAGGCCCCCGGGGTTCTCCAGGGGACGGAGGCCTTCGAGGGGTCAGCGAATGACCGAAAGTGGTGGTGGCCAAGGAGGCAGATGAGGATGTGAACTACAAAGAGGGGAGCAGACTCCCCCCGAAGGCTGGGAGTCACCTGGGGCCATAGGTGCTGGGCTGCGAAATGTGTATCAGTCTCAGCCCCAGCCTGGGCCCCTGCGGACGTGCCACGATGTCCAGCTTCAGGAGGGGGTCTTGCTTCCTAACCAGGGAGGGTATCCCAGAAGAAAGGCCAGCGGGGCGTGGGTCCTGGAGGGGCTTCTGGGCCAATGCCCCCAACACATACTCTAGGGGCCAGCGGTCCTGCGGGGCGATGCTGGCCCTGGGCTGAGCGGGCGGTGTATAGGAAGCCCAGGGAACCAGGGCAGTGTGGACGCTCCGCCATACATTGCACTTTGCCACCTTTTACAAAGAGGAGGCCGCTGCCGGTGCCCATCTTTGCTCTCGGGTGTTTGAAACGGCGTGAAGTACACTGACCCGTGAACAACACGGGTTTGGACGGTGCGGGGCCACTTATACGAGGATTTTTTTCAGTAAGTACCTGTGCTGTTTTTTGCAGCTGGGAGTCTGCAGATTCGGCGGGCTCTGTATGCACTGACCTACTCCATTTCCTAGAGGGGACTTGAGCATCTGAGGTTGTTGGGATTCCCAAGGGGTCCTGGAACCAAGCTCTTGTGGATACCAAGGGACAACTGAAGTCTGACCCAGGATTGCCAATGAAATGTAAGGGGGAGGTCACTGAGGGCTTCTGAGAATTTGAAGGAGAAATCTGTTTTGCTTGCACCCCATTTCCTCTTGCTCGGTGCACTGCCACATGAGAGTGTGATTCTTGGAGCTGTGGCAGCTCTTTTGTGCCCATGAGGAGCCACCTCTTCAAAGCTAGGGTGACTAAAAGTCTGGATTCGATTTCGGGGTGCAGGACTTTCAGCACTAAAACTGGTAAAGTCCTGGGTGACAGCATGATCGGCCACCCTAAGTCGGTGGGGTGGCATGGAAGCACAGAGAGTACGTGGGTCCTTGCCAACACCCTTAGCTACCAACCATCTGTGGAATCCCTAACCTCTGGATTTTTTGTTACGTAAACAACGGATGTCTTTCTGGTTTACGTCTCTGTTGCTTACCCCTGAGGCCGCAGGCATGCCGGTTGCACAATCCCGTCCTTTTCTACCTCTTGTTTTTGTGCTGCTCCACACACTGGGCCCCGACCCCGCGGCCCCCGTGTCTGCTGGGGGCACCGCGTGCACTCTGCCAGGCTGCCTCCACCCCGGTGGCTTTACTGCCACTGGCTGGGAACTCTCTCCCCTTTGCTGTCCCTTGTTCCTTCTTCCTCCTGACACTTCTTCTCACGCTCTGCCCTGCACAGCAGCTGACAGGGCACTCAGTGTCTCCTCTCTGCCAGCTCCCCTCCCCACTGCCTGCCAACTACAAGCCCCTGGTGGGGGGAGGTGGGGTGGGTGCAGGCGGCCAGCTTTCTCAGTCTCCCCTCTGTCCCAGGCCTGGCGCACGGAGAGGGGCCACAGTGTCATCTCTGTGCCAGGACACGAGGTGAGGCCTGGCCCAACAGGCGCTGTTCCTGGGCCAGGGGCTCCCTGCACCCTCACCCCCACCCCACCCCACCTGGTCTGTCCTCTCTGCCCTGTGCTGTGGCTGCCTCAGCTCCTTCTCCCCAGGCCTGCCCCAGGCCCACCTCCTGGGAGAAGCCCCACAGGTGGCTGCTGCTTCTTGCCCCACCTCCCCTTCCCTCTGGGGACACAAGTCCTCCTCTGGCTGCTCCCAGGAGCACCTCCGCCTCGTCCAACATGCTCCCTCTCTTCTGGATTCAACTTTCTCAAAGTCACGTCCCTACGCAGCACCCAGCGGCTCACTCGCCCAGCAGCCCCCACCCCCGCCATCTCAGGAACAGCTGTTCAGGTCAGGAATCAGCTCGGGCGACAGGGAGCTGCTGGTGCCGGTGCGGCCCAGGTCTTGTCCTGACCTGTTTGTAACTTGCTCTGTGACCCCGTCCCAGCCCCAGGCCTCTCTGAGCCTCAACCTGGGGCTCCAGCAAAAGGGACTCACCTGATAGGCACTATCTCAGGTCCTCAATGAGTTGAGGCTGGGAATATTTTGGGAGCAGGCTTCCCGAGAACCCCCTCAGGGCGGGAAGGAACGGGGGGCGGGGGGGGGCATGGAGGCAAGGACTGGGGTCGGCAGTGTCTGGGTCAGTCTGGGCCCTGTGTCCTGAACCAGGTGGGCGAGAAGCTAACCAAGCCAGCCTTTCTGGGGTGACCTTTCATCTTCTAGGGAGTCGGTGCTGCAGGGGGAGGTGGCCTGGGCTTGCAGGCGACACTGCTGGGCACGGTGGGACGGGAGCCAGTGGACTTCCAGGAAGGGAAGCTAAAGATACCCCCTTCCCGGCACTGCAGGGACCCTGAGAGGACAGGGATTCAGTTCCCGCCCCGTCGTCGCCGGGGGCAGAAGGCGGTGGCCAGGAGGGCCCTGCAGCAGCTGTTCTGGGCTGGGCGCTGTTGGGGGGCTGGAGCCCAGGACCCGGGCATCTATTGGCTGAGCCCCTGGGCCGGTGGGCGAGGTCAGGGCAGGGCCGGCTGTTCCTGGAAGCCCGTGGCTCTGCCTGTCTCTCTGCCAAGCTGCCCACTGCATTCTTTGGCCTCCTATTTCCAGGCAGCCTCTGCATCTGTCCAGCCTGGCCTGCCTGAGCCTGGGCGCCAGGAGCCATGTTGGGGGCACTTGAGCCTTGTTTGGGGCAGGACTTGAGATGGGCGGGTGGGGGTTGGGATCTTGGGGGGCGGGGCAAAGATCTCCTGTCCTCTGTGCAGTGCTGGGGGCTCAGGTGACCTGGGTGATGGGACCTGTCAGTGTGTGTGCGTGTGGGTGAGCGCGTGACCAGAGGCCATCGGTTGGCCTTTGCCCCAGCACCCCAGTACGTGTGGGTGGGCGGCCCCATCTTCCCTGTGAGGGGGCCTTGCTCCGTGGGCCTGGGGCCCTGCAGCTCTGGCTGCTCAACCGCAGCCTGTTTCTGCGGGGCAGCCTGGGTTCACGCACTTTGGCGGTTGTGCTATAAACGTGAGTTCAATAACTGGGATTGCTTTGTAGTTTCTTAATGTTTTTTATTGTGGTAAAATGTACGTAACGTAAAACTCACCATTTCAACCAGTTTTATTGCCCAGCGCAGGGGCACTCGGCACAGGCACACTGCTGTGTGGCCGACACCAGAATGTCTCCGTCTTCCCAGCCCGCCGCTCGGTCCCAGGAACCACTCACCCGCCTCCGCCTCCCCAGCCCTGGGCCCCCCTCCACTCCCTGACCCCGGGGACTTGGCTGTTTTGGGTCCCTCCTGTAAATGGGGTCGCACAGCATTTTCTTTCAGAGGCTGATTTCCTGAGCACAGCGCAGTGTCTGGCCGGTCCCCACGCTGTAGCAGGTGTCAGAATTTTATCCCTCCCCACAACTGCATAGTTCCCCCTGTCTGCACAGGCCACTCGTTGCTCGTCCATCACCTGGGGGTGGGCATCGGCCTGGGTTTTATCCGGCTCCAAGAGCAGCGAGGGCCTGGACCCCTCTGGACCTCCGCTCCACGAAACGGGACCCACACCAGTCCCAACCGCCTAGTCCTCGCACTTAAACGAAGCCACGTGTGGAGAGCACTGTTTTCCAGGAGTGGTGAAGTGGGCAAGGGAGCCCACCTCTCTCAGCCCGAGAGTGGAGAGTGAGAATAGCACCCCCCTGGGGGCCACCTACATGACCGGGAGCAGAGGTGAGATTCCCGGGGTATCTGGGGTGTTGTCCTGGGGTGCTGACTCCTTCCTCAAAGGGGAGGCACTGCCAGTTGCCACAGGCAGCAGCAGGAGGGCCCAGGCCCTTCGCAGGCCATTGGGGGGGCACTGCTTTTCCTCCGTGCTGGGGAGAGCTCAGCAAGCGCCTTCTGCACCGCCTTTCCCAATACCCCCGGTTCCGTTTGGGAGGAAAGGAAGTGTCGCCACCCTCGTCCAACAGGGAAGGACGAAGGCTCTGGGAGCAGCATCGCTGTCCACAGCCCCAGGCCCCGGGATCATGCCTGCTTCCCTCACTCAGGGGAACTCCCCCTCTGTCCACGCAGCCCTGGCTTCACCTCGGGGCTCCTCCGTTGGCTTGATCGGTGTTATGTGTTTAAGTAGGCCATATATCCCGTGGTTCAAAATGCAGGTGTGCAAAGGGTTGATGGAGAAATGTCGCCACTCCCTGTGGGTGGCTGAATACTGGGACCCCGAAGATGTCCCCATCTCAGCCCCCACAACCTGTGGCTACGACACTTTACTTGGCCGAAGGGACTTGGCAGGTGTGCTTAGGTTAAGGGCCTTGACCTGGGAGAGTAGCCCAGACCACCCAGGTGAACCCTAAATGCCATCACAAGTGTCAGGCGTCTCTTGGCTTTGAAGCAGGAGGAAGGATGTCTCAGCTCAGGTGCCCATAATAAAATGCCACCGACTGGGGGCGGGGCTTGAACAACAATGTATTTCTCCCAGTCCTGGAGGCTGGAGTCCGGTATCGACGTCCAGCCAGGTGGGTTTCCGGTCAGAGCCCTCTTCCTGGCTTACAGATGGCCGGCCACCTTCCCTCCTTGTCTGCACATGTCGGGGGTGGGGGCGGGGAGAGAGAGAGAGCTCTCATGTCTCCTCTTATCAAGGCAATGGCAATAATTATAAGGTTTAACCCCATCATGGGGGCCCCACCTCCAGATCCCCTCACATGGGGGTCAGGGCTTCGACATGTTCATCGTCGGGGGGGGGGGGGGCCCAAACATTCAGTTTGTAAGACAGGGGCCATGAGCCGGCTTAGGGGCTTCTCTCTCCCCTGTGCGCCTGGCTGCCCGGCCTATAGCGGGGGTTCCCCCGCACCAGTCGGACCCTCCCACAGCACCCGGTGTCTCGGGCGTCGGGCCCACCTGGGGCGCTCAGCGAGGGTGGGTGAGAGGCAATGAGCGCTTGGGTGACCGAGTGAACAGACTCCCGGTGGAGAGCGCGAGGAAGGAGGTGACCGTCCCTGGACTCTGGAGCAGGGACACCCCCGGGAAAGCTAGACCGCACGCCTGGCCTGAGTCCTGGGGCCCCTCAAATACACACTGCCCGGCAGCCAGCAACATGAGGGACTCGGGTCCCCAGTCCGCCACTCTCAGACACCCCCTTGCGGATTCGAAGGCCACAGCGACACTTTCATTGTCCCGCCCGGACACACGAACGTCCCCATCACCATTCTTACTATCTGTGGCAGACGGCCTGGGGCTGACACCCTGGGGTCTCCCTCCCCTCCACACTGTGGTCCCAGGTGGAGCAGGGCCCTGAGCCCACGGGGTCTGAGGCAGTACAGGGGGTGGGTGCTCAGATCCGGGGTCCTCCCATCCCAGGGGAGCCGTGAGCCGCTGGTGGGAGGGGAAACCCCAGAGCAGGACCAGCAGCCTCATGGGTCCTGCTCTGCCTCTGCCCCTGGTGCCCGTGAGGACCTCTCTCCCGGCTTCCCCGGCTCACACAGGCGGTCCTGAGGCAGGGGCTGGGCCCAGGGGACCCAGGGAGGGGAAAGCCGTGCACCCCTCCACCTGTCTGTCTCCCTTCCCCAGACACCCAGCAGGGCCGGAGCTAACAAAGACCCAGTCTTCCTCCAGCTCCCGCCCATCTCCCGCCCCCCCCCCCCTACTCGTCTGTCCTCCCCACCAGCTTCCCCCTGGGGAGCAGGCACCTGAGCTGTGGTGAAGCCCCTCTGGGCCTTTCCAGCAGTCCCCCACTGGTCTCAGGGCCTGGGCCTCCTTCCCTAGCCCCTCACTCTGCTATGAGTGACTTCCCTAGTCCCAGACTCCTCCCCTTAGGGGGACAAAGCAGCCGCCCCAAGCCTGGACTAGAGTAAGCCCCTGAAATCTAGGAGTTTGGAGAGAATTTCTGCTGATTACTGGAACCCCTCCAAAGAGCGGGATGGGAACATGGCGGGACGGGGAGCATAGTTCCGGTTAAGTTGCTGGCTGGTTCAAGTACAGGTCAGCCGGCCTGGCCAGCGCGGCCTCTGCTCGGATTTGCTGGGTACCAATGAAAGCCGCGACTTCTGATGGGTCACAGGCCGGTCCTGGGCGCCCTGCACCAGCTTCCGCGCCCCAGCTCTGGGGTGGGAGGTGGGAGTGCTCACACAGTCAAAGAGCCACTTGTCCACCGAGAAGGGCCCGGGGGGCCCGACGGTGAGCCGAGCCCCAGGCGCGTGCGGGGGGCGGCCGGGCCCTCGCTCCATTAGGCGGGCGGAGCGCCGGGCGCGCATCGATTGCTGGTGGAGACGCAGCTGCGGCTGCTGCTCCGCGCCCGCGCCGGGCGGCTGTCGGGAATCAGCGGCCCCGGGCGCGCTTACTGGAAACGTGCTCCCGAGCGAGCGACGAGAGGCTCGATGGACCGAGACCTGGCCGCCTGTTCGAGGGTTGGGCCGGGCCCCGGGGCGTCCGCGGCTGCTGCCCCCGCAGGGCCGCCTGGGGGGAGCGCCGGCTCCGGGGGACCCTGTACGTCGCGAGGCTCACGGGGCCTCCCGGGAGGGCTGGAGGCGGAGGGCGCTGGCGCCCGGCCCGGGCGGGGGACCCACCGGGGAAGCCGCGGGGCGGAATGTCAGCAGCTGCAGAACGAAGCCACCTCCCTTCCCGGTATCCTCGCGGCCGCCCCAGGAAGGTGGCGCCACGCCAGGTGGGGACCAGAGTCCCAGCCCTGAGGAGGGTGCAGATGGGCCTGGGCCCAGGAGGGACTGGGTCTGGGACTCTGTCTCCTGACACACCAAGACCCTCCCCGCCCCGCCCCCGCTGCTGCCCGGGACGACTCAGCAGTCACAGATGCCTACTGAGTACCGACCACGTGGGAGTCCCGGGTGCAGCCAGCACCCTTTCAGGAAGAAATTCCAGAGGGTAGCGATCTGTTTATTTAAACCACGGGCACATTGTTACTAGGTGTATATGTTATGTACCCACAAAAGTTGACATTTTTAAAGGATGAGACAAAAAATAGAAGGGCTGTGTTTCTTGCCATATGCTAATGGCTTGGCTTGCACAAGGTGTAATGCCCCGGGGCTGGGCCTGGGGCTGGAGAAAACACCCCACGCCCACCCTCCCATGGGCTGCACATCAATCACCCTGCCCCACCAGGCCACAGGCTGGGCTGCCTTCAGACGGCTGGTTCCTACTTCGTAGGCCTCAGCAGAGGGACACAGACAGCTGGCTGGTGTGCCTGACGGTGCCCTGAGGTCTCGGTTCAGGTCTGGCCTTTGCTGCTCACTGGCTCAGGGACCTGGGCCTCTCTGAGCCTCAGTTTCCTCTCTGGAAAACTGAGGGAGCAGCATCTCCCCCCTGCCTCATGGAGGGAGAGCCTGGAGGCCCGGGGTGGGGTGGGGGGGCGGATGCCTGCCCCAGGCTCTGCAACCCTGGGCAGGCTGTGGGCGAGACACCCCAGTGGCCCCGAGGGCAAAGCAGGTAGGAGCAGAGCCCGGGGGCCAGGCAGGGTCCAATGAGGGTCATACAGATTCAGACGGAAGGATGTCGTCGCATGTCTGACTAGGACATGGGTCTGGTGAAGGCTGGCTGTCGGCACACTCCGTGTCACAAAATCGAGTGGCCGAGGCAGGAGGGGGAGGGAAGGCTCCAGGAGGAACCGGCAGGAAAGGAGAGCGAGGGGCCAAAGAGCCTGTCAGTCAACAGACATGAAGTGAGCGTGGGCTCTGTGCCAGGCGCAGCCCTCGGGGATGGACAGTCATGGAGCTCGCTTAGCAGCCTGAGGTCCCCAGGATGTCCCATCTGGGAGCAGCCACGCTCAGAAGAGCTTCAGAGCGGCCTGCAGGCCAGGGCTGAGGGGCCCCCAAGGAGCTCGGGGAGGCCAGGCCCTGAGATGAGGTGTGGCCCCCCTGGGCAGAGAGTGACTCAGGCACCGCCAAGCCTCCCCATCGCCTGGGTTTGGTTTGTTTAAGAACAAATTAGTCACGGAACAGGCAGCTTTCCCGAAAATAAAATGAGAATCCCCAGGAAGCAGGGAAAATTGAAGGCAGGCGGGTGAGTCAGCACGTGCTGTCCCTCGGCTCCACTTTCCAAAAGGCTGCGCCCCTACCCCTGCCCCACCCTGCGCCCTCCTCCCTCTCCCCGTTTTGGCCCCCACCCGCCAGCTCCAGGCACTGATGCCCGCCTCCTTCAGCAGGCTCTCCTCCACCACGGGGCCCCTCCTCTCCTCCTCTTTTCCTTTTCCTCCTGCCCACTCCCCACTTCTGCCTCCTACCCCCACCTGAGGTACCTCTGCTTCTGCCCTAGGCCTCACCCATGCGCACTTGCTCACTGATCTCTCCTTCCTCCTCCACCGTCCATTCATCCCTCATTCTTCCATTTGCATTACCGAGCACCCATCAGGGGAAAGGAGACTCCTGGGAGGACGTCTTTGCCCTGGGAGGACGTCACCTGACCACAAGCCTGCGTCCTGGGCCTGGCCCGTCCTCCCCCTGCTCCCCTGGTCACTCCCTCCCATGGGACAGGCAGAGCTGGACCCCCAACCCAAAGGCCAAGGGACAGTGCCTAGGGCTTCATTTGAAGTTCGCTGTCCTGCCTTCCTCCCGGTCAGAGCATCAGAGGGCAGGGCTGGTGGGCTGAGGGGTTGCAGGGTGGGGTGGGTGGACCAAGCAAAGCCAGAGAGCTGGGGAGAGCTGGGGGCAAGGCATGTCTCCCCCCCTGTCCCTCCCCTGCCCAGAGCAGGGGTCAGGGAGGTGGTCCGCTGGGCTGTGTTTTGAATTTGAGGGTTGAGTTCTGACGTCCACCTGTTCCCTGCCTCTCCATCCTGAGTCTCCTGTGGGGAGGACTCTGGCCATGCCCCCGGCCACTGCGGGCAGCAGGGCAGGCCCCAGGCTGCAGGAGGAAGATGCAGAGGGGAGCCGGGCACCTGGGAACCCAGCCTCTCAGGACAGAGTTGTGGCCTGCGTCCCTCTGGCCAGCACTGCGGCCCCTCCATTAGGACGAGTTCCTGAGGGGCCCGCAGAACCTCCTAAAGTTGCTCCTCACACCTGACTCAGTCGCCCCCACCCCCTCCTCCCAGCTGTAATCCTCAAGACCCCCAGGCCTCTTGCTTCCCAGGCCCCTCCAACTGCAGGGGGAGGTGGCCCCAGGCCTGGGTCACAGAGAGGCTGGGGTCTCCTGTCTCTCCAGTTGCTGTCCAGTCTGCCTGCGGCTCCTGATGAATAATTTAGTTGTTCGAATTACAGTAAAGAGCTATCGAGCGTCCCTTCCCAAATCGTTCAGAGCTGATACAAGACGCCTTGGTTCTTTCTAAGGAAAGTCCCTTTCCCAGCGAAACTGAGCCTCGTGGGCGGGGCCTCCCCTCCTCCCAGTCATTCACCAGTACTGGACAGCACTAGTGGGTTCATTTTTTTAAAACCCTGGCTGTAAAACATGGATTGAAGTATTAGGTGCCAGTTCTTGGGATCAGGAAAGTACCACAGTCCTGAGAGGTGGGGTGGGGTGCTACTTAGGAAAGAGCCTGGGGGGGCTCATGTTGGCCCCAAGTCACAAGCGCAGCCCCAGGAGGGGACCTGAGAGACAGGCAGGAGCTGCAGAGGGGCCCGGGAGGGAGTGGGGCCTGTGAGGCCGACCGAGGTGCAAGAGCGCACCTGAGTGTGCAGGCACACGGGAGAAGGCTGGCACACGTCTGTGAGCGAGTGTGATGGGTTTGTGTGTGTGTGCCTGTGTGGGTGAGTGTGTCTGGCATGCGGATGGGTGTGTGCGGGCTGAGAGGAGCTCAGGTGCCAGAGTGGCGAGGCCGGGACGAGTGCCTGGGACCGGCTGGGGGGTTTCAGTGCAGGGAGGCTGTGGAGCCCGAGAGTGGGGTGGGGAAACTGGGTGGGGCTGGGCTCCTGCTGCCCAGTCAGGTGACTTGCAGGCAGGCAGGGGAGGAGCTCCAGGAAGTTCAGAGGGAGGGAGGGAGCAGTGGGAAAGGGCAAGGGAGGGGAGGGAGGCTGGAAGATTCAGCGGGGTGAAGCAACATCCAGGGGCTGGAGCATCTGGGTTCCAGAGCCTGGGCGGCTGGAGGTGGGGCTCCCTCAGTGTTGGAGCTGCTGCGTGAGGGCCCAGAGGACAGGGACTGGAGCCCGGCCGGCCCAGCTGATGGAGGTGGCCCAGGCCAGGGGTGGGGGTTGGGGCGTGGAGCAAGGAGGGCTGAGGGTGCAGACTCCCACCCCTGCAGCTGTGTGAGGAACAGCGGACAGCAGAGGGGAGCCTCTGAAGGCCGGCCTGGCGGCAGGCTCAGCAGGGACCCAGGGCTCTGGCCAGCTCTCCCTCGTCCAACTGGAGGGCTGTGTCCTTTGCAACCTGTGACAGGGAGGGACCGAATTTCCCTTGACACACCCCCATCCCAGGACCACTTGGCCTTTGACCCACACCTGAATCACCAGCTGGCCTCCTGAAGGCGTGTGCCTCCTCCTCCTGTCTGCCTGTCCTCCAGGGCGGGGACACCCAGCAAGTGAGCGCACCGCAGCCCCAGGGGGTGAGAGCGAAGAGCCTCGTCACTCCTTCCCTCCACGCTCCTGCCCCACCTCTGAGACCCCCTAACTTTGGGGGGTCAGAGATGGCTGAGGGGTGTTTCTAGAGTCACTCTAACGGGTCCCAGAGGCCCCAGGGCTCACCTCCTGAGGAGAGCCCTCTGGGCACCCTCGGGCTAGGCCTGTCCCACTCCCCCTCATGGGGCGGCCCCGAAGCATGTTGGCACGGCAGTGGACACCACTGCCCCCAGCTAGACGGCATGGTTTGCCCTGTGATGCCCAGGTGTCCCCCTGAGACCCTCCTGCACCCCAGCCCCCCCCCCCGAAGCTTCATAATGCTCTGTAGCCCAAAGGCTGTGTGAGGTCCAGCTGTGGCCTCAGCGGCCTGGCCAGATGTGGCCTGTGCTGGCGGGAGGGTGGCCCTCCACCTGCTGTGTCACTTCTGCTCCAGCCGAGGCCAGGCCAGGGTCAGAGAGCACCCCATGGGCCTTCGGGGCCCCTAGGATAGAGACAACAGCCCCAGGAACCTCCCTGTCTCTTCCCCCCACCCCAGAGCCCTGAGCCCAGTCTGGGCTCCTTGGGGAGAGGGAGGCAGGTGTCACCAAGCCCATAGAAGGGAGAAGAGAGTTGTCCCCAGGCTCCCTGGAAAGGAATGTCCTGATTTCCCAGCCCTGCTGGGCCCTTCCTGGTGTTAAGGAAGAAGCTCTCTGTGCCTCCTCTCTCTCCTGCCCCCTTCCCAGGGAGGCTTGGGGGGTGGGCACTGGCTGGTGGCAGCTGAGCATCAGCCCCACCCGCCCCTGCTACCTCTTTCCTAACAGGCAGCCTAGCACAGGGCCTGGCACTCATAGGTGCTCGCTAGAGCTTGTAGGTGAAACTCGCTTCCCACATACTGTATTGTTCAGTACTCACGGCATCTGAGTCAAGCATGTCATCTCCATTTTATGGACAAGCTAACTGGAGCCCAGAGAGGTTATGTCACTTGCCCAGGGTGACCCAGCTAGCTGGGCAGAGGCAGGAACTGAGCCTCCGCACTGGTTCCTGGGCACAGGGTAGCAGGGCCCTGGTCCTGGGCCGCTGTCCTAGGGCCAGCCCTCCAGGAGCTGCGGCCAGGCTGACTTTCATCCTTGGCATCAGGCTCCCATGTCCGGGTCCTCTCAAAGGCCCTCTCAAAGGGCTTCTGGTTCCCTGATTCTGCGGTCACCCCTCGCGCGCCTGAGCACAACCTGGGCCAACAACAGCCGTCTTCCCGCCCCCTGACTGTGGACACGTCCCCACGGCCACGGCCTCCACTCAGCTCCAGCCCAGTCCTTCTTGCCACGTGTTCATCTCCCCATATGTCAGAGGAGGACAAGGACCCCGACACCTTCCCGCCCCCAGCGTCAGCCTGGGAATTGGGCTGTGCCCCTGCGCGGGCCAGGCTGGGGCCGGGTCAACATGCGGTCCAGCTGTGCTCTGCCATCGCGGGGCGTCTCGGGCAGTTTCCGAGGTTGTGGGCTGGAAGGTGTGGGCCCCCCCGCACCCCCAACCACTGCAGTCGGCTCTCCCTTCTCGCTCTTCCCCACAAAACAGCCTGGCCCCAGGGTTCCCGTCAACTTTTGTGATGGGGGGCCAGAGGTCAAGTTCTCCCATCCTTCCCCCACCCAGGGAGCAGGAGGAGGGAGACCAGGACCGTCCCTGCAGGGGAGCCAGGGAACAGGGCCAAGGTTCCATTGGGGGGAGGGGTCCGTTTTTGGGCGGCCACAGTGTAGACCCCACAGTGGACACGATGACTTTGGGGGCAACAAGATGACAGTATCGGCCCCAGAGACCTCAGCTCTCCTCCGGAGGCTTGAGGAAGGAGTGCCTAGCCCAGGAGATGGCTGGCCTCCCAGATTGGGCGTGGATGCAGGGGCCGGGGAGCCAGGCAGAGGGAGTCCCAGGAACCAGACCTGGCTCCTTAGAAGAGGCCCAATGCTCCCCTCACTTCCTCCTCCTCCTCCAGGTGACTGCTGCCTCCAGGGTCTAGGGTTTCCAGCCAGAGGGAGTGAGAATGTGGCCACCTGGCCCCTGCCCCGGGGTGGGGGGCTCACTTCATGCAAAGGCAGCCCTGTGGTGTCAGACATGCCAAAAGCCATCTGCCAGCTGCCACCAGGAAGCCGGGGGCCTGGGGCCTGGGTCCGGGCAGGAGCAAGGTTGACCACCTGGGGAGCACTGGAGGGAGGAAAAATGGGAGGAAGGGAAGAAAGAAGGGAGTAAGAAAGGAGAGAGGGAACAACAGATGGAGAGAGAGGGGAGGGGAGAAAATAAAGAGGGATGAGAGGAGAGATGGGAGGGAAGGGGCCCTGAGTTACCTCCTAACTTTGCAGAGACCCCTGGGGGTCCCCGGGCTGAGAGGCCCCCAGGTGTGTGAGCCTATTTAGTTGCCCTTCCTTGGTTTTTGCCACCCTCCCACGTGTACTTATTTATCTCTGGGCTCTGGCTCCAGGTCCACGGGCTGCAGTTGCCTTGGCAACGCCCCTTGCTTAGGCACCAGCATCTGAAAATGTCAAACAGCATTCTGACCTGGTTCCCTCCCTTCTTCCCCTTCTCCTTTTTCAATTTAGTTGCCTCTGCCCAAGTTGCAAACTTCCTCTGTCTCCATGGGGATGGAGGAGGGCTGTCTCTCTTTTTCCGTCCCAAACATCTGTCTCTATAAACAGTTGTGTGGGGTGCCGCCTCCTTCTGAGCCTGGGCTTCGGGCTTGGGGAGGAAGTGCTTTGTTTATCTGGAGGGGTCAGTTTCCTTGCGCCTCTGGGGTTGGCTGGCGTGGGATGGCTGCGGCCCTGGACTCTGGGAGTCCTGGGCGGGTGGCCAGTGCTCCCAGCTCCTCTACAGCCGGCTGGTGCCTGGCAGAAAGGGCGACTGCTTTGCAGAGTCATCTGGTAGACCCCAGCTCTGCTCTCTTCGCCAGCTGCGTGGCCTTAGACAGGTTACTTAACCTCTCTGAGCCTCTGTTTCCTCCTCTGCCAGCCGGGGATGCTCACAGTACCCCCTACCAGACTAGTCGAGGGGTGAATCCTCATGGCAGGTGCTGTCAGCAGTGCTCTCTCCAGAAGGCTCTAGCGTTTCGTGTTCCCAGGACATTTTCCGTAATCACTACGAGGTTCGTTAGCCCCGGGCTGTAGGGGAACTTGGCAGCCGGAACAGGATTCCACCCCAACATGCGAGCCCAGACACCTTCCAATCCGTCAGGACCTCCACCCCAACCCCAGTGCGCAGACTTCGTGAAGGGTTTGGTCAAATGACATGCTCCCCAGCTCGGAACGTTGATTTGTTTCAGGGAAGAGGGTGTGGTGAGCTAAAAAGTTAGTGGGGTTTTGCCGAGAGCCAGGGCCTGGAATGCATGGTGTGTGGGTGAGAAGGCAGGGACAGGGGCTGCGGTGACTCAGCCCTGCTTTCCCCGGCCGGTGGAAAGGAAAGTGGGGCCACTTCAGAGGGCCCGGCCACCTGCAGCGCTCCCATGGGTCCCCCCAGCCTCACTCACGGCTTAGGCGTGGCAGCTTGGGCTTCAGAGCAGGGAGGATGGGGTTTGAATCCTGCTGTGAGTCACTTTCTGGCCTCAGGGCAGGCAACCTCTCTGGGTCTCGGTTATTTCATCTGTGAAATGGGTAGCAGAACAGCGCCTCCTGGGCGGGGTGTGCCGGCAAGCGCTCGGGGCTTAGTCGGGGCTTAGCCAGGGGGCAGGGGCGGCTCCAGCAAGGAAGAGGACATTGCAGCTGTGACATTCAGCTGGCTCAGGATGGATGGCAGAAGGCTGTGTTGCCCGGTCCCTCCAGACTGGACACTGGGGCCTGGGTCCCGACACAGCATGGGCACCACACGTATGGGAGGCCTGGGGAACAGCCAGGCTGGAAGGCCAGATCGGACTCCAGCTCACACTCCCTTGTTTCACCGGCCTTTGCTTAGAAAACACAAACTAAAGGACAGAATTATTAAGAATGTCGAGGGGGCCTCAGAGCATGGCCCACTTCTGGGCCTGGGGCTCCAGGTGGGCTGGGATGGGTGGCTGTCTCCGGGGTGTCTCCCAGAGACTGAAGGAATAAAAGGGCCTGAGGGCAGATGCGGGAGGGAGGGCTCCCACGCTGGCCATCAGTGCAAAGCTCTCCTCTCTGAGAGTTAACGCCCCACACCTCACGGATGCTGCTGCTGCTGCGTGGTCCTTCAGCGCCCAGGCTGGGCTGCTGGGCCCCAGCCAGGCCTGCAGGCGGAGCCCCCAGGGCCGGCCTATGTTTGCACAGACGGGACTGAGTGAGGTGGGGCAGCAACATCGGCCAACAGAAGCACCCCCCCGGGTTCCCACTGCAGCTCAGTGGTGACAGAAGGGCCCTGTCTGTAGGACACACCAACCGAAACGTGTGAGGGGGGACACACGGCTCTGTGACTTTCTCCGAGATGGCAGAGGAAGAGGGGAGCGAGGGGGAAGGAGGGAATGACGGCTCCAACGTGGCCAGCCGGTGATGCGTGGGGATCTGGGTGAAGGGTGTATGGGAATTCTCTGCAGTATTTTTGCTACTTTTCTGTAAGCAGGAAATTATTTCAGAACAAAACGTTGGGGGGTTTTGTTTTGTTCCGCTGGCGATGGGACCGTTATTATTGCCAGGGGTTGGACTGCCTGCAAAGGGCCTGTCCTGCCGGCAGCGGTGGCAGTGGTGGCGGCGGCGGTGGCGGTCGTGGCGGTGCCGGTGCTCCTGGAGGCCCCTGGGCCCTGGGAGAGGGCAGCCAGCACCCCTACTCTGCCTCCAACAGGCTCCAGCTTTCTGGCCTTGTGGCTAGTCTTTCCCTTTGGGGGCCAGTGACTCAGCCACGGGATCCATGTGGCAGGAAGTGGGCACAATGACTCACGGGTGGCTCTGTACTCCCCCTCCCGGAGGCTGGGATAGTGACTGAGGGCCCAGGCCAGACATGGCCCCAAAAGAGGGGAAGCTGCACCCCAGTGAGTCCAGGGGTGCTGCTCAAGAGGTTGAGTGGCCTGCAGCGCACGGCAGGGTGGGCCCTGCCACGCCCTTGGGGGGTCCGGCTGAACGGCCATCCGCCAGCCCTGCCCGCAGCCTGCAGACTTCTCTGGTCATCTGGGGGCACGTGCGTGGTACTGGACACTCCTTAAGAATTCCTCCCTGGTCTGCAGGGCTGGTGGCCGCTGCCAAGGTCCCTGACCCTGCTGGCTGCCCCGCAGCTCTGTGCCTTCACTGGGGACCTTATTAGCACTGGCAGTCATGCAGATGGCCTCCAGGGGCCCAGCCGTCTGGGACCCAGGATGCTTCCAGCCTGGTTAGGCTCCCGCTCCCCGGCATTTTCCTCTTGCCTTGGAGACCAGTGCAGGGAGCTTGTCTGCTCTCTCACCAGCTCGTTTGCAACCCACCACGGGCGAGTGGGTGAGCACTGCTCCGGGGTCCCGGCTGCGCCCTCCAACCGAGACGCCCTGACCTCTCCAGCGTTCCTTCCCGCTCAGGGCTGGGGTGGCTCGCTTCAAAGTTCAGGCCTGCTCACGTTTATGGGGGGCAACTGAGGGATGACACATGTATTGTCTCATGTACCCCCGTAACAGAGGAAAACTAAGGAGCAGAGAGGTTGAGTAACTTGCCTGAAGCCACACAGCAGCCAGTCTGCATTTGAACTCGGGTCTTCCTGACTAGAATGTCCACCGCCCTTTCCCCACTAGTGACAGGCATGCATGGTCTCTGCGTCTATGCTTTGTCTCCCCAGCTAGACGGTGAGTCCGGGAGGGCTGGCTATGGGGGCGGCTTCCTCATTTTCTGAATCTTCCCTGCACTGCGAAGTCCCTGACGCATCGAGGCACTTGGGCATGACTCGAGGGTGACTCTGGGCACAGCCTTGTGCAGCAAACCTTGCCACTCCCACCCCACGCCCCACAGTCTCCGACTCATGTGTCAGTCCCACGGCTCCTCATCAGGGGAAGCCGGGCATGGTCTCGCCCTGCCCAGGGTGCCCGGGCCGGGGGTCCCCTCCAGGGCTCTAAACGAGGGCCCGCGGCCTCTCTCTCTGGCCTGCGCTCTGCCCTCCCAGCCTCTGACTCCCTGCTTCAGCCAACCTTCTCTCCCCTGTGTTTGTCTTGGTTCCTCTTTCTCTCTTTTGATTTCCCTTTCTGTTCCCTCTTCCCCTCCTTCCCTGCATCCCTGTCCTCCTCTGCATTGCTATCAGACTGAGATCACTTGTCCCAGGCCAGCCAGCTGACTTCCCCAGGGCCACCCCCTCTCAAGGGCCTTGTCATCTGTCTGCACTTTGTGGGGTCACTTTTCACTTCCCTAGTACAAATACAGACCCAAGGGAGGGGCGCCCAAGTGAGTTGGAAGGGAACCCTGAGGTCTGCGGGCCAGCCACCCTGGTGGTCCGCTGTCTCTGCTGGAGCACTCTTCTCCATGGTGGGCGCACAGCTCCTGCAGACCCGGGGTCCCGCATGGAGGGTGGGCTGGGCTCCTGGGAAGGCTGGGTGAGCTGGCAGACCACCCGGCAGGCACTCAGAGGAATGGCGTTTTCCCCTTTCCTTGTGTTGAGCTGAAATCAGCCCTCTGGAACCATCCCTTGTCCTTTGGTCTGGGGGAGCTGTCTCCCCGTGACTGTCACCGAGCTGGTGACACTCCTCATGGCCTCCATGGGGTGGGACTTTCCTGAGCCTCCTGTCCTCCTCCCACTGACGCCCCCCAGGCTCCTGACCTTGCTCCGTAAACACTGCCCCCAGAACTGTGCCCACTTCTGGCCACAGAGAACTGGAGGCTGCTCCGCCCTGAAAGGACCAGACGCGTGGTGGCTTTCTGGTGTGCCTGGCACCCACGCATCGACTCCTCTGCCATCAGCTAACACCCCCTCGTCTCTCCTCTGAGACCCCCAGTTGTGGGCACCCTGGACATCTGATTCGGGACCCTAGATTTGCTCCTACTCAATGCCTTCCGTGTCTTTCAACCCCATTGTTCCAGCCTCTCCTCAGGTTCGAGTCCAGATGAGTTGCCTCAGCCACCAGGTTTGTTCTCTCCGAAATCCCGACCCTGGGCCGTGGTGGTTTCCATTCACGGTATTGCTGGAAATGGTGAACGGGCCGCGGCCTTGCGGCTCCGCCCTGGAGACTGACCTCCACAGGCGCTGTTTACTAATCAGTAGCTTTTGTGTTCTTCTCAGCGACGTTCTACCTGCCACAGCCTCGTTTGCATTAGGTTCTGGGCTACCTTCTCCGCGTCCTCCGCAAGCTGATCACAGCACGTGAGGTGTTCGGATGGAACCAAGGCTTTCTCTGTCCTCAGCATTTTCATGACCCGACATTCCTATCAGAGAAGGAAGAACACGTTCTGGCCTGAGTTGCTAATAATAATGTTTTTACTATTTTTTTAATCCTTGAAAGGGTAGCTGGATTCATTCTCTTAAAATTCCACAAGTTTCTAAAAACATCTAGAAGTACTTATACCCCAGAACTCATAAAAAATGCAGTCAGACCGAAACACTCTTTGTTATCTGCCTTCTTCACTGGCTGATATTACGTGAATATCTTCACACATGAGTGCCCGGCTCTGCATAAACTGTTTCTCTATTCGCTGTGTAGCCTTCCATCCACGGACATACTCCATTCAATTGTTATTGGATTTGAACTGTTTGCCTTTTTTAAAAAGATTTATTTACTTATTTTTAGAGAGAGGGGCAGGGAGGGAGAGAGAGAAACATCAATGTGTGGTTGCCTCTTGTGTGCCCCTTATTGGGGACCTAGCCCACAACCCGGGCATGTGCCCTGACTGGGAATCGAACTGGTGACCCTTTGGTTCACAGTCCAGTGCTCAATCCACTGAGCCACAGCAGCCAGGGATACTGTTTGCCTTTAACAACATTGTTGGTAGACCTACTATGACGCCTCGCTTCTTCCCAAAAATAAGTTCAGATACAGTCTGCCTTTTCAAAGGGTCCCTTGAATCCCACCCCCCCAGGGCTTTATCTGTACTTGTCTGATAAACATATTTTCCAAAACAATCATTACGTACAGCCCTCTCCCTGCTTGTAGCTGCCAGGACCCTACAGGGGACAGTGCGCGACAGTGGAGGCCCTCACCCCGACCCTGAGCGCAAGAGCTTGCGCTTAGAGACGCTCCGCAAATCTGTGTTGACTAAGGGCACGAATAAACGAATTTGTTTAATGATTCATTCCAGCGCTGCTGGTGCTTAACACCGTACTTGTTAGTTTCCAGTTTCTCAAGCCTGGTTTCTGCCCCACAGGGCCTGGTTTGCCCGTCTTCCCGTCCCTCTCCTGATCTCGGGGATGACAGAAAGATGACACCATGCCAGGGGTGCACGCTCCTGTCGGTCCTGGGATGGCGTTGGCCTGGGCCGACACTCAGGGTGACTCAGAGTCTCCCGGCCCACTCTTATTGTCTCAGACTCCGGTTCCCTTTAACCTAGCCCTGCCCTACTTTCTCTCTGAGTTTATGGAGAAGCGGGGAGGACTTGGAGCGGGTCTGCAGGGCCGTTTGGAGAAGTGGGGCGGGTGTGGCCGCCTGGCATTGCTCCTTGTCGGGAGGGTCCCACAGTCCCTGTTCCGTGGGGCCTCGGGCGAGGCGGACAGACCTGGGGGACGGGCCGGTGCTCAGGTCAGACGGTGTTCATTCTCGTCCCTCTCCCCCTGTGGGACACGTATTCAGTCTTCTCACCTCAGGCCCACATCTGTCACTTGTGATGGAAAGCCCTCTCTCCCTCCTTTCCTGTCTTGCTTCCTCTCTCTTCTCTCTTCATATTTTTGAACTATGACTTCAGCTCCCAGAAGGTTCCCAGGGCTTTACTTAGTGCCCCGCCCACCAGGTTCCTCTCTCGTACAGATCTTTCGTGATTGCGTCGCCTGAACTGTGGATGTTTCCCCCCAGCTTATCTTTTTTTTTGACCCATTTTCACTCCTGGAACCTGTAGCTTATGTTGGCCTGAGTTCCCTGAACTTTTTGAAAAAATATCCCCTCCTGTGTAGGGGCCCATCTGACAATTCCTAATATCGCTTTCCTTCGCTGTGCCCGGCCCACAGGGAATTACCCTGCGTGAAAAGCGAGCTCGCAGTGGAATTCCTGTGCTGGAGTGAAGGCCGTCGCCAGCATCCCAACACCAGCCTGAGCCCTCAGCTCCGCCTGGGCTGGTGAGCGATGCTGCGCCTGGCTCTGGGAAGAGCTGGGTTTTGAAACAACAGCTAAGAAGGGCGATGTGATCCAGTATAATGAAATCGACTGCCCTGGCAGGTGAGGTTCAGTGGATTGAGCACCAACCTGTGAACCAAAAAAGTCGTGGGTTCAATTCCTGCCCAGGTCACACCCCTGGGCTGGAGGCCAGGTCCCCAGTTGGGGGCGCGCCAGAGGCAGCCACCGGTGGGTGTTTCCCTCTCTTCCACCCTCTCCCTCCTTCCCCTCCCTCTAAAAATAAATAAAAAAGGAAAGAAAGGAAATCTGCCACACCTCTGAAGAGCTCAGAATCCATGGCTAAGAGTTTAGGATTCAAGGATTTAGCTGGATCTACAATGAGTCCTTTCTCAGGAGATGGAGCTCTGTCCCTTGAGAAAGTCTAAAATCCTGGCCAGGGACGCCGAGGCCGGGGGCGGGGGGCAAACACCCTGCCCTTACCAGTGGGAGTCACCTTAAGTTCTCCTTGAGGGGCTCAGCGCTGGGTCATTGACAGTGGAAATCTCTGGGAAAACCCTAACACCTCTGTTGCAATATTCTAGGAAAATGGCCCGTCTATAGAATAGGGGTGAATCAGCCAGGGGAAGGTTAGGGGCAGCCAGTGCTGTCCCAGGGCCCCTTGTTCCCACCCTTCCATTCCCCACGGATGCCCCAGCCACCCTCTGGGGGCTGTGGGGAAGAGAGGGTGATGCTCTGGTCCGGAATTTCAACGAATTTCAACGAGACATATGCAAATGGCCAGTGGATTCTTTGGAGGAAGTTATGAGAGGAGAGGGCTGTGGGCAGCTCAGTGTTTTTAACCCGCAAAGCAGAAGTGAGAACGGAGAGATTTCCCAGCTCTTCCTCCCCCTTTCCCACCCCTTCTCACTCCACCCCACCCCCACTCCTGCAGGCCCCGTTCCTTCCCTTTCAGAAAGGAGGCCTTGACTTTCCCCAATTACCCAAGTCTGAGAAAATATTCACCTTTAAAGGAAACTCGATTTGTAAGTCTCCTTTTGTTCCCAGAACTGAGAGATAGGTTTGGGGTACTCAGTGGAGCTGGTGAGCAAGGGAACGCGGGAGGAGAGGAGGGACCCAGTGAGCCTGCCGTGTCTCAGTCCCTCAGCCCTATGCTATCCTCCCGGAGCTCCACACACACGCCTGTCGTCACCCCCCCCCCCCCCCCGCAGGGTGCCACCACCCTCGCTTAACAGACCAGAGCAGGGTCCCTCAGTGAGGGCTGGGACACCATCTGAACCAGTCTGCCAAGTGCCCAAGCGTTCTGGCCCGGGTACCACCTCTCCTCGGGACTCTAAGTATCCGACTGGGCAGGCACTGTCCTTCGGGAAAAGTAGGGCCCTGTGTGTGCGTCTCAGCAGCAGCTTTGGCCTCCAATGCGGGGCCTCCACGCTGAGTTTGGGTGCGGCAGCCTGGGTTCCCAGCAACTTCCACTTTTAATTAATTGTCCATTGATCACCCTTCCAGGGATAGGGGTGGGCAGGTGACAGCTCCTGCTTCTCCAACAAGAAGTGAGCCGTCTATTGGCAAGTGAGTCAAAGTACCGGCGGCTCTTACTTCTTCACGAACCCAGGTGTCGGCGCAGCTGGGTTTCCCCTCGCCGCGTGCCCAGCGTGCCCTGGGAGACGGAAGCAGAGGACCTGGGGGGAAAGTGGTTTCCTCACTCTTCCCGGCCCGTGTTTGCACTGAACTCTCTTCTCTCGCTCACGTGCTCCCTTGCTCACCGGATTTCTCTCCCAGGTTGGGTGGCTTTTGGCTGCACCTTTTCCCCACCTCCTCCCGGTGAACTCTGGCCAACCCAAGGTGTCAACCAAACAACAGGCATCCATGAAGAATCTGCAGTTTAACTGTTGAGTGTGTTTCTCGTTCTGGGAAGTGAGAGAGGAGCTGGGCCTGGGCTAAGTTTCACTTTTTATTCGTCTATAACTTAATTTTTATTTGTTGTCACTGAGGACAAATATACATTGAGTACACGCACGCGCTGTACAAGGCACAGACATTGTGTGATTGTTTGAAAGAAAAGGAAAGGAAGCTGAGGTTGTACACTGGTGGGGGGGTGAGTCTGGGACTCAGGGTGGGGCCCCTGGAGGACCCCAGCAGCTGAGGCTCCAGGAACAGGGCACAGGCCTCAGAAGTACTCTCTCCCCCTGAGTCCTCATCAGAACGCGGGGGAACTGCTGTGAGGAACTCCCTCCTTCCTCCGCGCCCACCGGGTAGGGAGCTGGCCCATGGAGGCCCGGAGCTGGTGAGAAAGGCAGCCTTTTACCAGGACCCCCGAGTTTCGCTCTGAGGGGAAGGGGAGAGCTGCTGGGCTAATGCCTGCAAGCCTGTGTGTGTGTGTGAGTGTGAGTGCGTGTGTGTGAGTGTGTGTGAGAGAGAGACACCTCATGCAGAGTGGGCTGGGGAAATGTTAGCCCCCGCCCCCTTCCCTGAGCCTTCTCCCACACTCCTTGAGAACCTTTTGCTCTGGAGGGAGGGGCTGCCTATGTTCTGTCTCCTTCTACAGGTGGATGTGGGACAGATTGCAAATACTCTTTTCCTGGGCCCCAAGGGTGGCCCTGAGGAGTCCAGCAATTGGTCCTAAGGTCACAGAGTAAACCCAAGGGGACCAGGGTCATGCGGGCAGATACCCGAGGCTTGTCCATCAGGCTGAGGCCACCCATGAAAGTGGTCACTCCCTCTGGTGGGGGAAGGGACCCAGGGGCAGTTGGACCCTATGACCTTCGGAAAGGTTTGCAGGACAGGATGTGGGGCGGGGGCGGGGCGGAAGCAAGAGGCTGGAGTTTGGTGTCCTAAATGGCAGTTTAACGACTTTTATTTAAGGACCGTTTCGGGGGCACCCACCTTGTGCCGGCGGTGGAGATTCTACACTGAACCCCTCGGGCACACGGGTGAGGGGCTGCCTCAGGAAGGGCAAGCAGGTGAACCGCATGTGCCCAAAGGCCGTGCCCAGCCAAGCCCAGGGTGCTGGGAAGATCCCCTTCCGACAGAGGTGAAGGCGGAGAGTGGAGAGACCCGTGTCAGCACCTGCGCGGTGGGCACTGGAGGAGGGAGCTCTGTGGCCGCAGGCTCTGGACGCTGCCAGTACCCTGGCACCAGAGAATGTTCCAGGCCTAGGGAAGGACCTGGGTCTGGCCAAAATGGGGTGGGAGCTGGGAGCGGCCTGGGAGGAAGGTGGGGTGGGAGGGCAGGCGGGGAGGAGCCCTGCCCTAGCGTGCCCTCTGTCCCGTCCGCGCACCCTGCCGGGAAGCCCGAGGCCGCAGCTGCTAGCGCCGGCCCGGCCCAGAATAGCCTCCCTTCCGGGCAGGGCTGCCCCGGCCCGCAGCGCCAGCGCCCGAAATAGGGCTCGGCCTAGAGGCCGGCGGGCGGCGGGCGCGAGGGGCCGCCCCAGCTCCGAGACGCAGGAGGGAGCAGGGACCCGGGCGCGCGTCAGGGATCGAGTCGCGCAGGCCGGGATCGGGGGTCCGGGACACGGCGGAGCGCAGGCGTAGATCCTGGAGCGGGGCCGGGAGGGGGCAGGGGCTGGGGTAGGGGGCTGGCCCCGGGGGCGGGGGATCCGGGCTCTGAGACCCCTCGCAGGAGGACGGCGGGGCCGGGGACCGGGATCCTGGGCGCCAGGCCAGCCCGAGGCGGCGGGCGGGGCGCTGACCTCACTGCCTGCGAGGAAGCCCGACGGGGGCCGGCCCGGCTGATGGAAGGACTGAGGAATTCGCAGCTGGCGGCCCGCTGGGGCGGGGGTGTGTGTGTCCATCACGTCGCCAGGAGTGGAGCGGTTGCCATGGGCACGGGTAGGCCTGGTCGGCGGTCCCAGGCCCCGCACGGCCTCCAGGAACCCCCGGCCCTACCCGGGCACCCCGCTCCTGCCCGTGGAAAAGCAGTGTCGCCGTGAGAGGCAGACGGGGTCCGAGCGGGTCTGGGAGGCCCTGGGCCCGCCTCTCAGAGGGTCCTGGCTGCACGCAGCAGTGTGGACACTAAGGCTGAGCGAGTTTAAAAGGGGTCTGACCTTACCTGCTGGTGCAGCCCCCACTCCTCGCCCACCATCTCCCCACAGGCCAACCTCCCTAACCTTTCCCATCCTCAGTTTCCCCATCTGTTAACCAGTGACTAGTCATATCTGGTATGCAGCGCTGGTAATGATTAAAATAGAATAATTATGTAAGGTGGCCTTCGCTCTATAAATGGGGTCCTCTTCCCCGCCCCCACCCCCAGTCACTGCCCTGTGCCCTGGGCCTGCAGCACTCTTGCCAGGCAGGGCCTTCCCACCCCCCCCCCCGCCCCCCCCCACCCGGAGGGTTACCTAGGAACCCACCTCACAGGAGAGGTTGGTCGGAACCTGCAGGAATCCCGGGCCCAGGTCCAAGAATACTAATGGAGGCCCAGCCTGGCTGCAGTGAGTCAGCCTCGCCAGAGTGTTAGCTGCTGCTGCAGCTGCTGCCCTTGGCGGGGGGTTGCCAGGGTGAGGTGGCCCCTGGAAATCGCCGGGAAGACCAGCGTATCCTAGGGGTGGGGTGAGAGCCTGCCAGTGCACCAGGCTGGGAAGGGGCTCTGATCCCCCCTTCTCTGTGGGAACCGGGCACGGACCAGACAGGGAACAGCGGCACCCCATATGAGCAAGGGCGGGCCTGGCTTACTGTAACCGCCTGGCCCAAAGCCTGATGGTCCTGTGGTCGGGCAAGCCAGCCAGAGAGGGGCCGTGAGAAGTGGAGCAGGGCTCCCTGCCTTCCCAGGGCTGCTCAGTGGACCAGGTGGGGCTGCCTGGGGGCTGCTAAGACCTCAGCTTTCTCCCCTCAGCCGGTTAGGCCACTACTCTGATGCCAGATTACTTGCAAGAAACCAAGTCCGTCCAGGGGCCCAGCCCCTTCCCAGGGGTGTCAAAGCAGCCAGGGCTGACCCAGCACTCACGATGTGCAAGGCAATGTGGGTGTTCACTCGCTGAGCTATCATAACAACTCTAGGAAGTGGGGCCACCATAGCCCCGTGGCACAGATGGGGAGCAGGTTGGGAGACCTGGCCGGGTCCCCTGGCTGCGGGGAGGTGAATGAGCTCAGCTGAAAACCCAGACTCCCATGCCCCACTCCCCCCTGCCTCCCGAGTGTGTCCCGAGCCGTGGACAGCCCAGCTGACCACCCAGGTGCCTGAGCCCCGCCCCCACGCAGCTGCTTGCTCGGTACTCAGCTGACTTCCTGTCCCTGGAAGTGCAGCTGCGGGTAGGCTGGGGCAGGGCGGTCCCCTTCCTGTGGTTCAGGTAAGAACATCACCCGTGCCTTTTTGGCATCCTCCTGCTCTCTTCTCCTGGGCCCCAGAAGTCAGACCTGGGTACACAAAGAGCCTCTCAGGGCCAGGGGTTTGTCCAGGGGAGGGGCAGGGGAGGGGCTGCAGGCGAGGGGCAGAGTGGGCAGTGGGAAGGGGCTGCGGGCTCTGCCTGGGGCAGGGGCACCTGAGAACTTTCCCTTCGGCTCTCCAGGACCAGCTGAGGGCTTCCTCCCTCCTGCCTCCTCTCTGAGGTGGGGAGGACACAGCGATAAAAGATGCCACGACAAAGCCCCTTCACTTCCTACCCCAGTTCCCCCCAACCTGGATTCAACAGGTACATCTGTTGGAACCTAGGCTGCCACGTGCCAGCCTGGGGCATCTCCTGGACTGTTCCCTAGGTGACTTTGCCAAGAGCTGTGGCACTGGCCGGATTCCCCACTCCGGGCCCCACAGCTCCACCTCCCTCTCCCTCTCCTGCACATGGACTCCCAGAATAAGCTTCCCCGAGGACACCCTTTCTGTGAGGGGTCATCTGAGGTGGCTGAGACGGCGGCTCTTCCCCAGATTCTTGCAGGAAGCGTCCTTTGCCACTAAATGAGGCCCGTCTGAGGAGGACAAGGTCGTGCCGGCAGGCTGCAGACACAGGCTCCCTCCTGGGGGACATTGCCCCCAGCCCTGCGCTCTGCTCGGCCTTTGCTCGGTGGGGCTCCGTCCTTTGCTCAGGGTGACTTTAACAGAACATAAAGGGGCACTCCACTTGTCCCTCTGCCTGAGAGCCAAGAAGCACTCATTTCTCAGGCTCTTCCTGGAAGATGCGAAGGAGGAAAACAACTGTCCTTAAGCTGAGGTCCTGCAGGACTGCCCAGCAGGCCTGGGTTGAATGGTTCCCCCCAAACTCGCGTCTGTGTGGAACCTGTGCTGGGACCTCATTGGGAAACAAGGTCTTTGCAGATGTGATTAGTTAAGATGAGGTCATTGGTCTGGGCCCTAATCCAATGACGGGTGTCTTTACAAGAACAGGGAGACTCGGACACACACACAGGGAAGGCAACCCTGTGAGGCGGAGGCAGAGACCAGAGTGACGCATCTAGAGGCCAAGGACCGCCAAGGATTGCCGGCAGCCACGAAAAACTGGGAAAAGGTGAGAGAGGATCCCCCCTCCCCCGCAGCCAAGACTTCCGAGGGAGCAGGGCCCGCTTTGATTTCCCGCTTCTGGCCTGCAGAACCTCAGGAGGGTCCGCACCTGTTTGTCTCCGACCACCCCGTGTGGTGCTTTGTTATGGCACAGAGGACACACTCGCACGCCCCCCCCCCCCCAATGTCAAACAGAGGGCAGCGGAGGAAAACAAGAAGGAAATGCAGCAGGCACATCAAACCAAGACTTGGAAGAGACCAACGAGGAGACAGGAAGGAATGCTTCCTCAGCGTCTTCCTCTCGCCTGGGACAGGAAGCCGTGGCCCTAGTGGCTGAGTCTCGCCTGTTGCTGTTCACTGTCCTCCTAGCAGGAGTGCGTGGGGTGTGACGTCAGGCGAAGGGGAGGTGTTCCGGTCTTTCTGGTCCCAGGAAAGCCTTTCCAATAACAATGATCTTGGACATGGTCTTCTCTTGACCTCACAACGGCCCAGGAAGCAGGTTTGGTTGAGCTCCCCAAGTGTAGGTTGGGGACCAAGGCAAGGCCGTTAGGTGCCCTGCCAAGGCCGTTCATCAGCAGCACTGATCTGGGACACGCGCCCAGCTCTCCTGCCCTGCAGCCGGCCCTCCACCAGCCTGGGGCTCCTCGGTGGGGTCAGCAGATGCTGGCCACAGGCAAGGACGCCGAAGACTGACCTCCTGGCTCTGGATGCTTGATCTGTTCCTGGTTAGCTATGGGACCTTGGGCAAGTCACGTTACATCTCTGTTTCGCAGGCAACAGTAAGACCGAACTCACATGAGACCAATGTGAGTTTGCAGGTTTCTCATGCTCGGCCTGTGAGAAGCATGGCCGTAGAAGTCTGAAATAAATAAAAACAATCTGGCTGAGGTCTTTCTTCCTCTGCGAAGGGCTGCAGGGTAGCGACTCTGGCTTATTCTTACTCCACAGGCCAGGGGGAGACCAAGGCCAAGAGCATTCTCAAGCCGTTCTTGTCTGTTTCCCAGAGCCCTCGGAAGAGACCAGCGAGGAGGGCCCCGAGGCCAGCGGGCAGAGCTCCACCTGCCACCCGGGCAGGCTCACGCAGTTGCTTGAACGCTGCCTCTGAGGCCCAGAGCACCTTTCATCCTGGTCCAGGCCAGCTTTTTCCTCCCGGAGGAAAACCTGGACCCCTGCGGTCACCTCCACCCTGTGTCCTGGTCAGTCTTCCCCTCCCCCCTCCCCCCCAGAGCTGTGCTGCCCCCAGTGGTAACCTAGACTGGGGTGATTCACCGTCAGGCGTCCCCTCACGGAGAGATCATCGACCACACCCACCCGAGGGGTGGGACCGTCTGTCACATTCATGGAAGGAGCTCAGAATGTGCAAATAGCATGTGCGGGCAGCAACGTGTCCACCCCACGCACGGGCAGGACGTCCTCTGGTGTCTCTGGCCATGTCCCCATCTTTCTGTCGGCGGATGGCACCTCCACTGGGCATTGGCCCTTTTCATTGGCGCCTCCTCTCCAGGAGTCTTTCCTACCAGGCAGAGCCCAGTGCGGTGGCCCCATGGCCTTCTATGCTCTGCTCAGGTGGAGGGTCCTGCTCGCCCCAGCCAGGACAGCCAGCTCAGCCTCACGCTGCTGTGGGCACGAGGTCCCCTGCTACCGCTGGGCCCTTGGCTGACCTTCTCTTAGGCTGGACAGACCTGGAAGTGCGCCACCGGGAGGGCCCGACTGCTCTTCTGGGCTCCTCCCCTTCACCCCAGGGCTCTGGCCGAGCCTGCTCAGGGTCCCTGCTGAGCACTCAGCCAAACCCAACACAATGGCCTGAGGAGCCCCATGGGGGAGCCCCAAGGCGAGGGGCAGTGTTCCATGTCAATGACCGTCCCCACCTGCGATGGGCAACGCTTGCCGGACTCTGAGTGTCTTCTGGATGGCCCTCCTGCCTGGCCCTCTGGCGACTTTCACCAGGTGCCCAGCGACCCTGAAAAGCTGGAGGGAGCCAGGCTGCCTCCCCAACCGCCCCCCGCCCTGGCTCCCCTCCCGCCAGCGTCCTTTTCTAGAATTCTCTAATAGAAAGTCACAGAGAGGTCATTTCATCCATCCCCGGACTTCCAGAAAGGCTAGTTTAGAGCAACGCTGGGATTCTCCAAGGCTTCAGGCAGCAATTCCCTTACACACTGGGTTGGCCAGAGGTGTTGCTGGAATATCCCTGGGACTCTACATCCATCGGCACCACCAGCCCTGAACAACGGAGGCTCCCGCCACTGGCAGACCGGACGAGATGACCCCCGTGAGCTGGTCTGCATGGATGGAAGACCAGCCCCGACACTGACCCCCAGGGCTGAGCCAGTTTCTGATGAGAGGCAGGTGTGGACTCAGCCACCCCTTGGGGAGCCTTCACAGTAGCTGCTAAGTGGAGGTCCCGGAGGGTGGGGCCGCACCCACAGACACGAGCAGTAGTGGACAGGGCACTGGATTTGAGGTCTGAGGAGAAGCACTCCAGTTCCGCTCCTACCACTCGTGATCTGTGTCACTCGAGGCCAGGCCAAGGGCCGTCTCGCCTCGGTCTGCTCCCCAGGAGAGTGCAGCGCCGTCCACTTTATCTGCCTCCCTTACATCCGAGGCATGAAGGGAGGAGGTGATGACGTAACATATTAGGATGCGGTCGGAAAACAACAGAAGTGCTATTTATGCAAACATAAGGTGCTGAAAATAAAGGTGCCCGCTTGCTTCCCAAAGCAAAAAGTTGTAAATGATTTAAATCACATTTTAATGGCTTCGGAAACTCCATTACCTAAAGACATTTCTTCTTTGGTATCGCCACAAGTCAAGTGGTTGGGGTGGGGAGAGGCGTCTGCCCAGCACCCCCCATTCTGCTGCATTCTGTGAAAAACAAACAGAAGTGGAAGGTTCAGTGCCTGCTGCGAGTGGCTGTCAATAAATAATTGTTGAAGGAATGAATAAGAGTGAGTTTCTCCCTTCAGAGAGTTCCCAGCCCAGTTTGGAAGAAACCAGGGGCAGTAACACCAGGTGACCAAGTGGTAGTGAACAGCTTGTGGAATGTCTTGTGAGGGAAGAGAGGGTTCCGGAACTGTGGAAGTCCAGGAGAGCTTCAGGGAGGAGGCGGGAAAGGGAAAGGAGGGGGAAGGGCTGGCTGGGCAGGCAGGGTAACCCTGACATGACCAGGCTCACGGCTCATGGGTGAGCACAGAAGTGAGGCAGGTGATGAGCAGGGGAGGGGCCACCTGGAAGGAGGAAGCACGTCTCCCAGGGTGGGGTGCAGCGGGTGGGGAGGTGAGGAAAACCAGCATCGCACGTGGGTGAGGCCTCGAAGCACAACGGGGAAACCTCCCTGGAGGAAAGTGCCGAGGGGAGCCGGCGTGGGGACAAGCTGCGCACGCGATGTGACGAAAGCAGTATTTTTGGAAGATGAGCCTGGCGTGGATGTGCCGAATGGGGACATACTAAACTTCTTGAAGTTCCCCATAGACTTTTCCCTTTTCTGGGCCATTTCCCCGTGTCTGGTCATGAGAATGCCCGCTGTCCCGTGCCAGCCAAGAGAACACCTGCTGTTTTGCCTCAGCTGGAGAGAGTCACCTCTTCTGGGAAGCCACTGCAGGTCATTTCCCCCACCCCACCCCCACCCCCCGCTGTACCCTGTATACCACTTTATTTTTATACCCACTCCTTTTTAGGATACTTCTTGGTTTTCTTGTCTGGTTTCCCTTTCGGACTGTAAGCCTCCTGGAGCCCGGCGATCTGCAGCACAAGCCAGCCTCCAGGACAGGGTTCCTACGTGCTTGGGCATCGTCTGCGACACCGCTAAGGCGAGCGCCAGGTGCCGCTAATGCACCCTGAAGATTATATTCTAAACGGCGCCCCCCGTGGTTGTGCGATGTAGCGCCTCCCCCACCCCGAGGACCGGGTCCTCACAGTTGATGCCTTACCTTCGGTACCCTGTGCACTATAGATCCTCCTAAGTAACGTTTTCTGTATGAAAAGGAGATTGGAGATTTGGGGGAAGGGAGGGGAAAGAGAGGAAATACATTGTCTTGTGTAATGTAAATAACGAACTTGCATCCTGAGTTTGTGGGGGGCGGGCAGTTTACTTGTGAGTATAACCTTGTTTATGTACCTAGGTGTGTATGTATGTATTTAAAGTCTCGGTTCCCAGCCTCTTTCTGCAGCTGGGTCTGCGGGCCTCTATGAGTAACGTTTGTGCTGAAGTTCATGAGGACTGCACGAAGTTTGAGCCTTCAGAGCCCTGGCTTCCTTACAGATGGAGTTGGGGGGCGGGAGGTGCTCTGATTCTCCCTGCCACACAGCTTCCCAGGCCACCCCTGTTGCTTAAGGCCGTGCTGCAATCGGAGCGCCCAGGAGTGGGAAGTCCAGAGTTCTCCCTGCTTCTGGGAACAGCCCCCCGCCCCCGCCCCCTCCACAGGCAGGCCGCATGACAGCGCGTCAGGCGCACCGGAGGATTTCACAAATGCCTGGCCTGGGCCCAGCACCGCACAGCTGGGAGGGCTCCGCTCTGGGGTGGGGAGGGGCCCTGTCCTCGCCCCAGGCCCCGTCCTCCGGACAGGGAAGGGCTGCACTTGTCCATGCTTGCCGCAGCCCGGAGGTGACCTCGGGCCTTCCCTCCCAGCTGACTTCCCAGCTCAGCTTAGTCAGGGTTCAAGGAGGAAGAGAGGAGGACCCAGGCTTGTCTTCCCCGAAGGCAGCAGTGGTCTCGGAGTCACCTCCTAAACTGTTGAGTGTTGACATTCCCGGACCGTCCCCGGGCTTCTGATTCAGAAGAGCTGGAGTGGGGAGTCTAGCCTCAGTAATTTCACCTTCTCCCCCCGGGGCCGTGCCTTCAGGGGCCTCGCCGGGAGGGGGCCTGGGCAGAGTAAAAGCCTCACAGCCTAAAGAGCCCTGGGCTCTCATTCAGGACTTCCCGCTCTCTCTGCCCAGTTCCCCGGCCCTGGGAGAACCGCTTGTATTTCAGGCCTCAGTTTCTCCACCTCTGAAATGGATGTGTTCTGTCCCGAGGGGAGGGTGATTACCTGTCCTGATTTTCAGGTCTACACGGGGATGGGGCTGGACAAACTGGGACAGGCTGGTCATCCCACCTGCGGGTGGGTCAGCCTTGCCAGCGCGCGATATCCTGGAAATGTGAGTCAAAGCGCACCTTGCGGCACAAACAACAGTCCCCGTTTCTGTGTCTAGTTACTGTTACTATCGTGCCTGTCACTCCCACTCGGTCTCAAGAAAGCAGGGTGCTCAGGGCCTTGCCTTGTTCCACACTCCATCCCCGGACACGCAGGATGAGTGGATGGCGGACTGAAGGCAGGGGGCTGGGGGCTACGACAACAGGGTCACTGGATGGTGGGGGGTTGGGGATGGAGGGGAGTTGGGGCTGGGGGAGGGGAAGCATATGCTGGCCTGGAGGGGAAACTTGGCTCCCCTGGGCCGAGGAAACTTGATCCACTCGCGGCCGGGAACCAGTCCGTGCTTTCTGAGCAGCACCCCCCTCGGAAGGGTCAGGGACCCCCAGTGACAAAGGACTCCCTTCCCCCAGGAGCCCGGGCACGCCGGTCCACCCTCTCTGCTCCCTATCCCGCCCCCCACCCCAGGGAGGTGCGCCTGGCAGCCTCCCGGCCGAATTTCCTGGCACTGAGCTGAGAATAAACAGCCCTCTGCGCTCGTAATCCCGTCGCCATAGCGACCACGCTTTGCGGCAGCGCGGGGGGCGGGGCCTGGACGGGGGCGGGGCCTCTCCCGCGCGCAGGCTCCGCTGGGCGGCGGCGGCGGCGGCGGCGGGGCTGCTGGTGGTGGTGGTGGTGGTGCTGGTGGTGGTGGTAGTGGCGGCGGCGGCGCGGGCCTGGGAGGTGTCCCCTCCCCGGCTCGGCGTGGACACCCTTCGCCCATCTCCGCCAGGGCTGCCGCGATGTCCAGGAAGTGACTTCCTGGCGGAGGGCGGCCTTGGAGCGACGCGGCCGCCGAACGGGAGGGGGAGGGACGCGTCACGGGAAGGTGCGCCCGGGCCTCGACCCTTCCCACCCTCGGCCTTGGTCTTCCCGGTCCGCTCCGGTGCCCATTTCTCCCCGCCCCGCCTTGCAGGCTCTGTCTCCGCTTCGCCTCCCTGTGTGGCTGGCTGTTTCTCCCCGCCTCTCTCTGCCTGGTACCCCAGCGGCGCCCCCTCCCAAACACCCTCATTACTTAAGACTAATGCGGACATATTTTCCATCTCCAGCTCCCCTGTCTGGGGCCTCCCTGCCTCCCTCCCCCCGCAGCAGGAGTTCCCATTCCCGGCTCTAACTCATCAGGAGGCCTACACCAAAACAGCCCACTGGAGAGAGGACTGGGCCTCGTGGGGGTGGATTCTTCCAGCGCCAAAAGTAGCTTGGGCACAGGGCCTGGGAGTAGCCATCTTCCTACTTTCCGTGGGCCAGGGGACCCCAGCGGTGCTGTTACGGCCCTGCGGCATGGGTACATGCTGAAACCACAGGGAATTGTCCCCGTGCCCTGCAGGACGCTTCTCAGCAAATACAGGAACTAGGGGCACCCTGCCTTTGGCATCAGGACAGAGGGCTCCCCATTAAGTCCTTCGCAGGAGGGGTGTGTGCACCTGAAAGAACTGGGAGGCACAGAGAGTTGCTGCAGAAGGGTGGGAGGAGGAGGGAGACGTGAAGGAGCCCTGCTTAGCAGACACTCTTAAGGGATGGACTCCTGCTCTGCTGCGGCCACTAGCTCGCTCTGGGGGCTGAAGCAAGTTGCTTCCCTTCTCTGGGGCTCAGTTTCCTTGTGCGCAAAACCAGAGGGTTGGTCCAGGCTGTGGACTGAAAATGGAGAGAGACAGAGTAAGATAAGGGAAGAAGGCTGGAGTAGGTGCCAAGGAGAGAGAGTCAGGGGTCTTCCAGCCTCTGTGTTCAGCCAGGGGTCAGGGAGAGCTGCTTGCTTCCTCGGGGGCCAGAGAAGGCCACTCCCTTCTGTTAGGGTCCCATGGGCTCTGGGCACCCTGGCTAAGCAGCTGCCTTCTGGGCCAGGATGGAGACTTGCTGCGCTCCGCTCTGGGTTCCAGGTGCTTTGGGAGGCAGATGGTGTCTGACTGGCAGGCCCTAGGTCGGGGGACAATGTGCCAGAAGTTTCCAGGCTCTCTGGTCCTCCTGGGAGGCACCAGGCAGCCAGGCCCCACTGGGGCGGGGGGTGCTCTGGAAGGTGACCTTAACAGGGTCTGCGTTCCCAGAAGCAGAGGGGTGGTCTGTCTGCTGTGGTTCCTACACACTGTCTGCTCCGTCATCTGGTCTCATGCCTGGCCTGGCCCTGTCTTGTCCCTTCGGGTTACTTTCCTCAAAAGGTCGGGAAATGGGACAGAAAAACGACTGTTTATTTACTCCCTCAGTTGCCACTTGGACACTGATTCATGGAGCAGCTTCTCAGGGCCTGGCCTTTGCTTCAGGCAGTGGAGGCTGAGATGGGGGCTCAGCCCTGACGTGGCAGAAAACAGCAGTCTCTCCAGCTGTCAGGTCTGAGGGGTGGGAGGGGGACGAAGAACCCTAGTGCTGACACCCCAGACTACTGGCCATGGGGTGGTGCCAACCCCTTGGCTTTGCAGGGGGCAGCCACCTAAGGACAACGCTGGGCGCATACTTAGTGCTTAGGGAGGCAGAGTCCGTGGCTCTGGGAGCAAACGCTCCTGGGGTCAGTCCTGCCTTTGCCACCTCCACAAACGGTGTGTCCTCGGGCAGGGTGCTTAACCTTCCCAAACCCGAGCAGCCGTCCCTGCTGCTTTACAGATATTTAGAGCACTGTTCTAGGAATCGGAAGGGACCAGGCCGAGTCCCTGCTCCCCCGGAGGTAGCAAGGTGATGACATCTGCCTTGTGGGGTGGCTGGGAAGGTTCATCCAGGTGGTGGTCACCCTTGCCCGGGGGGTGAGAGTGACGAGCAAAACAGACGAATACATCGGTGCTCTGGATGGGAGGTCTGCACCCCACCACTGCTCAGACGGGGGGCTCCTAGGACTTGGGTGGAGAGGAGGAGGTGTGGGGAGGCAGTGTGCCACCTGCATGCAGGGTGAGTGTGGGGACTACCCTTCCCCCCACGTCCCATGAACCCAGCTACGCTGGGGTCACGGGTCATCACCGGGACCCTGTAGTCTGGGCTTTCTCGGAACGCCTCCTGCCAAGGAGCCGAGCACCTCTAATAGCTCGGAGCCTCTAAAAGCTTTGACCACAGCTCAGCTCACTGCCTGCAAGCCCTTTGAAGCGCTTCCTTCGAACTTGCTTTGCATATTCTGGTCAGATCTGAATCAGACTGGCAGGAATTACCCTCTCGGTACAGTCTAGGTGGCTGCCAGAGCTTGTAAGTGACGTGAAGCCAAGGCAGTGAGGGGCAGAGCTGCCGAGGGTGGCGCCTCCCTCCCTCCCCCTCCCTTGGGCGGCACAGCCCGCGTGGGCGCGGGGGAAAGAGAAAGCAAGGCAGAGAAGGGGCCGGGAAAGAGGCTCCAGCAAGGCTTTTCATTAAAAAATAGTGCTCTTTATTATAAATTACTGAAATGTTTCTTTTTGAATATAAATATAAATATGTGCAAAGTTTGACTTGGATTGGTATTTCGTTGAGTTCTTCAAGCATCTCCTAGCAGCCTTGAAGGCCTGGGTAGGGGGAGGGAAGAGGACTGGAGGTGGAATCTTTATAAAAGACAGAGCGATTGAGGCAGATTGTAAACATCATTAAAAAACAAAATAACAGAAAATAAAAACACCCCAACACACAGCTGCCCGGTCCGGACCAATACCTGACACAGAAAACTTTGTGTGTGTGTTTAGATACGCCCCCCAAAAAAGACAATTCCAGGTAATTCCGTCGCTGCTACATTCCTGTAAGTTTTCGCTGGTCAGTGCTATTGCAGAGCAGAGGCCTCCAGGGAGCAGGGGCACGGCCTCTCACTGACTCCCTGCATGTCCCCCACCCTGGGGAAGGAGGGAGCCCTGTGAAGGGCCTGGGGGACGTGGGGCCTGGTGGCTGTGCTCTGGCCAGTTCCGACTGGGCTGGCCTCCTCCCAGTGCTCAGTGGGAAGGCAGGGTCGTCCCTCTCTGCACCCACCTCCTACGGTGGGCGGCCAGCTGCCGGCCCTCTGGGAGCCCCTGGGCCTCTGCCTGGACTGGCTGAGTGTGTGGCTTCTCACGTGCCAGTCCCTATCCACGGGACAGGGAGCATTTAAGGCAAATCTCCCAGCCAGACACAGGAGGCAGAACGGAGAACCCTCCATCTTCTCTGGCTAGGGTCAGGGGTCAGAGGTCAGAGATGGCTCATCTCCTCCACTCCCCGCCCCCAGCCCCCAGGTACTGGGAGGTAGAGCAGGAGTGAGGGAAGAAGTGACCGGCCTGTCCATCCCCTTTCCAAATGTCACTTCCCCCTTAAAACGGGGGAAGGGTCCTGGGCTCTCAGGCACTCAACAGACTCTATAGGACCTGTGTTTCCTGGTGGCTGTCCCAAGGGGGAGGGAGCAGAATGGTCCCCTTCAGGTCACCCCTTGGCCTTCTCCCAGCACCAGGGGAGGTGCACGTGGCCACCCTCTTCACCTGGGCCGGGCACTGGGAGTGGCTATTTCCTCGGCCAACCTGCAGCCCCGTGGGCTCTGAAGCGCCCTCTCTCGTCCTCCCTTTCCCAGGCCTGAGACTTGCTCAGGGTGAAAGCCATGTTTAAAACCAAATCAAAGAGCAAACGCGTTCCGCTGGAGAGTTTGCAGATTCCCCGGCAGTTCTCACAAGTTCAGCACTCCCGCAGCGTCCCTGGTCTGGAGTTCACGGGAGTCGAGGAAGCAGAGAGGAGAGGAGAATCAACCCACGGCAGTCGCTGCCGTGGTCCCCGCGGGCCACCTGGCTCCTCCGGAGAGTCTGGAGTGGGGGAGGAGCGCTCAGGTGACACTCCCCTCCCCTTCAACACATTCCAAGTCCGCTCTGCCCCTTTCGGCAGAGGGCAGGGCCGGAGGGTGGGGCCTGTCCATCCCCAGGCTCCCCCAGAGCTGCTGCAGGACTCTCCTGGCTGGATTCTTGTGCTTGTGCCATGTGCCACGGAGGAGGGGAGACCCAGGCCTCGCCCCTCAACCCCTGCCCTTTGCTCTTTAAAGTGGAGCATCGTACTGGTCCAGGAACTCCCGAATGGGTCCAGGCAGCTGGGTGACTTTCTCGTAGGAGTCCAGGTGGCCGTTGACGGTCTTCCGACAGAGATGTTGGAGAGTGGCCACGTTGGAGGAGAGGGGCCTGCTCAACACCAGAGGGATCTTCTCGCCCCCCGAGTAGATGTAATAGGCCCTCCTGGGGGAGCTCCCCGGGAGCGGCTGTTCTGGCACATCGGAGCTGGGCGAGGAGGAGGGCTCAGACGGCGGCGCGGGGCAGGAGGGGGCGCCCGGGGGCGGCATGTAGTGATGCACCAGCTTGAGCACACAGTCGAAGCGGGGCACGGGCTGCGTGCTCCGGGGGTCGCTCTGCAGAGAGAAGCTGCCCCCCTCGCACTGGATGCGCAGGTTCTTGGTCCCCGACTGGGTCTTGACGCTGAGCGTGAAGAAGTGGCGCTGGTCCGAGCTGTCGCGGATGAGGAAGGTACCGGCGGGCTCGGCACTGAGCAGCAGGTTCGCCTCGCCGCCCGTCACGGCGCTCCAGTAGAAGCCGCTCTCCTGCAGCTTGCGCACTGCGTTCACCACCAGCTGGTACTCGCTCTTGGAACTGAAGGTCTTGAGGCGCAGGCTGGTGTCCAGGGGGCGGCTCATCCCGGCGGCGGGAAACTTGCTGTGGGTGACCATGGCGCACGGAGCCAGCGTGGATCTGCGCGGGGGCGGCTGCAGCTGCTCGGCGGCCTCCGCACAGCGGCCGCTACCGCATCACTGGGGGCTGTGGGGAAGAAGGTGCGCGCCGCGTGAGTGCCCGGAGCCCTCCAGCGCGCCCGGCCCGCCCCAGCTCCCCTGCCTCTGCCGAGCGGCGGGGACGCCCACTGCCCCGGAGGTCCTCGCCTGGGCCCTCGTTCCTACCTAGGCACCCCGCGGAACCCGTCCAGCCCTCGTCCCCACCGACGGGGGTGCCCCCGGCAGCCCCTTCCCCAGCGCGCACTGGCAGGGCGCCGAGTGGGAAACTCGGGCGCGGAAGTTGGGTCTCCAGGAGCATGGCCGGGGTGGGGGTCAGAGAAGAGCCCCCGGGACGCTCTGGGCGCCGCTCAGTCCGGTGGCTCAGGGCGGTGGGGACAGAGAAAGAAATCTGAGACACTGGGAGGGGGGTATGCGGGGGGGAGGGCAGGAGAAGCCTGAGGGCCCCAGCCCGGGTATTCCGGGAACCTGGGATTTCCGACTTCCATCCGCTCAGTCTCCTACCTCGTCCCCTCCCTGCCGGGAAAGACCCGGGAAAGGGAGGGGAAACCGAGAAAAGCTCCCGGGACTAGCGAGGGCCACCCCCTCCACACCACCGCGCCCCTTCTTCCTACCTGATCCCAAATTGAAGTCTCCGGCCTTGGGGCTGAGCCTCCTACGGTCCCCAAGGCGAGGCGGCGGCGCTACGGCCAGCGGTGGCCCGCGCTGCGCCCAGATGTTGGCGGCGGTGAAGTCCACAAAGGGGCCCTCGCGCGTGCGTCCCTCGGGCTTTGCCGGGGCGCCCGCCCTGCCCCCTGTGCACCCCCGGGTCGACCCCGCTGGGGAGAGGCGAGGGGCCGCGGGGCGAGCTGCGGCGGGAGGCGCGTGAGCCGGGGTCGCAGCGGTGGCGACAGCAGCGCAGAGAGTCCGACTCGGAGCCGCCGCGGAGGCCGCGCTCGCGGGTATATACGCGGCCGACGCGCCCCGCCCCCCCGATTCCTGGAACTGCGTGGCCGGCCTTCTTGTAATGTTTAGTCACTACTCGCAGCAATGAAAGGCTGCGAGCGAACGGCGAGGGAGGGGCCGCGGGCCGAGGGCGGGCCGCCGGCCGCGCCAGGGACCGGCAGAGACGCGCGCAGAGACAAAGCGCGACGCTAGCGGCCGGGACAGCCGGCGGGCGCGGCGCCAGCCTTGGCTGCGCGTTCCTGGCAGCGGCCCCTCCCCGCCGCGCGCTCCGCCCCCAACTTCTCATTCACACTTTCCCCCCTCCCTTCTAAGAAGGCTAGTTTCTGGCAGAGGCGGGGGTGCAGCCCCGGGAGCGCGGGCAGTTCCAGGAGGCCGAGCGGGAGAGGCTCCCGGCTCCCCTTCCCTTCTTCTCGGACCTCGCGGGGACACCCCCTCGCCCCCAACCGGCGCGCCCGAGTCCCGATCGCAGCCCCAGGAGGCCTCGGCCTGCCGCAAGGGAACTGGGGACACCCCAAAGCCCGGCCGCGAAACTGGGGCCGGATCTGCGAGCTGGAGGGGGTGGGGGCGCGCGATAGTCACCTGTGGAGATGTCCCCGAGGCGAAGCTTGAGTCCCAGGGGTAGAGGGGACGCGGCTTGCGTGGCAGCTGCCCGGCCTCAGCCCACGGCCCACTGCCAGTTTCTCTGCCCATGCTGACAGGGGCGCCGCCTCCCACCCCAAACACAGACAGACGACAACCGCTTTCACACATTTGGTCTCCAGACCTGCGTGGCGCTGCGACATGGTCTCGCCAAGGGCTCTTTTGCGACCAGACTGGCCCGAGGGCGTGTTGGCCGCACCCCGCGCCCCATGTCCGCCAGAGGGCGCCCTGGGGTCTCTTAAGTGGCGTGGAGTTCGGTGCTGCTCCCCAAAGCCCGGGAGGGAAAACCAGAGTGGGGGGGGCGGCTCAGGAGCTGGGGTGGGGGACCTGATGGGGCACCGAGGAGAATTCACATCACAGTATGGACTTAAACATGGGAACTACAGTCCAGCAGGGACGAATTTTCAGAAAGCACCCTTCAGGAGTTGAGCCCACTTCCAGAAGAGCCAACACAGCCTAGAATGTACTCCCCCCACCTACCCCCGCCCGACCTATGAGTGTGGGCTCTGGTCTCTCCCCAGGGCTGGGAGCCTGGGGTCCTGTGTGATAGAGGTGAACTATGCTCATGGCCGCATTGGCATGGGTGTGGGTGGTCTGAGCTAACCAGCGCGAGCTTTGTGAAGGATGGGAGGTTTTGCAATCTGTTCCCAAACAGCCAGTGGGGCGCTGGAGACATCTAAGAACCAGCTTAAGTGGCATTAGAGCGTCACCTCTCAGGACACAGGGGCTGTGGGCTTTGGGCCCTCCCTTCTTTCCTGATGCCACAGGACTGAAGATAACAAGTCAGAAAAAAAAAAAACCCAAAACAACCAGAGAGGAGATGCCTACAACCCCCACCAGCTTAGGAGTCTAGAAAGTGGAGACCCAGCCCCTTGATTCTGGGGGAGCCCATAGGACCACACAGCTTTTGCCAATGTGTCTTCGATCTGTGCCACCATATCTCCCCCGCCCCCGAAGAGGTTGGGGGGACTGTGTGAGATTTGCGCAGGGCACCCAGGCTCTCTGAGATTCTGTTTTGCTATAGGCTAAACGGGAATAGTAACCTTTTCCCATCAGTCAAAGCGTGCTAGAAATACAAACAATTCAGTCCAACTATGCCTTCTGATTCTATTAGAGAGCCGTAGAGAGGCGTCTTCTTGTTACCTCTGTAGAGGGGGGAGTTGATTTACTCGACGTGCTTCCAAATAGTGCACTCTGTGTAGCCGGCATTGTGTGGGGCAGTGAACTCTACGGACGAATAAACCCAGTCTTTGCCCTCAAGATGCTTGCGGGCTGCTGGAGTGGATTCTCCTTCTCGCTCGGATCAGGAGGCCATTCTGTTTTCTCATCCATTGATTATTAGGAGGCTGCACCATAACCATACACTATTGTTCCGAGCCTTGTGGGGGACGAGGAAGACTCGCAAGGAATAGCCCGTGAGTTAATGGATGAGAAAGTGCTTTGTAAATTATGATGCTCTGACACGGTCAGGTTCATTCATCCCTCCACGAGCCCTCACGGGGCGCCTGCCTCTGCCAGGCACAGGGCGACGTGCTGGGAAGACAGAGTGCTGGGTGAATCCTGTGGGGAGACAGGCGAGGCAAGAGACGTGGGGCTCCCCCATGCCCCCCCCCCGCCAAGTGGTGAGAGCCGTGAGAAAGGGACGTGTGTGACTTTGATCCCGTGACACTGTCATAGTTCATTTGGGGAGAGGAGGAGGTAGAAGGGGGGGGAGGTAAAAAGGAAGAAAGAGCCCTGGAGCTCCGGGAATTCCAGGCTGGTTGGAGAGACCCTCTGAGACAGGTGAGTCCAATGTCAACAGCGGGGTACCCACTGCGTGCGGACTCAGGAGACTGAACTGCTGTCCCGGCTCCACCGCAAGCAGCTGTCTCGCTTTAGCACTTACTCCCGCAGCTGTGCCTCGATTTCCGTACTTGTAAAATGGGCTGACCCAGTGTTTGTGAGGACTAAAGGAACTGATGCAGGCAGCATGATTAGAACAGTGCCTTGCACATAATAAGTGCCCCGTGCATGTTAGCTAGACTTACTGTGAAGGCCCCGGGAAGGATCTGTGGAAAGAGGGCAGCTTGGGCTGCTGGGGGATGGGCGGGGCCATGAAGGGCACGGGGTTTGGGAGACGCGTATCTCCGGAGTCTTGGCATGTTTGCATCCCTTCGGGTGGAATCGTCTTCCACACTTTGGCTGATTTCTACTTTCTCTTTGAGATTTGGCACTTAAGCCCCCGCTGGTGTGGCTCAGTTGGTTGGAGCGCCATCCACGGAAAGATCACAGGTTCAATTCCCGGTCACAGCACATGCCTGGATTTCCGATACGTCCCTTGTCAGGGCGTGTATGAGAGGCAAGTGATCGATGTTTCTCTCTCACATCCATGTTCTCTCTCCCTCCCTTCCCCTCTCTCTAAAAATCAATAAGCATGCCCTTGGGTGAGAATAAAAATAATAATTTAAAAAATTTTAAAATTGTTATTAAAAAAAGATTTGGCACTTATGACTCTAAACTTCCAGGGTAGCTCCTTCCACCTTGACCAGCAATGCTCTGAGGCCTTGTCCAGTGCGGGAGGTTTTCTTTGTAAGCCTAGAAAGTGGTCCACAGGGAGTACTCAATGGGTGCCCACCCGAGGGGCTGGGTTTATTAACAGCGATGTTTTCCATTGTGTTAGATTAGATCCCGCCCGCTGCCTTCCTCTGCAGTAGCTTTTGGCTTCTCCCTCCCTGCAGGGCTCAGTGGGTGTGTGGATTGGTGGAGATTCTCAGGCCCGCTCAGCTGAAGACAAAGCAAGTGAGGACTCACATTTTGCTGGAATAGTGGGGGAGGGGACCCGCTTCCGAGCAAGAGAGATGCCCAAACCAGAGCAGGTCATCTGTCTCTTGCTGTCCCTGTCTGCTGGGGGCTTGAGGGGGAGACAGTATTGTCCAGGTCTGGCCCCTTGGCCCTACTCTGCCATTTTCCTGACGCGGGGACTTGGGAGGCCCCCGCCTTTTCCTAGTCTCTCCCTTTGCAGAATTTCTATGAAGTCAGAATCCCATTTCCAGGCAAAGGAGCTTGCTCATAAAGATAACAAAGATTCATTCTCGATGGAGGGGAAGTACACCGTGGTTTCAGCTGCCTGTGGGACGCCAGTTACTCATGGTGTGTGACGGACCACGAGCTCTTCCCCAAACCTCAGAGATGGGAAGCTGGGTGCCCCGGGCTGGTCACGGGGAGCTATGCACAGCTTGGTGAATTAAGGTCCCATTCTTGCAGGAATGGTCTGCTGTCCTCCAGCCAGCCCCGGGGGCGGGTGCTAAGGTCACCATTGTTTGGTGGCTGCGAGTGCGCCCGCCAGATGGGTTGGGAGAGAGGCCTCAGAGGCGGGCTTTCTTTGGCACAGGGAGGCAGCCCGGGTTTGACTGCCCAAGGGCCTGACGTTGCCCCCTTCGCATTGATTGTGCCAGTTAGCTGGCAAGGCCTGTAGACACAGCGATGGGGAAAAAGAGTCTGGTTCCTTCTCTCTGAAGCTTCTCCCGTAGCGATGGGAGTGAGAGGGGAGGCACTGGAGGCAGGGAAGTCTGTCTCTCCTGTCCCGTTTCTGCAGGCCCACAGGGAGGTGATGCTGGGGGCCTGAGCCTCACCTGACCTCAGGGAAGCCTGGCCCCTGGCTGCCCCAGTGCGGAGCTCTCAGCTGGAGCCCCTGCCCAGCGGAGCCTGATGGTGGGGACTGAACTGGTTGGCAGCAGCTGTGGCAGAGGCGACAGTTGCAGGGCAGGAGTAGATGTTCCTGCGTAGAGGTCACAGAGCAGGTTGACCCCGATCGGTCTCTTTCCTGCTTCAGACAATCCCGGCAGGCAGGCAGGAGGCAGGAGGCGGCAGCAAGGCCAGGACAATGGCTTACCACCAGGAAGCGGCATTCCAGTCCACAGGCCTTTGTTCCGCCCAGAGGGGCCGCAGAGCTAATGAAAAGGTTTGCGGCTCGGAAGTCCTCGCAGTGGAGGAGTTCTTTCAAGCCTGACATTCCAGGCCCAGCCGGCCTCTGGCATTTCCCAGAAAAAGTGCCCAGGGAGGGGAGAGAAAACAATTTACCAGCCCCCCCCCAGCCACCCACCCACTCTGCCCTCTCAGATTCCTCTTCCCTCTGGGGTTGGGCTGGGCCTGAGCTCTCGACCCCAGCCCTCGAGGGCCCATTCTTCCACCCACAGAGGATCTGGGGGCTGCGGGGGGAGGGGGGCTCCAGGGGGTGCCGAGAGTGTGAAGTGAGTGGGGTGCAGAGGGGAGGGGAGGGAAGTTTCTTCCCACTGGTTCTGTGAGGAATTCACATCCGGTCCAACTTTTGAGTTGGGGGATCGAGAAAGAAGGGAGTTAGCTTCCAGCCGGTTATCTCCCCTCACCCCAAACCAACAAACGCGGCTCGTGCAGGGCCGGGATAGGGCAGTCTCCGTCTGCCCCGAAGCGGCGCTGTGCCTGCTCCCGCCCGGGAACAGACACCGGGCAGCGGGCAATTCTGGGAAGCGAGGCTGTGGTGAACCATCTGGGCTGCGATGGAAATGAGGTCTGGCCCCGTGCCTGGAGCTAAAGTGCTGGTGCCCAGGAGGAGAGCCCAGGACGGGGTGAGGAGCGTGGCTGGCTCCAGGGAGCTGTGCTCCGGGCCCCAGGCGCCTTTGGAGAGCCAGGGCTGGTGGGGGGCTGGCTGGATGCGGTTGTCTTGCTCGCCCTACAGTAACCAAAGGGGCTGGCTGCTGCAGCAAGGCAGCTGGGAGCCCCTGACCCTGGGGCTCCCCACCTCCCCTGGGGGGGGGGTGTTTAGCACCTGAACGGACCTCCATGAGCCTGCTCAGACTTCCTGCAGTGGTGGCATCTGCACGAGGACCTCCTGAGTCCTCCCCACCCCGCCTCCCAGGTGTGTGGCACCCCTAGAATGTCCCTGGCTCCTCCACGCCGCGGAGTACACATTGGCACGCATTTTTGTCACCAAACTATTTGGGCCAGTTCCAAGGGAAAATTATATTCGGTCTCTCTGGTTCCCAATCAGCCAAAATGGCAGAGAAGTGGGTCGGAAGAGGCAGGGAGGTGGGTGGTACCATGAGGTCCAGAGGCGAGATTCCATTCGTGACAGAGGGTACCTCTCTCATGTCGCAATCCCATGCCGCACTCATAGGCCTCGCCCTGGTGCAGGTAAGACTTCCTGAACTCGGGCTAAGGAACTGCCCCCTCCCATTGTAAACCAGATGCTGGGGGCAGTCCAGATTCCCGGTGGGCAGGTGGACCCTCTCCCTGTTCTTTTTTATTTATTTTTTTTTGCACAAACAGACTTCTCATCAAAGTCCTGCTGTTATAAGGGGGGGGGGGGGCGGGGCGGGAACTTCCACAAAGAGATCATTTGGTTGATTTCCATCTATTTTCCTCTCCAGGCGCAGAACTGACCCGCGGGCAGATCCGGAGCGCGAGGCTGCCCCCATCAGAGAGGTGAGGGCCGCGGGAACCGGGGAGTACAGCCGGGTGGGCTGATCCATGGTCGTAGGTGTTAGTGGAGCCACCTGAAGCGCCGCGGGGCGAGCGACGTGTCGGGGCCCGACCCTGCTCTCTGCAGGGCTGGCCTTCGGAGGAGGAGACCAGCACGCCTCCGTACCGCAGGCGGGGCGCCCTTAAGCTGGGCTGTGCGCGCTCCCGGCTGGCGGGTAACAGAGCGCCGCGGTGCGATTCCAGGCTGGCACACCTGCGGGATCCAGATGCGCTCGGAGAGCCAGGAGGGCCCGGTGCGCAGGAGTTGGGGAGCGTCCAGGGTTACCCGTAGCCTCTCGAGACCCGGGGGCAGGGGCCAGCTAGGGGGCCCGGGCTCCTCCCACCTCCGGGACTTCCTAGGGGCCCGCAGGGTCCGCCCTGCGTCTTTGATGGAGGTGCAAACGGTTGACCAGGGCGGAAGTGTAGGGACTGGGCCTGGAGGAGTGGAGTGGACCTCAGACTTAGTGCGACAGTTGCACGGGAGTCCATTGTCACCCCGCCTCCCTAGTCACTTCTTGTTTCTGCAAGATTTATTTTACAAAACTATTCCTTTTCTTTCTTTCCTTCCTTCCTTCCTTCCTTCCTGCCTCTCTCCCTCCCTTCCTTTAAGAGATAAGTATGGAGCACCTACTAGGTGTCAGAGATTGACTTAGGTGTCTGGCATTGATCTGTCTGGGGGCTCACGCAGCATGAATTCTTTCCGGAAGGACAAGATTCCGTCACAGTTGATGTCACGATTAGTTAATTTCTGCTGCACTAATGCTGCCGAGATGGGGAACGGGGGTGTGGAGGCCTCACCTCACCTTCCCAGGTCTCCCCCCCAGCCTGTAGGTGTCCGGAGCCAACAGAGTTGGGGGCCTCTCGCCAGCAGCGCCAGGGCCCCTGCTCTGCCACCAGGGGCCTTTTCTGCTGGCCACTCCTGCCTCCCACTGTTTCCCACCCCCGGAAGGCCTCAGCTCCCTGCTTCCAAAGTCAACCTGAGGGGGCGAGCAGCTGAGAACATGAGAACACTTGCCTCCCTTCCACCCGTGGGAGGTGGGTCAGGCACGTTCTCTGACTTACAGAACTTTGTAAACTTAAAATGTGCTTTACGAATAGGCAGTAGAATCCCACGGTTCAACATCCAAGAGGTACACACAAGTGACCTCCCGTTATCACCCTGTCCCCGTGTAGTGCCAGGGACACATCTTTACAGAACAAAAGGTAGGTGCAAAGTGGTGAGCCACAGGCCAGAGATACTTTGTTGGCCTGTTGTTTGAGACAACGTTTAAACATCTGGAAATTGTACATCCACCGCGGAACTGGGGGCTTTCTTTGGAAAAATCGTTTGATCTGGTATCAGCGGGCCTTCGTTCTGGCCGGTCTCGGTCTTGTTGGGCCTTGAGGTGGGTGAAGGGACCTGCAGCTCATCACAGGCCCCGCCCAGGATGACAGCCCTCCCCCCGTACCTCCCTGCTCTTCCAGGACCTTTGGGCATCGCTCAGCAAGTCTACCTCCTCCCACCTCCCCTTCTCTAGGCCAAAGAGCCAGGAGGCAATTGTCTTAGGGGGATTTAGCTTGTCTCCTAAATTCCAGGAAACCGGAAGTACGTCGAGCCCGGGCCTGCCAGTCCAGAGCCTCCTCTCCCACCTACCAGGGCCTGGTCTGCTTGGGCCTCCTCTCAAGCAAGACTTGTCCTGCTCGGGGTTCAGATGCTAGCCAGCCTGGGGTCCCACTTAGCCTCTTGATTCGATGCACAGTGAGGGCTGGACAGGGGAAGGTTCTGCCAGGGAGCCCCCCAGCCCCTGGCCTCCGCCACCCAAGTGAGCCCCAGGGAGCCGGGATTCCCTGGGACAGAAGTGGCCACAGGCCACGGCGCTTCCCCACGCTGGGCCGCCGGAGCCCGGGGAGGCCTGCAGCTCTTCGCCGGGGTGGCGCTGGCTGCCTGCCATGCCACAAAAGGCTGAGCTTCCCCTGAAGATGAGAGGCGCATCCATCTCTCACCGGGACAGAAGCAAACCGGCATGCTCTGCCCAGGCGGCGTTTCCAGAAAGCGGGGCTCTGGCTTCTGGTCAATGAAATGCCACATGGCCCTGGGCCTCAGCGTGGCCAGGGAGCCATTGTGCAATAGGCGTTTTGTTTTGCAGATGACAAGACTTTCGACCTTGAAAAGGCGACGCGGAGAGGCTTCCCCCCCCCCATCCCCCCCAACGGGAGAGGTTGCTGATTTGAGCTTCAGCGTTTGGCAAGTTTGTTCTCTATGACCTTTGGCTCCTCCGGGCCTCCCAGGGCTCCCGCCGACTCAGGGCCCCGGTGCCGGAAGGCCTCGTGTCTCCCAGTCTTAGGGCCTTTCAGGGAAAAGCTGTTTTCCAAAGCAGAGGATGGCAAATTATGGTACATGAGCTGGCGTACTGTTTTTGTAAATAAAGTTTTATTGGAAACATAGCACATTCATTTATATTGTTTGCAGCTGCGTTGGCTCCTGAGTTGAGTAATTGCCATCTGGCCCACAAAGTATAAAATATTTACTCGTGGGCCTTTTAAGAAAACATTGGCCAAGCCCTGCTCTGAGGGAACTGGAGCCTGCCTATGCCAGGGAGGGCTGGGGTCAGATCTTAGTTTAGTTTTTTTTTAAGATTTTATTTATTTATTTTTAGAGATAGAGGAAGGGAGGGAGAAAGAGAGGGAGAGAAACACCGATTGGGTGTCACAAGCCCCCAGCCAGGGACCTGGCCCACAATCCAGGCATGTGCCCTGACTGGGAATCAAACCCGAGACCTTCAGATTCAAAGTCTAGCGCTTGACCCACTGAGCCACACCAGCCAGGGCCAGGTCTTAGGTTTAGGGAAAGGGTATCAAGGACTGGAAAAGATCAGAGTAACAGCTCAGTGGGGAAAATAGATCCCAGAGCAAATGAAGGCAGAAAAAGGGCCTGTGGCCTGAAGGGAGACCTTGGGCTCAGGTGAACCAGCCCCAAAAGGTAGGCCCGCACGGCCAGGTTTGCCAACGGCTCCGTGCAGCAGGTCCACAAACCTCCAGGAGGCCGGGTCCCACTGCGCCCCCGACCCTGGGATGGAAAAGCACGGAGGGCCGTTTCCTTCTGCAGCCTGGAGGCCCAGGAGTGACCACCTTCCGCAGCGGCGCCCGTGCTGGTCGAGCCAGTGTCTGTGGAGCTGCCTCTGGGCCCAGGTTCCGGGTCCCGTTCGGGGTTCTCAGAGCATGCAAGACTCTAGGGGCTCACGTTGCGGGATGGGGGAGGGGGGTGTAGGAGACAAAACACACCAATCAACCAGTGACTAAGGTTCGATCACAGCGAGTAGTGGGGAGAAAATAAAATTGTAAAATCGTGTTATGGGGCCTGGAAAGCGTTTCTAGGGGAAGGTCAGAGCTTGGAGGATGAGAGGAGCTGGGGGAAGACACTTGTCAGCAGAGGGGACAGCGGGCACAAAGATCCCAAGGCAGCCACGCGTGTGGGCAGTCCCAGGGGAGAAGGAAGGCTGGGCTGGTGAGGCCAGGCATTAACCAGGCTCGCTCCAGACTGAACAAGGAGAGCGTGCTGCTTGGGGAGAGCTGGTTAGCAGCTTCCCCCCTGCCCCCCGCCCCCCGCCCCAGGCAACCTGACAGAGGAAACTGTCCCAGGCTGAGGCAGAAGCCAGGCGGGCCAGCCTCCTCCTCCTGCTTGAATGTGCTAGCAGCCCTTTGTCTGAGAGAGACCCCGCTCACAAAGCAGCTCCCACAGGAGGCCCTTCCCTGTGTGCCGGCAGGATCCCAGTGCGGGGGGTGAGTCACAGACAGTGGGGCACAGGCCCTCGGCTCAGGATGTCCGGGCGTTTCCTGCCGGGGAGGCCAGCCCCGCTATCAGGGGCAGCAGCCCACCACTCCCTGACGTCAACGCTCCTTCCAGAGAATGGGTTTCCTTTTCCGTCTGGGAAGACACGATTTCTGTCATCTGCCCATCGACCCCCTCATTCGAACCCTGGTACCTCCTGTTCGGGAAGAAGCAAGTGGACTAACGAGAAGGCAGTGGGTGAGGGGGACTCAGCCGATGTGCTTCTGAGCCGCGCCAGGGGACTTAGAGGACAGATGCTTCCTCCAAGGTCATCAGGTGTGACCTGAGAACCCTCAGCAGCAATGGTGGGGTCTGCCCAGACTGTCCGGCCCCGCCAGCAGCCTGGGGGGGCTCCCAGGCTGACTCTCTGGGGCACGTGCCTTCCCCAAGCAGGCCCTGTCTGCTCTACCTGGCCTCACCAACCAGCCCCCACCCCCGTGAAAGATGACCTGGAGAACAGTGTCTGTGCTCTTATCCTGTAAATGTCACCATTGAAAAAATTGCTCACTCTCTGAAAACCATTATTTAAAATTTTTGCAATCTCTAAATGTGGGTGAAGTTCTGGGGCAAAGTTGTGGTTGCTTCACTCTTGGTTGTAGCGCTGACAGTTTCAAAGTAGCCATCGAGACCAGAGGCTCCCAGTGAGTGTGGATCAAAACGCAATGGAACAAGGCCTGCTGTTTACACTCAATGTAAACCCGGCATGTAAATCTCCCAAACACAATGCCATCACCCTCCGGGTGTGTTACTAGAACTTACTGGAAATCGGAAATTCCCAGTGGGTCAGAACTACGGTTGTTTGTCTCACTTAAACCTTCACCCAGCAAAGCACCCTGTGCCAAGAGGAGGGGCAGCTCTTTTCTGGATGGGCAGGGGGCTCCCGAGGTCCGGGAGATGCTCACCACTCCCCACCATGGCACAGCCGTTCAGCAGCGCCTCCCTGTGCGGACACGGTGCACAAGTGGAGCCGTGAAACAGATGGTCTCATTCCAGTTACTGGAAGTTAGGAAATTTGATGATTCACCACTTCTAACTTGGAATAGTTGAATCAAACTCCATCTTCTGTTTGTGAAGCTATCTCATCTTAATGGAAACATTAAAATCAATCTGAAACACTTGTTGATTGTAAACAGTTTGGAAATTCTTGAATTGCACCAAATAACCCATGTTAACATTTTGGTGTTTTTTACTTTCAGTCTGCCTGTACGCGCTCTCTCTTTTCAATTTTTAACAAAGTAAGATAAGCTCTATACGACTCTTCGGTAATTTGGTTTTACACTTCATGTCAATAAACGTTCTTCTAGAACAAACATTCTTCTTTGGTTGTTGGTTTTTTTCCATTGTTTTCGTTGGAAAAAACATTCTTCAAGAACATAGTTTTTTTACGGATGCATGGTTTTGCAACGTAGTGACGTATCATTACTTATGTAACCAACTCCCCCACTGTTGATTGTGTTCACATATTTTTTTCCAATTATACGAGAAAGTTTATTTATAAAGTTACAAAGGTAGTAGATAGAAGTGAGCCAGGTGGGCTGCCCGGGCTCAGTAAACAAGTTAAGAAGCAAAAACAGGGCCCTTGGAGCTCAGAGAGAGAAAGGCCAAGGCAATGCGCCCCGGGGTGGGGTGCGGAGGGGAGGGGAAGGCGCAGGCATCCACATTCTTCAGTTCAAGAACAAATGCTGAGATGAACATTCCTGGGGAGAACCTGTCACTCCTTTGCTTGGGTTAAGTTGGTGGAAGTGGAATTCGTAATGTTTTGTATCCACTGTGTCTGCCTCCTTTCAACCTCGCAACACAGCCCCTCCCCCCGCCATAAGTAGGAAATGACTGTCTCCTCCGGGTTTTCCAGTTTCTAAGGCCTAGCCCACGTGGGGATCGCAGGGAGCCGCATGCTACAGACCAGAGCTACCTTTCCTGCCTCGGAATCCTGTGACGTTTTCCTTTTAAACGATTGGCCACCAAGTGTCCTTTGGCTGCAGGGATGAACTCCCTCAGCTTATCTGGCCAGAGACCCGTCCTTTCCCGGGCGGGGGGGGGGGGTGGTGACAGCAGGGGTCTCGTCCCCCGCACACACTGGGGGGGTGCAGGCTGCGGGGCTGACAAGGTGAAAATGGGGTTTTCCGTGCTCAGCGCGTGAAGTGGGTCAGCGGTAACCCAGTTTTGCATAAAGTCTAACCCACATCTCGCGGGGGGGGGGCGGGTACCTCGGCCGCAGGTGCAGCCGAACTGGATCGCGGGGTCTGCAAGGTAAGGTCCCCACCACTTATCGATGCTGAGTCAGGGGGATGCCGGCAACTGCGCCCGGGCGCGCAGCACACCTGGGACCCCCTGCCCGCCCCGCCGCGCCCCCAGTCGGGAAACCGAGTCTGCGGGGACCCGGCGCCTCCCGGCCGCGGCCCTGGCGCGCGCCGCCCGGTGTCCGCGCGCGCCGTTGTCGATAAAGTTCTTGCGCGCCGGAAGCGGAAGCGCCGAGTCTCCATGGCGGCGGCGGTGGCCCGGCCGGTGTTCTGGAGGCGGCTGCTGGGCCTCCTGCCTGGCCGGCCCGGGCTGGCCGCGCTCCTGGGGCGCCTGTCCGATCGCCTCGGCAGGAACCGGGACCGCCGGCGCAGGAGGTGAGAGGGGCGGCGGGGGTGCGCGCGGCCGCCCCCGCCCGCCCGCCCGTGGCGTCGCAGCTAGGCCCGTGGGTACCCGCGCCCCGGCCCGCCGTCCGGCTCCCCCCTCGGCCTCCCCGGGGGCTCGGGGTCCTCAACCCGGCCCGCGCCCCGCGGTGCGCGGAGGCGAGCCGACCGCCGGCCGCGTACACGTGCGCGGGCGACCTGTGCACGCGCTCGGGGAGGGGGTGTGACCCTCTCGTTGCGAGAGACGGTTCGGGCTCGGAGGGGTCTTTTCCGTGAGCAACCCCGGCCGCGAGGTGACCCCGCGGCGTGAATCAGCCCTGCCGGGATTGTGTGCACGCAGCGTTTCTCACATCCTGCCAGCGAGGGCCGGCTGTGAAGCAATCCTGAGTCAGTAGCACTCAGGCTGGGGAAGAGGAACCACTCGAACCCCCTTCTCCAAAAGCTTTCCGAAGGGCCTGCGTCCTGGAAAAGTACTGAAGTGAGTTATGTAAATGGTGAAGTAGGCGTGGAAGCAGTGTGTTTGGGCAGTGGTCCCTCAATGCAAACATTTGCCCAGAACTCGACGCACCAAGAGGCCTGCTGCCGTCGCTGAGATTAAAAAAAAAAAAAAAAAAAAAAAAAAAATTCTCTTGTGTTCATACCCTTTTTTTTTTTTTTTAAATTAGATTCTAGCTTTACACTTGATCCTTGGTGTGTGTATGTGGAGGGGGGTATCTTCGCGTGCTTCCTTTAATAGAGTTTGTGTCATGTTAGATTTGTATCAGTGGCTGCTGTGTGAGGTTTGACCCCCGGCCTTGGGGACCGCCCTCTGTGGTCCCCGTCTGGTTGCTGATTCTAGATAGGGAAAGGATCTTGCTTCATAGTGGATGAGGTGGAAGACTTTCAGCAAAAAAGTTCGACGAGGGGAACTTGCAGGTGACAGATGGAGCCCTTGGAAGCCTGCTGATCAGAAAGGCTTTTAGGTTCACATCAGTGCGCCCGGGGTGGGGGTGGGGGGTGGCCTCTCCGTTTTCTGTAACTGGTTCTGAGCAGAGACCAGTCCGTGCCAGTGGGGAGTGAAGTCAGATGACTTCTGCGTCCTAGCCTCGAGCTACCGAGAAATTTGGTGTAAAGTTTCAAGATTTGTGCTCTCCTGGAAGGTGTTTAGGTGATTTTGTCATTTTCCTGTATGTGTTTAAACTGTATGAAAACCCTTTATTATTCGTCATTGTTTAACATTGGAATTGATTGCTAAAGGTTGTTGGGCAATCTCCACAAATTCTCCTAAAAAAGACATTTCTCTTGGGTGTTTTTTTTTTTTTTTTTTTTTTTTTTTGCGGGGGTGGGGGGCGCATTGTGTCCCCAGGGACGGTCTGCATGGACTCCCCAAAGCACTTGTTGTGAGTAGCGGCAGTGGCTGCAGCCTGTGTTTCCTTTTAACGAGGCGGGAGGGGCTGTTCTTTTTCTGGGCGGGCAGCCCCACCAGAAACCCAGGAAATCACAGACACAGAAGCACAAGTGTCAGGGACTTCGGTTTGGTGATCCTTGGAAGCCTCTGCTTCGCCCAGCACTGTGACCGACCTGTCGGTTTCTGACTCTGCCTTTTGCAGTTTGCAGTTTTTGTTCCGATTCTGGGTGGCCTCGGGGGCGTTCGTGGTTACTCAGGTCTGCAGGGGCGCCCACCCGTGGCGGCTGGCTTTCGTTTCTCCTCCTCTTCGGTCGCACCTCCCAATTCCTCATTCCCCAAATGATGCGGTTTCTTGTAACTCTGATCACTGATTCATTAACAATAGTTCTGTGTAGTCGTGAACTGAAATTATTTTAGATTTCAGCCTGCCAGTCTGACTCAACTCTTGGAGCGCCTGGCGAATCCTTGGGGCCAGCAAGACGGCAGTGAGAGGGGACGGTGCCTTCACTGCCGTGGTTTCCTTTCAGTGACAGGCAGCCGTGGTGACAGCGAACTCCCCTTACTGTGTCTGCTCATTACTGACCCAGAAACACTGCCATTGTCCCTGAACAGGCCTCCGACTCTCCCCCACGGGCTGCTGGACCCACCCCTTCAGCAGGTGTCTGGAGCCCCGCTGTGCGGGCCGGGCACCTGAGGAGCGGAGATAAGACATAAGATGCTCAGGCCCACAGCAGCAACAACAGTCCAGCATGCCAGAGAAAGTCACGGCGGTGCCTGAGAGGCACACCTGGGAGCACCAAAGGCTTCCTGGTGCTGGGGAGCTCAGAGCCGAGTTTCGGAGAGTAGGAGTGGGCGTGGGTGAAATGGAGGATGGGGAGTGGAGGGAGACGATGGCAGGGGGTGGGGTGGCTTGTCTGCAAGGACAGTGAGTGACACGAGCTATTGGTCACAGCAGCAGGGGATTTCCGTCCTGAGCTTCCACAGGTTCTCCCCCCCACTTCCAGGGGCTGCCGGGGGTGCTGAGTGGGGAAGGGAGGGAGAGAGGGGCTGGGAGTAAGCCAGTCTGAGATTCTGTGTAGCTTCTCTTGCTCATGGTCTAGGCCGAGGAGGGTGGGGCTGATAGGAAGCCAGGGAGGTGGGAGTAGAGGAGAGGGCTGTGGGAGGGTCATCCCTGACCGGGGTGCAGAGTTGGGGTGCTCTGGGGGTGGGCCGAGGGGGTGGGCCACGCTTCTGACTTGGGTGGCTTTGAGGATGGCCCCGGGCTTCTCTCAGACGGGGAGTGAGAAAGGACCAGGTTTGGGGGGAGGGGAGGGGGTGCTGCCAGGGGGAGTCCGGGGCATGTTTGGCATCCGGGCGTGCCCCCGTGGAATGTGCTCGGTGTTGAGCTGACTGTGGCAGATCTGGAGCCGGGTGGGGCGTGGGGACAGAAACTTCCGACAGTCTCCGGAGTCAGCAGACTGCGCAGAGTGGACTGGTGGTTTGGAGCAGGCATGGTGGGAAATGTGTCAGGAGGGCGCTGGCGCGTCACCGCGAGCCTGCCTGCCGCGCGAGGAAATGCTGCTTCTGAAAAGACAACTACTTTCAGTTTGAGCCGCCTGTGCAGAGAAGTCTTCGTTCTTGAAACTCGAGTGCTGTTTTCCCTATTCTAGATGTGTGGTGATGGGGGGGCAGGAGGGCCAGCTTCTCTGAGTTTTGGGGGAAGCGTAACTGGCAGACTCTTTCAGTCAGATTTCCTTACATCAAGCCGGCAGCTCAGCACACTCTTGTTCAGCTGGGGAGCGCTTTCTGCCCTGAGGGACCACCAGGTTTCCAGAAATGACTTTTCCTCTGAACTTGGTGATGCTGGGACCCAGCGCTCCTTACTCATCAGAGTGTAGAGGGTCATCTCTTGGTCTATTTATAGCGCTGGAACGGGTGGGAGGGGGAGACTTCGAGTTAAGGCACGATTTCCCCCAGATAATTCAAATTTGACCTTGCCGGGAATCGAAGTACGGTTTGCAGGGGGCTGGCTTCTGGGTTGCAGCTTATTAGGTTCGTGTTGGCCCGAGTCTCCTCCCAGCACACTGACTGGCGCTGCTGGTGACTCAGGCCTGCCTGGTGGGCAGCCGGTGGACAGGCAGGAGGCAGCCTGGGGCTGAAGTGTTCAGACGGTTAACCCCCCCCTCCCCGGGAAACACTCACTCTGATTGATGTAAAGGGACTGCTTTCAAGGCTGCTGGGAAGTGGGGCTTGGACGCCTAGAGCAGGATTCTCGCCCAGCGGTCAGACGTGCCCCGTGCACTTGGCCGGCCCGAGGTGTGGTGTGGGTCGCACGTAGGTGTCTGGCCCCTCGATGTCATCGACCATCGTTTGGGCGCGACAAGAGCAGAGTCACCTGCAGAGTACAGCCGGACGCTGGCGGCCCGGCCCGGGGCTCGGCGGGCCGGAGTCTGTTGTAACCTGCGGGAGTCCGGGAATCCACTCACTTCCCTGGCAGGTCGGGTCTTGCGTTAGTCAGGAAGGGCCGCCCCAGGCCGAGGCTGCAGGAAGTGCGGGGCTGCCGGGTAGTTTCTCGAGCCTTTCTCAGGAAGTGTTATGACTGTTGCTCTTTTCTCATTAGTTCACCTTTTTTTTTTTTTTTTTACACATTTAAATGTGTATGAGGGAAGGGGAAGGGTGGGTTTTTCTTAAAAAAGTAGTTTCTGAAAATACGGCAGTCCAGGGAGTTCAGTTTCTTTTAAAATTTCCGTCTTTTGGAGGGGACCCAAGCCGCAGGGTTTGTACCACGAATCTGATCTTCGAGTCCCCGAAGCCTTGTGGGGCTTTGGACTGTGGCTGGGTGCCTGCAGTCGCAGACAGCGAGGCCTGTATCGTGGCCGGAGACGACACCCGCACTGCTGGCGCAGGGGTGAGGCTCAGGTCCGAGGCATCACCGGGTTCTTCGTTGAGAGCCCCACATGCCCTGTTTGGAAAAAGCCCTGGGCAGCTGGCCTGTGTGCCTGAGTGCCAGGGTCTGCATTGAGCGTGGGGCACAGCTGGGCGAAGGGAAGATGCGAGGCGTGGCTGCATTTTTCCGTGGGCCCGGCCTCTGCTCCCCCAGGCACCCTGTGTGGGATGGCGTGTCCACAGGGTCTCAGCAGCTGCTCTGCTCTCTGGCTGCTGATCCTGATCTCACGTCCCAGGTCCTCCCCACGCCTCTCACGGGGGACTGGGCTGCGCTGTCCCGTCTGGGGCCAGGAAGGCTTCCACCGTCTTGGCTTAGTGGCGGCCCCAGTCCAGGGTCTCAGGGACCGGGGTGTCTGGGCACACTGCTTAGTCATGGCGGTCCAGACTGGGCTCCTCTTGCACATGGAGGGAAGCAGCTGCCGCACCTCCATGCCCCTCCCTCCACATTTGCAGGGTCCCCCTGCCATCCCCCATCACTCACCTTCCATCCTCTCCCCTGGGCCCCTGTCTGGGTGGAGGAATGGGGCCCTAGGTCAGGGTTCCTTAGTGCTTAGGCCTCACCCACGCTGAGGATTCCAAGGGCAGCCTTCAACCCTGTGGCTGAACCTTTACCCAGAGTCAGGCGCCCTGGGGGTGCTGGAGCCCGCCCTTTGGCGAGGGTGCCCATCCCATTTTGCTTTTAGAATCACCGGCTGGGGATCGGTTTGCGTTGTTCATTTGGGGGCTGATTGCTCTGCTTGAGCCCTGTTCTCGAGATGCCCCTGATGTGCCAGAGTGTGGAAGGGCCCACAGGGAGCCTCTAGCTCCCACACTCCCCGTCCCTGTGGCTAGAAATGGCGCTGGGTGGCATCGAGGAACAGGGGAGAGGAGCCCAGGTCTAGGTGTGGGATGCTCACGTGCATCCCAGCTGCCCGGTTCCCGAAGTGCGAGTGGGCCCGGTTCCCTGCCGCTCCAGATCCCTGGGGCAGCTTTCTGACCTGGGACAGGAGGGGTGTCCTGGGGAAACTGTGCATTGGGCTGCTGCCAGCAGCGGGGAAGCCTTTTCTGAGGAAATTCCCAGGGACTCCTTGGTGGAAAGTGGGGACTAACCCCAAGGGGCTCTGGCAGAGGTGGAAGAAAACAAACGGGCCCCCAAGCAGGCCCTGGAGAAGCCCACGGCGGGTGATCGGGTGGGGTGGGCCGCTGGTGCCCCCTCGGAGGCAGTCGGCCGACGGTCCGGCCTGGCTGTGGCCCCGGCCTGTGCGTCGCTGTGGGCCTTCACCAGGCACGCTGCTCCCCTCCAGGCACCTTCCCCTTGGGCTGGGGAACGGCCGCGTCCACGGCGAAGCCCCGACGCCCAGTGACTCTCCGCTGCCACTCCTCTCGAGCGAAAACGGACCTGTCAGTCCACAGACACCAGAAAAAGCCCTCGACAGATCTCAGGCTGAGGCCCTGGTGGAACGTTCCAGGTCCAGGGAGAGCCCCTCCCGCCTGCGCTCGGCAGGACCGAGGTGGCCTTGGGCTGACACCTTTGCAGACTCTTGGCTTGTCCCGCGATGGTCGCTTAGGCCCGTCCCTGCTCACACCTCCCCGTCCCCGCCTACTCTGAAAGGGCCCCCGGGCGGCCGGCTGACCGCCCCGTGGCTCAGGCAGGCGTCACTCAAGCACATGAACTGTGTGTCAACAACTCGACCCTGTTTACTTAATTTTAGCATTTTCTGTGTCGTTCACCCGTGATTTCAGGTGTGTGAGCCTGTGAGGCTGCCAGGTCTGTGGGAGGCGGGGCCCACGCCTGGCCCTTCTGGGCCCTCCATGGTGCATAATGTGGTGCTCATGTGGTGGCTTGGATGGAGGCCCAAGTTGGCACTTGCCCTGTCCAGGGTTGCATGCCAAGGAGGTGTTTCCTCATCCTGCCTTTAGCGAGCCGATTGAGTCTCTTGGCCCGTGGGAAGGGCGTGGGGACTGCCGCGTGGCCAGGGCGGCAGGTGACTCCGGGTTCCCTCCTTAGGGTCCGAGCGCCGCGCTGGTAAGTGCTGTGAGGCTGGGAGAGAAGTTGATCTCACGCTGCCGTGGGGTTCACCTTGGATAGACCATGTTTAATTAACGACTCTTAGACTTGACGCCCCCTTTGGGGCCTCAACTTGATAGGCTGGTATGCAGCCTTCCCGAGTCTCGGGTTTTCCCTTGGACTGGAAGACCGCTGCTCCCCCGCGACGTGGCCTGAGCTCAGCAGGGTACGGCCTGCTATTTGGGGAACCGAGGGAGCAGTCCCCAGTCTGGTGTCTATGGCACTCCTGTGTGGGCTGATGCTCATCCCCTGGGAGCTGGAAGGGCAGCTGTGAGTGTGTCAGAGTGTGTGCGCGTGCATGGGAGTGGTCAGCACCGCGTCAGGTGCGGCGGGAGGGGGAGGGACAGCTGCTTGCCTACCTCTGCCCTCCAAGGCTTCCCAGGACCCAGGGAGCCAGCACCTTCCACGCTGACTGGTTTTCTTGGCACTGAGTCGGCCGTGACACACCGGTGGGCTTTCTGGGAAGCACAGCTGTGGGTGTCTGGCATCTGCAGGGCCCTGTGTGACCCTGGGAAGGTTTGGGCTTGGAGAGGCAAGTGATGAAGTCATCTTCCTGGAATCTGTGGCCCCCAAGGGGCTCGAGCGTCCTTTCCCCAGAGCCCTTCTGGAGGCCGAGCTGGAAGGGCACACCCTCAGGAGGGTTTTCCTGCTGCTTTTCGGGAATTCGGGGCAGGCCGGGTTTGTGCTGCAGGCTAGCCTCCCTGTCCCTGTCCCTGTCCCTGAAGGTGTTGCCGCCCTGGGGCTGCACCTCTGCAGACCGTGTCTTGCGGTCTCAGCCCCAGGGGACTGCAGGGAGGGCCGCAGCTGCCGGGTGCTCAGCCCAGTGCAGCCCGGAGCGGGTGTGACCCCGGGGGAAGATGTGTGGGTGGGTGGGGAAGGGACAGTGTCGGCACTGCTGTTGCCCCTTGAGATGACCTCTTCCTGCTCTGGCTTTTCTCTCCATATGTGAGTAGTAAAGAAAATTTTTTTTTTACCCTCGAGAATATTTTTTTGGGGGGGTCAAATATTTAACTAACTAATTAAACGTATGAGAACACTTTATTTTTCTGGGTCTCTACAGCAGACATGTCCTCATGCTCGGTGGCCCCCCAGGGCTCTCGCCGGCCGGGTGTTGGGGGTGGCGTCTGGGGCTCACTCGTGGCGCTGGAATCAACCTAACGTTTGGGGCGCTTGGGGCGTATCCACAGAATTTCCCCAGCGGCTCAGCTGGTAGGGCTGAAGGGAAAACCTCTGTGTAGAGTTTGAGATGGGCTTACCTAATGTGGTCTAGAAAATCTGAAATTGGTGAAAAAACAAAAACAAAAACAAAACAAAAACCCACACCGTCAAGAGAGGCTTCTGAGGAACCAACTTGTGGAGTGTAACCCTTTGTGTGTCTCTTGAACCAGGTCGCCATGGCTGCTGCTGGCCCCTTTGCTGTCCCCCGCTGTCCCCCAGGCCACCTCCCCGCCTTGCTGCCTGTGCCCCGAGGGCGTGCACAGGTTCCAGTGGATCCGAAATCTGGTGCCGGAGTTCGGGGTCTCCAGCTCGCACGTCAGGGTGCTGTCTTCCCCCGCTGAGTTCTTTGAGCTCATGAAGGTGAGCTGCGTCTGAGGGACAGAGTGATGGGTGTTCCAGCAGGGCCTTCGGGCGTGCGGCTGGGCGAGGCCCGGGCAGAAGTGCCTTCTGCTCTGGGCGTCTTGGCTGGCTGCCCAGCTGACCCCTGTGCGCTCAGCCAGGTGGTCTTCAGCAACGAAACGGCCGAGTGGGGCCGTGGTCAGCAGCTGCCCTGCGAGCTCACAGAGAGCAGCCCAGAGCGTGGGGGCGCAGGGCAGCTCTGGGTTCCCAGCCTCACACACCGAGTGTCCTCTGCCCTGTGTCGAAGGCGGAGCCCATGAGAAGGGAGGCGGGAGGGGGTGCGCTGCTTGGCACCTCTCTGCTGAGATGGCTGGGGAGGAGCACAGCCGGTCCCGGTCCGGGCACCGTAAGCCTCTGTCCGGGGGACACCGCCATAGCCAGTAGTGTCTTTCTGGTGGGCGTCACGCACAGGACACGAGGACCCAAGTGGCCCTCGGTGGGATTTGGTGGGTGGGACGTGGCCGGAAGCCTCGCGTTCAGTGAAGAGGCATTTCCAGTGGACTGGAAAGTCGGGACCCTGATTCCAGGCCCTCTCACCCCGGCTCTGCTCCACTGTCTGAGGTCTGCGCCTGGTGGCGCACGGAACCCTGCACTGGGGGGCCACTCGGGCGTCTCTGCCGTGGCTGGTGATTTGTGGCCGGACTGTTAATTGGAATGAGTCACTCAGCGCTAATGAATTTTTATTGACGTGAGCCCTGAGTGCACACTGCCAGTGATGTCAGAGTGGAGGTGGGGCGAGGTCAGACAGGCGGGACGCGGGGCAGTGGGAGGGAGGTGTGCGCGGATTCCCCTTCCTGCTGTTCTGCAGGTCTGCACTTGGCCTCGCCCCTGGCTGGCTTGCCCCGGAGCTCGCTGTGTGTGTACATGTGTGTGCACGCCAGGTGCAGGCATGTGTGCGCCCCCCCCCCCCGCCCGCCTACCCCCCAAGTCCGTGTTTGTGCAGCGTCCATGTGGATGCCCTTTGCCCTTTGCTGTTCTGAAGAACCAGGTTTTTCTTAGTGCCCTAATCCCCTGGGGTGAGCTGTCCTGCTGGGTCCCACAGCGGTCCATCCGGTGGGGCGGAGTCTACAGGGTGAAGGGCGGGTCCCACCGGCTGTGCCCGTCCCTTTCTCTCCACAGGTACTTGCCCCCACGCACTCCTCCATCTTGTTAACAAAACAAAGGAAACTGGGGAGGTTCTTGGTTTTCTGCTCAGGTGGGAGGCTTCTCCCAGGCCTGTGTTTGTGTGTTTCTCCAGCGGGCCATGTGAGATCTGGGTAGGGCTCCCCACCGGATAGGGAGGCCGGCCCACGCCACGCTTTCCGTCCACCCTCCCGCCGCCACGCCTCGCTCTCCTGTGTGTTGTCAAGAGTTTGGCCGTGGCTCGCGAGTCTGTCCTTTCTGCCCAGGCCACCGCCTCCCGGCGGGGCTGCTTCAGCTCCGGAGAGGGGTCAGTTGTCCTCTGGTGGCGGGAGCAGGTATAGGGAGAGGATAGCGGCTGTCAGGACGGCTGCAATGTGTCACCCTGAGACGTTGGAATGTGGTGTTGACAGGCCTGGACACCTGTCTGTCCCCATTTCAGGAACAATGTGGCTCATTCTGGAGCTCCAGCCGCTCCGGTCTGCGCCTGCGCCGCCCCCCCCCCCCCCCCCCCCCCCGCCCGGCTCCGCTCCTCTGTGTGTGTGTGCCCGCGTGTGCGGGAGGGGGGTATGTGGGCGGGAGTGTGGCTTGTGCCCCGTCCGGGGGTTCACTCCTGCCTCCCAGCAGCGTGGGGTGGACACTCCCAGGCTGGGTGCACAGTTCCCCCGTTCCCAGGGGCTGCGTTGTGTCTGGTGCGGTTGGGTCACTCTTCACTCTCAGGCAGCGCGTTTTCAGGAGGCCTGCGGGCCCGGGTTTGGTAGGTTCCCACACATACACCTTTTGGGCTTGCTTTACATCGAGGCGTCCGGCCTCGTGGCGTCTCTGGGCCACCCTGGAAGAAGAAGAGTGGTCTTGGGCCACACGTTAAGTACGTTGAGACACATAATCACAAAAATACCTCATAATGTTTTAAGTACATTTACGACTTTGTGTTGGGCCACATTCACAGCCATCCTGGGCCGCAGGCGGCCCGCAGCCCATGGGCTGGACACCCCTGCTTTAAGTATTAATTGGTGAAAGTAGCAGAGTAGCTCAGCGTGGGGCGTTTTTGCCTCCAAGGCCAAGGACCACATTTGCTCAGCAAACCGAAGTGATGGTTCTGAATTCCGAACGTTCTCTTCTCTTCCAGGGGCAGATAAAAGCCGCCAAGAGTCGGGTGGTGATGGCGTCTCTCTACCTGGGCACCGGCCCTTTGGAACAGGAGCTGGTAAGGTTTCAGGGGAGGCGGTCCTGGGGGGAACAGCGAGTTGCCTGCAGGCCTCGTGCTGCGCGCCACTGATAGAGTCGGCGTGGAGCGGCCCTTCCTCGCCCCGACCCGTGGCCTCAGAGACTGGCTGTGTCAGGAGGACAGCTAGGAAGGTGTGGGGGCTCCACCCTTGCGGGCCAGTGTCCCCTTCACCCAGCACTGGGGCCCCAGCTGCTCTGCCTGTGGTCCAGGGCTCCCCAGAGCTGACCTGGGAGCCAAGACTGGTTTTTACATTTTCAAACAACTGAGGGAAAAATTAAAAGAAGAACAGCATTTGTGCCTCATGGAAAGCACGTGAAATGCCAGTTCCTGTGCCCACAAATAATGCTGTGCTGGCATGTGGCCATCTCCTTCCGGCACGTTTGGTCTGCGGCTGCCTCCTCGCTCCCATGCTGGCACCGGAGCCCGCCCGGCCCGCAGAGCCCGTGTTCGCTCTCGGACCCGTAACGGAAGGGTTGCTGGCCGCGTGCTGGACACGTGAGCCAGAGTGCCGGTGGGGCGGGTGTCAGGTGCCAGCTCTGCAGCCGGCCGTGCTCCACCTGGACGGGCTTTCAGGCCACGCCTGTCACCGCGGGTGGGACCGGCAGGTGTGGGAAGGTTGGCAAAGGCGTGCTTCCTGCGGCCCGATTCCAGCACGGGTGCCGGCGCGTGCAGACCCGTGGGCTGGGCTGTGGGAGAGGAGATGAGATGGTGGGTTGTGTCCATGCCCTGGGGTCCTTCTGCTCCAAGGTCGTGCGATGGGCCCCTGCCCACGGGAGTGCCGTTCTGGCCCCGAAAGCCTTGGGTGGGAGCTGGGCAGCAATAGGGCAGGGCATGGGGGTGCCGGGGAGGGCGGGTGAACGTAAGCTTGTCCCCCGTTCTTTTCCTCTCTGAGGTAGGGCCCCCCCTGTCTCCCAACACTCTTGGCCACGGGGCTCTCCTGGAGAAGAAGGCCATGTCCGGCTCATGGAGCATGCCCGGTGGGCGGTCTTGTCTGGGGCTCATTCACTCAGCACATAGTTACCGGTACTTCCTAGGAGCCGGGCGCAGGCTGCCTCTGTCTGTGAGGGCTACCTGCTGAATGTGTGTGGCAGCTAGTGGCTGGAGAGCACCTTCAGGAGGGGCAGCGTCCATGCTTGGCCCACCTTGGTCTCCTGTGAGGCCCTGCTGGAGGGGTGTCGGGTGGCGTCCTTGGGTGACCATTCCCCCGGCAGTCTCAGATGAAGTGTGTGCTCAGAGAGGGTGGTGGGGTGTCGGCTGACTGGTGGCCATCTTGCGGTCTCACACTCTGCCCCGCGGGGCCTGTCCCTCGGCAGGTGGACTGCCTGGAGAGCGCTCTGGAGAGGTCACTCCACGCAGAGTCCCCCTCGGGCCTCCAGGTGTCCGTGCTACTGGATTTCACGCGGGGCTCGAGAGGTGGGTCCGCTGCCTCCCTGTGCATCCCCTGGTTCTCCCGGTCCCGGAGCCTGTGTCTCAGGCAGCACTCTCGCATTCCCCGCCCTCCGGCACAGGGCGAGGCCACCTGAAGCCTGTCTGGCCAGCCCAGGGCTGTCTGACTGTCAGAGTCAGGAGTCCTTCTGCAGTGTGGGCTGCCCACCCAGCGGGAAACAGCTTGGGCCAGAAGAGAGTTTCTGGGACTCTCGTGACTGACCTGCTTCGGGCCAGGTGGTGGGCAGGTGGTGGTTTGGGTTTGGACATGGTACTAGGACCCGTCTCCTGGTCCTGAGCCTTTGAGTGGCTTCCTCCTCCAGGTTGTGGCCTCTGATGGCCAGGCCCCACTCACATGGCCTCTTGTCCACTGGAAGAGTCTGCTTCCCTGGTGGTCAGACCAGAGCTCCCGTGTGGCCACAGCAGGGGCTCCAGGTGTGCGGCCTGGCCCAACCTGGCCTGGTGCTCTCACCCTGCAGGGCTGGCGGTGCGGGCTCAGGGTGGGCAGAGTCATCTTTGTCCTGAGCAGAGATGTGGACAGTGGGGGTGGGGTGGCGCCCCCAGGAGGAGGTTGGGTATGCTGACTGGGAGGGGGGTGAAAGGGTGCTGGCGGGCGAAAGGGCAGATGTCTGTTTGCCGACCACATTGGCCCTGGCCTGAGATAGGCGGGTGTCCAGGACAGAGGTGGGCCTGGAGCCCCTGTGGTGGACCGGTCCGGATGGGCACATAGGTGAACGGGGCCCATGGTAGGCGGCTCCACACTGTCGCTGGCCACCTCTCCTGGTATGAGTCGCCTGCCCCTTTTCCTCTGCTCACCCGCGTGCTCAGGCAGGAAGAACTCGCGCACGATGCTGCTGCCGCTCCTGCAGAGGTTCCCCGAGCAGGTCCGAGTCTCCCTCTTCCACACCCCGAGCCTCCGCGGCCTCCTCCGGCTCCTGGTCCCCGAGCGCTTCAATGAGACCATCGGCCTCCAGCACATTAAGGTGTACCTCTTCGACAGCAGCGTCATCCTGAGCGGGTGCGTTCCTCCTCTCCCGTCCGGACCTCCCCGTCTTGGTCTCCAGGGAAGGGGAGACCCGTCTCTGTGAGCCTTCGAGAACCTGCTCATGCACCGCGACTACCCGGGAGCGGGGAGCCCTCAGAGGCCGGGAGGAGACAGCCAGGGTTCTGGGGTCTGCCGGAAGATGAGGGATGAGGAAGAGCTGGTGCGAGTGTGCTCGGAGCACCGCTCAGCAGCAAAAAGAACGAAAACTTGCTGCTTGAGACAGCAGTGGGGCCAACTGTGCAGAGTAAGTGAGACAGAGTAGGTGACTTCACTGGTGTGTGGGATCTAAAACCCCAAACGAGCCAACAAACAAGACAGAAACTGACCCGCAGAAACGGAGAACGAGCGGATGGCTGCTGAGGGGCGGGAAGGAGAGAAAAACCAGTCTGCAAATAAAATCGTGTCACACTTCCTTCGTTGTAAAACTCAGAGGGTGGGGCTTACCGAGCACTTCCTGTGCCCGTGTGCGAAGCCCCTTGGGCCGGCGTCTCCTGTAAATCCTCTGTGACCCCGGGTGGTGGTTGCCTCGCTTCATATGTGAGAAACCAGAGACCGGAGAGGATGGTGACTTTGTCAGGCAGAGCCGAGAGGGGACCCAGGTCCCGCTGAGTGTCCACCTCAGCACCGTCACTGCACTGGTGACCAGGCCCGGTGGGGCTGGTGCAGCTCTTCGCTCAGCGGCCTGGGGGCTCTGCGAGGGAGGGGCTCTGCCGGCCACTGCCTTGTGTCACGTCAGTGCCACTCTTGCTTGCCTCCCGTGAGCGGTTGTGCTCAGTAGCCGGTAGTTGGCTGTCACCGCTACCACCGTGTCGTGACCCAGGCCAGCGCCCCGCCCCTGCCGGCTCACCCGAGACCCACACCCAGGCCTGCTGCGGCCCCCTGGCCTGAGCCCTGGCCTGCTTGTCCTCCCCGCAGCGCCAACCTGAGCGACTCCTACTTCACCAACCGCCAGGACCGCTACGTATTCCTGCAGGACTGCCCCGAGGTCGCGGACTTCTTCGCGGAGCTGGTGGAGGCCGTGGGGGACGTGTCCCTGCAGCTGCAGGCGGACGACACAGTGCAGGTGGTGGAGGGCATGGTGCACCCTTACAAAGGTAGGGCCCGGCTGGGCCGCCCCCTGACCCTGGGGTTGGGAGGGTGGAAGGGTGGGGGAGAGCACACCTCTGGTGGCCGGGCCGCAGGCTGGGAGTCTGGGGTGGCAGCACCGGGCCCTGCTTGTGTCGCAGGCGCCAGACAGATGACTCACTGGCCATGGTTGTGCTCTGTGGGTGAGGGAGCCAGCTGGGAGGGGGGAGCGAGTGGGGAAGCCGCTGTGTGGCGTCTGCCCTCTCCAGGGCCAGCTCCCCGCTCTGCCTCGCAGAGGCCCTGTGGCCCCCTGACTGCATAGTGACCTGGAGAGCCTCAGCCTGGTCCTGGGCCAGTCCCGGCAGCGAGGCTCCCGGGGCATCTGCATTCCTGTGGTCCCTGTGGCCTCCCTTTCCCGGTGGCCTTTAAGGTCTGCTGCTGAATTTGCAAGTGTCAGCGGTGTGGGGAGGGGGGTCCGCCCAGCCCGGAGAGGAGCTTCTCTGGTCCCACCTAGAACGGCAGCGTCTGGAGCAGGGTGCCTGGGGCAGGGGCCGTGGGGCCAGCATGAGCCGGGTGCCTGCCCGGCCTGCGCCAGCTGGACACTGCGTGCGTGGCTTTTTAATTCTGTCCTTTTTCCGTGGCTTTTTAAAAGTCACGGAAACCTGTTTTCTCTTGTCATGTAAACCAGCACTCTACGTATTATCCTCCATTTGCCCTTTGGCTCTAAGAGCCTGAAAGCCTTGCTATGTGTCCCCTACGGAAAGCATTGGCTGACCCCGTCCAGCCCAGCAGGCCAGGCACGAGTGCGCGCAGCACAGGCCCCTGCTCGGGGAAGAAGGAGGGTTGGCCAGTGCTGGGGGGGAGGGGTTGGCGGTGACCTGGCTGCGTGGGCGAGGAGAGGGCCGTGCCATGCACAGGGCCTGCTGTCCCGCCCCTGAGTCGGGGCTGCTCTGCCTGTTCACCTTCAGTCTTCCCTCATCCGATAGTGGCGCTCGCAGCCGCTCCTTGCTGCTCAGCGGTCTGCTCGTCTGGTGTGGACGGCGCTTGGCACCGGGCTGGTGTCAATAAGACGCAGGTCCTTGGAGCCCCTCGGTGCACCACGGCCCAGCAGGCCCCTGTCCTGCCACGCGCTCACACTCCTTCTGTTACTTGTGCTGTGCCACACGTGTCTTTATCGCTGAAGGTCCTAGGCGTGAGGCTTATGTGTGCACACACGGTGGTCAGGTCCCAGAGGCCCCTCGGGTTCCCCCAGGCGTTGTCCCCAAGGTGCCCACTGCCCTGTGCCTGCACCCGTGGTGGCCTGTGTTGAAGTTTTCACGTGCAGAGGGGGTCGTGGCCCTTCCCGTCCCCGAGGGCAGGCTCCGAGCAGAGTCCCTGGGGCCCGCTTGCCTGTCCAGGGCTGGGCGGGAGTGCAGAGCTTCCGCTTCCGCCCTTTAATGTTCCTCCCCCTGCCTCTCCAGGTGACCGGGCGGCGTACTGCAAGGCGGCCAATGCCAGGGTCATGGGCGTGATCGAGGCGGCGAGGACCCGCCAGCAGAGGCTGCACGCGCAGACCTTCCACGGCGACGCCCTGGTTCCTCGAGAGGACGCCGCAGCCGCGGGGGACCGCAGGCCCGCGCCCGACACCTGGATCTACCCCCTGATCCAGATGAAGCCCTTTGAGATCCAGATCGACGAGCTCGTCACTGAGACCCTGCTGACCGAGGCTGAGCGAGGCGCCAGGGTCTTCCTCACCACCGGCTACTTCAACCTGACGCAGGCCTACATGGACTTGGTCTTGGGCACGCGGGCCGAGTACCAGATCCTGCTGGCCTCCCCGGAGGTGAACGGCTTCTTCGGGGCCAAGGGCGTGGCGGGCGCCATCCCCGCAGCCTACGTGCACATCGAGCGGCAGTTCTACCGGGCGGTGTGCAGCCTGGGGCAGCAGGAGCGGGTCCGGCTGCAGGAGTACTGGCGGAGGGGCTGGACCTTCCACGCCAAAGGTACAGGGGGCAGCCGGGGGCAGGGCACGGCCCTCCCCACTCTGGCCCGCCCGCGGACAGAGCCCTGCGGGCGCGTCACACTCGTCCTGTTTGGTGCGTGTCCTTAGGCAGAGTCTCTCACACTTGGGCACCAAAAGTTCAAAACCGGACTTGGGTGGCAGCTTTAAAACACGGTCACCTAGCTCCTCTCCACAAGCAGACGAAGGGCGTGTCACTTGGTCTCTCCTCGGGTGTGGGCGCCCTCCCACGCCGGTCACGCCCTTCTCGGGGACAGGATGGGTAGGGATCTTGTGTTTGGCACAGAACAGCCCACACCATTGCCCTTTGTCAAAGCGGCGGAAGTCAGGGCTGTGCCCACAGAGAGCTCACGTGGATGGTGCTGCTGCAGAACGGGCTGGGGTCTGGGCTGCTGCTTTGTTAGGACCCCTCTCGGGTGGCTGGAGCAGCCCCCACCTGGCGCGTCCCAGGGGCACGATGGGGACGTGGGTGGGCGGGGTTGGACCCGTGCTCGGCAGAGGGGTGCCGCCCAGGGACCCTCACAACCCACTTGGGTAGTCCTGAGTCCAGACGAGGAGGGGATGGTGCAGAGGCCAAGCCACGAATGGAACACCTGGCTTTCCTGACTTCTCTGTGGGGGCTCAGGAGCGTGCTTGGCTCCTGTGCTGGTTCTAGAGGCTTCCAGAATAACTGAGCGAGGATGGAGGGGTGGTGTGGCCTCGGTCTCCCGTGCCAGGTGGGGGTCCCAGCTACAGACTGCCGTGGCCCCTGGTCTGTGTTACTAGATTTGAGACCCCCTTGGAACCCTCAGGTTGAAAACTCCCCAGGAGATTGTGGTGCCTCACACTTCCTGTTTGGGGGCCCTTGGGCCTGCTCAGGCAGGTGGCACTGCTGGCGCGGGCAGGCAGCTGCCCCACCGGACTGACTCCAGCCCGTGGCACTGGCCGGGCCAGGCCGCAGGTCAGATGTCTCAGCAGACAGGCCGGCTGGGGGGGGGCGGTGGGCGGAGGGGGGTGTAGAGAGCATTTCAGGGTTGGCCTTGTGACTTGTGTCAGCCTCAACATTGCCCAAGGGTGGGGCCCTGGAGACCAAGCTGGGTGACTTTCAGAGGCTGTGTGTGTGTGTGTGTGTCTCCGAGTGCACCTGGGGGGTGCACAGTGTTCGCTTGGCTGCCCCATGGCTCCCTCTGTGCGGGGCTCCTGTTGCTTGGGCCCCAGGTCAGCCTAGACCATCAGCCGACTGCTGTGGGCTGTTTCCCTGAAGCTGAGCTATGCAGTGACTTTCAGTTACCTTTGAAACCGAAACACTCAACCGGCTTTTCCAGTGTGTCGAGCCTTTTCCCGGACTGGCTACTCCCGCCACTCCCTCCCCCGCCCTCCTGCTGGCCGGGGCCCTGCAGCTGGGAGCCCTGGAGCGCTGGGGAAGGCCAGGAATCCCAGAGCGTGCTGGTGCTTGTGCTGGAGGGAGGGAGGGGGGAGGAGAAAGAAAGTGGATGGGGAAGGGCGCGTGGAGACCGGGCCTCCTCTGTCAGCAGTCACTCGGGGCTGTGGTGGGAGGCAGGCCCTCCCTGCTCAATGTCTGTGATTGATAGTGGGGGTCTTAAGCAAGCCCCATTTTCTGGCTCTGCTTCTGACAGGCACATTCCCCGAAGCAGCCCAGGAGAGCTGCAGCCCACGTCGGGTGAGCAGGCAGAACAGAGGGCAGCTTGGATTTGGGTGGCTGGAGCAGTGGGCCGTTTGCTGGCCGCCCTCTGCCAGGGCCGTGCTCGGTGCAGGTGGTGTGTCTATCTGGGTGCGCCTGTGTGGGGGCCCTGGAGAACTCCTGCCCGTGGTGGCTGGCCGTTACCACTGTGCCCCTCCCCAAGTGCCAGAGGACAGGCCAGGGCCGGTCTCGGGTCCTCCTGCTCCCAGGAGCCCTTGGGAGAGCAGAGTGAGTCCGGCCTCCTGCTCGCCGCCTCTCGAAGCGAGCGGCGCACACCCCGGGCGTTGTGCACTGACTGTGTGTGGAACCTATCGGTGGCCCCATAAGCCTGGTGATGCAAGAAAGCTCCGCTTGGTCCCTGCCCATGGGAAGCCGGCCGGCCGGATGGGGACAGGTGGCCTTGTCGTGGGGAGCCCCGGGCAGCAGGTGCCCGACCGCAGTTCAGTCGGCAGCCAGCACCGGTGTGGGTGTGCCCCGCAGTGTGTCTGTCACAGCCCGTTGGCAGTGCCGAGCCGCGGCTCGGGCCGTGCTGCAGAGAGCGCTGCGTGGTGGCGTGGTGGCATGGCGGTGCAGCGTGCTGCTTGCGGGCCGGGCGGAGGCGTGCGCCGCTGGCTGCCTGGCTGATTTCTCGGCAGACTGGGATACATGCCGCTTGTACTGGATGGAGCTGCCGCAGCGAGCCGAGGGGCCTTGCACTGTTGAAAGGCACCTGCTGGAGCAGGAGTATCGGCCTCATGTTCACAGGGGGCCACGTCAGCCTCGTGGTGGCCTTCAAAGGACGGAATGAAATGTGAGGACTGTATAAATGTAACTTCTCCTTAACTAGGGGCAAGGAGCTCGGTGCTGCCGCCAGGTAGAAACAAGGTGCCAGGCCGGATAAAACAAGGTGGAGGGCCACGCCTGCGGGCTAGGGACTTCTCTTGCGACAGGGTTCGCCTGTTTCTGCAAAGTTTGGATTTCCACAAAGGCTGCCTGTTGAGAACACTGAGGAGACGTGTGTGGACGGGAGTCAGCGGAGAGGTTACTGAACTTGGAGTCTTGGAGGGGCAGGGCTGGGTTCGTGTCTGCAGGGTGCACTCCGGAGAGAGAAGGGTGACACGGGAGTCTGGAGCCCGGTGGTGAGGACAGACATCCCTGTTACCTGTTGTTCTGTTCTCTTCTTCCTGGGGGTCGTGAAGCCATAGGTCTTAATCTGCTTCTCGGCCTCTGGAGGGGCCGCGGGGTGGGGGTCCACGGGAGACCTCAGTCGGCTAGCCGTTCCGGGGCCGGTGGGGGCAGGTTCTGGGAGTGGGCGCAGTGCTGACGGAGAGCGCTGGAGCGCTGCGGGGGTCACCGGTGGGCGCTGGGGTCACACTTCTTCCTGTCCGCCTTCGATGCCATGCAGGTGTCAGCGGCCAGGCAGCGCGCTGTGCAGGCGGTTGGTCGCCCGCTGGGCAAGCTCTTTCCTCGTAACTGGAAGTTTCTGCCCCGCTGTTTCATTTGTTTGTTAGAAGACTTCGTGTTTTTTAGAGCCGTTTTGGGTTCACAGCAAAATAGGGAGGAGGGCACAGAGGCTTCCCCTGGACCCGTCCTGAGCGGGAGTGGTGGCGGTGGACGCACCCCAGTGGGCCACCCCCTCACGCTGGTTGGGGGAGGGGATAGGGCTCTGCTGTGGGCGTGCCCTTCAGGGAAAGGATCGGAAGTTCTTCGGTGCATCCGGGCACAGTGTCCCAGGTCTGTGTGTGGCCGGGCGGTGCAGCAGGGCTGGAGGGTTCTGGCTCAGGCGGACAGCAGCCTGTCGTTCTTGTCCGGCCTTCCCGGCAGGCTGCTAGGCACAGGCCGGAAAGTGAGCTCAAAAGGCAGCCGGGCAGCACCGCCCATTTGCCTGGCCCTCGTGGGGCTCGTCCCACCTGGGAGCTGGCAGGTGTACCCACCAGAGGCCGAACCTGCGCACACTCGGGGCCCCTGGGGGTTTTCGTGCTGTGCGGGCAGTGGACAGGCAGTGCTGTCCGTTCGAGGAGTGGACTGTGATGTCTTCTGCCCCCTGCTGCTTGTGCAAGGGCTGAGAGCCCTAAGATTTATTGCAGAATATTGTGGGGGGAGGGGGAGTTTGAATTTTTCTGGGTGTGGCCCCCAAAGAGGCCTCTGACCCGGCACCCGGGAGCCCGGCCATGGAGCCTCAGAGCGTGCTCGGGCTTCATCTAAACGTCACTTGTTGGCGGAGCCTTGCTATGCAGACCGGCTCCCCAGGCCGTGGGCACAGGGCAGACTGACCGCTGCCCTCCAGAGGCTTACGGTGGAACGGGGGCAGGTGGTGGGCAGGTGGGCCTGTTCAAACACAGTGGCAGGTCCGGCAGGAGGGGGGGTCACAAAGAAGTCGGTGGGAGAAGGGTCCCTGCTGACGGGGGTCTCAGGTGGGGGGTCGAAGAGGGCCTCTCTGAGCAGGTGACACTGGGGGACAGAAACGTGCAGCCTGACACCGGCTGGGCCCTGTGGCATGCAGTGGTTTTGGGAGGTGGCAGCGGGGCGGGGGGGGGGGGGGGGCCCGTCCGGGGCTGGGACCCTGGTGGCAAGCGCTGTGGGAAGCCCTCGGGCTCCCTGGTTCCCCCCCCAGAGTAAGGCTGCACTGCGTGCAGCAGGCACAGTGGGCGCGTGGGGCTCAGGGTCGCCTGGGCTGTCGGGCTCTGGCCTCTGCTGCGCGTCAGCCGCGGAGCCGCTTCCCAGTCCCAGCGGTCCCCCGGACGGCGGAGACGCTGGGCCCAAAGGCCAGGCCTGGGCTGAGGTGCTGGGCCTCGGTAGCAGGTCTCTGGCCTGCTGGGAAGTGTCGCGCTTCCGGGCAGCAAGTCTGTCTGTCCCCAGTGCTCCTGACCTGAGGGATGAAACAGCTGCAAAGGGCCTCTGGCTTCCCCGCCCCGAGCGAGCGTTTCCCAGCCGTGGTCAGGGCGCAGCGCGAGCACTGGGCGCTCTGGCTGGCAAGCCTCGGTCCCAGGGGACCTTGCTCCCAGCTCTCGGGGTCCCAGCACTGTGAGGCCGCCTGCTGCACCATTTGTGGTCTTTATCTTCTTCTTTTAGAAGTTTATTTTTTTTTATGTTTAGCGAGAAGGGAAGGGAGGGAGAAAAAGAGGGAGAGAGAAACATCGATGGGTTGCCTCTTGTACACACCCCGACTGGGACCCAACCCACACCCCAAGCCTGTGCCCTGACCAGGAGTTGAACTGGCGACCTTTTGGTTTTCCGAGCGCCCCGGTCAGGGTGGTCGGTGTCTTTTCCTGATGGAAAAGGGTTGCAGTGAAACTAGACTCCAGAGGAAGGTGGGGGGTGGTGGCCGCAGGCTCCCCAGCGGGGTCAGTGGGGTAAAACCCGTGTGCCTGCCGTGACCCCGAGCCCTCTGCTGAAGTCCAGCCTGGGTAGGGGGAGCCAGCGGGGGCGGGAAGTCCTTGCGGATCGCTCTCCCAGGCTCTTGGGTGGGCGCTGGAAGGACTGTGGACCCACTGCCTGGGAAGCGTGCAGACGGGCAGGCACCGTGTCCGCAGTGATAACGTTATTTTCGGGGCGTGGCAGTCAGGGAAACGGGTCTTAAAAGGCTTCTCCGGGGGGTTCGGTAATGAGAATGAATTGAGAAGCAGAAGTGGAGGTGCCTGTGGGGGCCTGTCCAGGCGTGGGGGCCGGCCACGGGATGCTTGCCTTGGTGGCCAAGCCCTGGGTTGTCCTGGCGGGAGTGGTCTGTGTTCACGCAAGTTCCACAGATGAAAAGCACCCTTGTGACCAGGCCCTTCAGACTTTATGGTCCAGGAGCCTGGGATGGACACAGGGAGACAGGATTCACGTCAGATGTAACTTCCGTCACCCACATGGGTATCAGGCATCCCTGTCTTTGCCCCGCCCCTCTCTGAGCGCCCGGGAGAGCTGGCTGACGAGTGGCACTGAGTGGACCCAGAAGAGCTGAGGCAGTAATGGCAGGTGGCCGGAGCTCGTGCCTTTCTTCACCTGAGCCTGGTCACCTGTCCCTTTGACTGTTGGCTTTGCGGGCAGTGGGGCAGGAGAGCCGGCCTGGAGTGGATGCAGAGGTCGAGGGTGGCGTTTTGCTCGGAGCCCCAGGCATCTGCAGCAGAGGGCCAGGGCCGGCCTGGCCACGCTGGGGTCTGTGACGGGCAGGCAGCCCCTTGGGGTGGGGCAGGTGATGGAGTGATGTGCACAGGCAAGCAAGTGGCTTTGATGTGGCCCCTGTGAATGCGTGTGTGGAGGGGTCAAGTGCGTTACAGGAAGAGGCAGCGGAGCATCGTCATCTCTTGCCCAAGATGTTCTTGGAAGTGCTCTTGCCCCGAGTGAGAGTTAGGAAACGGTCTTCTATTTTAGGAGCTGGGCGTGTGTTACTTGTTGTTGACTGCTTGTGGCGATGGTGCACGGCCATGGGCCCTTTGCAAAGGTCACACTGGCAGAGAGGTCGACGGGGTGGGAGAGCGGCAGTGGCTGCTGCGAGTAGGGGCCCTGCCGAGGGTCGGGGCGGCTGGGGTTTCCTGCTGAGTGTGCCTGGTGCTGGTGCGCGGCAGCACGCAGGAGAAGGTGGCCAGGTCTGGGCTCCCGAAGGAGGGGTGTGGGCCACGGTGGCCTGGGTCCTGGGGAGGCTCAGGGGAGAGTCTTTTCAGGAGCAGCCCTGGTGGGCTGGTCTGTGCCCGCCAGCCCTGGCCCTGGGGGAGGAGGAGAACAGGAACGGGGTGCAGGGCGGGGGGCCTGCCTCTGCCCCCTTCCCCATGATGCTGCAGGTTCTGAGAGAGCCCGTAGCCCCATCACCGGTGGTGCCCCGTGGCGGTGTCAGAGTGTAACCAGTGACCAGGGTGGGGGCGAAGTGGCCCCCGCCACACGGCTGCGCGCGCCTCATGCCTCGCCTCCTGGCAACGGCAGCCTGGGGGCTCGTCCTCCGGCAGAAGGGCAGGCTCGCAGGGCCTGTTAGGTGCTCTGTCCATCGGCCTCCAGTGTGTTAGGGGCCGAGATGGGGGCGTTGTGTGTCCCTCAGAGCAAAGGGCCCTGCAGTTCTTAGGTGGGAGCAGAGTGGGGCACCCTGTTGTTGCCCTGCACCTCTGTCACCAGCCCTTGGGGCTCAGGGAGGAAGGGCTGAGCTCTAGCCCTGGGCTTGGCAGAGGCCATTGAGAGCAGGGCTACAAGGCCCTGACTCCAGGAGAGGCCCCGAGCACGGATGCCACCAGCTCCCTTCAGGGACCCACCCAGTGAGGCCCCTGAGGGACGGCGCCGGGCTGCCTGCAGCCCCTGGGGCCAGGAGGGAATGCTTGCCTGGGGGAGCTGTGCGGGGGAGTGACTGGGGCAGGGGGTCTGCTTCTCTCCCAGGTGGAGCGAGGCGTGGAGCGGACTCCTGGGCGGCGCGGTACTCACTCCTGTCTGCGCTTCCTCTTCCCCGCAGGCCTCTGGCTGTACCTGGCAGGGAGCAGCCTGCCCTGTCTCACGCTGATTGGCTCTCCTAATTTTGGGTACAGGTCAGTGCACCGGGACCTGGAGGCCCAGATCGCCATTGTGACGGAGAGCCAGGCCCTGCAGCAGCAGCTTCACCAGGTCGGTCCGCCAGGGTGTCCTGGGGTGGATGGGGGCAGGGCTGGGAGCTCAGACCGGCCTGCGGCACTGGCCCCTGAGAGCAGTGGGAAGGAGCCAGAAGCTGCCTGGTTCGAGGGGGCAGTCCGAGGTTGCCAGTGGCGTTGGTGCCGGAGAAACCTGCAGGGCTGCCTTGGGGCTGCTCCTTGGCAGGCAGGAGACACTGCTGTCGCCAGTGTGAGCATGGCAGGGGTTCCCAGCCTCTCCCAGGGCCGAGGGCTGCTGTGCAGGGATGTGGAAGGGAGCAGGGAGTGCTCCGGCCGACACCCCATTATTCCTGGAAGAGAGCCTCCCAGAGGGGAGGGGGAGGCCGGGGGCAGTGCCCCCACAAGGTGGGTGCAAGTGCAGGGGGGCGGCCGGGAAAGGAGGCATTCCCAGAGGGCTGGCCGTGGTCTCGGCCCTCCCTGACCGACAGTCAGACGTATTTTCCACTCAAAGGACAGAGTGGCGGGAAGTTGCTGGAGTTCGTGAGGGGTTTGACGTGTGTGCCCGTGTTGACAGGCCTTTGAGGACATGGGTGCAGGCTCTGTGTGTGTGAGCCCAGACGGGGCTCCTGGGCGGCGGGGACACAGATAACGCTGCTGTAGGCCGGACCCCTGAGGCTTCAGCTGGTGACGTTGTGCAGCCTCTGTTCTCTAGTGTTTGGGAATCACGGTTGCGAAATTGTTGGGGCCTTTGTGGAGGGGAGGAAATGGTCACGGCCCCACTCCCCGGGATCTGCCTCCTGCGATCTGGGAACCTCGTCTGGCCGCGCAGGGCCCCAGTGCCGGGAAGGGCTCACGACCAGGGCGAGAGGAAGTGGCAGCGGTCGTGCTCTGGGTGGCCAGCCGGAGAATCTGACCTGCTCAGCAGCTTTCTGGCTACAGGGAGGCTTCCAGCAAACTACAGAGGAAGCCCCTGCAGCCAGGTTCCAGCCGCGGCCTCAGAGCCGGGCCGGAGTGAAAGGTCCTGCCTGCAGCTCCCTGTGGCAGCAGCGCCGGATCCCCTGCCTCCGCTGAACAGAGCGGGCTGCCACAGACTCCTCCACCGGGGCCCTGCCCACGGCGGGTCTTAGTGTGAGCCTGGCCTCTGGCCAGGATGGGTCTTGCGGGCCGTGGCCGATTTAGGGGAGCGGCCCCCCGGGCCTGGGCCCTGGGCCCTGGGCCTGCCTCTTCACCCCACTTCCTGAGTAAGGGGACTGAACCCACATCCTGGTTCTTGAGAAAGGCCGGGCCGGTTGTGGTCAGGAGCTGCTTTCCCAAGTGACATGTTTGGGATATTTTCTCTTTCTTCCCAAACCTGACTCCCCGGGGCTTTCGATGGTGGGAGGCGCAGGCCCTACCGCTGTGGTTCTTCCATTCCTTAGCTGGTTTCTGGGCTTCGGAAATGCAGAAGTGTGTTTCTAGATGATTCCACCTACATGCTGATGTTTTGGGATTGCAGCCGCCCCCCGGGGAGGCCTGTCCAGCACCCAATCCCGGGACTGCCCAGCCACCCAGAAAGTCCCTAAAACCCCGCTGCCCAGGGGCCTGCTCCCACAGCCGCCTCCGGAGCTCTGCTTGGGATGCGGGAAGGGCCCGCTGGGGTCACGGTGGGCACCAGGAAGGGGAGATGTTTTTATCAGAGCCTGGAGGCCCTCCCTTCGCCTAGTACGCCCAATAAAAGCTGCAAGCTTCCTGGTTTTGTCCAGAGAACAGTCTACCACTCGTGACCCCAGAAAGACTCCCTCAAACGGCGTTGTGACCTCGCTCAGCTGACTTCCTTCTCCATCCCCATGTGGGGCTGGGGAGGAAACTCAAGTGTTTCTGGTAATTTACTTGGAATCTTGGCTGCGTATTCATTTGAAAACTTGAAGCCGGAGCCGGTCCGTGGAGACTTCTGCAAACCAGCCCCCCGAGACCGAAGCTGGCTTGTCTGTCGGCACATCAGCCAGGCTTCGGGTCCCACAGCAGCCGCCAGCCCTGAGGGCCAGAGCTAGGGCAGGAAAGGGTGCCAGGGCTGGGGGCTGCGCAGACCCAGGCCACTTCTATGGCCACGGCCCCCGCCCTGGGTGGCAGACGCAGAACCGATTCTGCAGGGCTCCTCCGGGGGTCAGAGCAGCTGTCAGGGACTCGCCTTCGCTCCTGCCCCGAGGCCCGTGTCACCTAGCGCTCTTGGAGCTGCTGCTCCTGCAGTGGGCAGGACGTCTCCGTAGCCAGGGCTGCGGGGTCTCCGCCGTGGTGTGTGATGGGGGTAGTTCACAGCCAGGGGAATGGAGGTCCAGGAGGGGCTTCAGCCCTGCCGGCGGTCGTTTCTGAGACGGTCCCGCCCCCACTGGCCGGCAGCGCAGTCCCAGATGAGGCTGAGAAAAGCGTTTCTTTGCTTGCTGTCAAACATGTTGTTAAGTAAAGCGCTGATTGGAGGCATCAGCAGCCATGGGCCGTCTGCCCAGAGCGAACTGCGGAGTCCTGCCTGTGCCATCCCCGTCCCGTGTGCGGATGGAGAGGCAGACCCTGGGTTTTGGCTCCTGGCGTTAGGGTTGCGGTGTGGATGTCACTTCATGTGCGGTGCCTTTTTGCTGAATACGTTGTGCGCTTTCCCGTGTCACTAGATGAATGTTTGGGACACGGCCACCTGTGGAGAGTACAGGCTGTCCCCTGGGTGTGTCATGTTCCAGTGGCTGCTGGGCACCCCAGGCTGCGGTGACGGGGTCCGTGTGGTGCCCTCAGCCTGGGGTTCCGTGTAGCCCTCCCTCGGGGTGAGGCCTTGGGGTTGGCGCTTCCGAAGCCCCTGAGACAGCCGGAACCAGCGGGTGCGCACTCGCCTGGCCGGCCGGCCGGCCCTACCAGCCCCAGGGTTTGGTGCTGCGGGCACTCGGCCCCCTTGTTTGGAGAACGGCCCTGACGGGCAGCACCTTAGTCGGGGGGCGGGCTCTCTAGTGTCTCGCCCGCCCGTCGCGTGTATTTGACGCTGAACTGCCTGTTCCTTGTGCGTCTCGGTCTCGGGGGCTCAGGGACACGGGCTCCTCAGCTTTTCTCAGGAATGTTTGGGAGGGACGCTGGGCACCTGCTCACTGACACCGGGCCAGGGGCCGCGTCACTGGGGCTGCTGCAGGCCCTAACCCTGGTGGCTCCTCTTCCCCAGGAGCAGGAGCAGCTATACCTGAGGTCGGGCGCTGTGTCCTCTGCCACCTTCGAGCAGCCAAGTCGGCAGGTGAAGCTGTGGGTGAAGATGGTGACTCCGCTGATCAAGAACTTCTTCTGAGGGCCACAGGTGCTGTCTCTGCCTGCGTGGTTCCCCGGGGACCTCTAGTGGGGGGGGGGGTGTTCCCGGGACCTCCCGTGGGAGCCCCAGGGCTTCTGCCTGTTTGGGGGTTGCTGTGTGTGCCTCTCGGACTGTGGACGCTGAACAGGGCTGCCCCCCCACTTCTGTCAGGTACCAGGCCTGCCTGGCGAGGGGGGGGGGTCAGTGTCCCAGGGGCCAGGGTTTGGTGACCGAGGGACACAAAGGGAGACGCTGTGCTCCTCCCTGGAAGCTGAGCAGGAGCTGAGAGGGCAGGGCCAGGAGGAGGGAGTGCTCAGCCCGGGGTGCCTGGCTCACTGCCAGCCTCCGCCTCTCTGGTGTTAGGGGTCAGATCCCCAGAGCCAGGCCCCAGCTCCCTGACACTCCTGTGACATGTGCCCCCAGGGGCGGTGCTCTCCTAGCTGGTGCTGGTGACAGGGCGCACTGCGCCCACGAGAGGGGAATGAGAACTGTCCGGACATGGGGGCAGTGGGCAGGGTGCGGCTGCCTTTAGTGTCGGGTCTCGTCCCGGGGACCCTCTGTGTTCTGGGCCCTGCAGACCCCGACCCCACCCGCAGAGGCCCCTCACAGGCTCAGTCCCCCAGCTCCCAGCCCTGGCCGCACTGGCCTGGCGGGTGGGAGCGGCCGGGCCTGGGGCCTGTGGGGAAGGGCGAGTGACCCAGGTCAGAGAGGGGAGCGAAGGGAGGAGAGGCCGGGCATGTGTGGTGTTGGTGCCGCTGTGTTCACAGTGTGGGTTCCCTTGGGTCTCCCGGGGAATGTAAAGACTTCAAAAAGAACCCAACCCCCAAATCCTACTAATATCATACTTGCTTAAAACATCAGCAGGAAATCCTTTGGGTAGTCGGATACCTAGAAGGTGCTCACAGCGCCAGTTGCTTTTTTAAGTCTTTCTTTTTCCTTTCGATGTTTTGATGCCTTTGACCAAGGCCTGGATAGGGCCCCCACCTTGTGATTGGTGACGTGTCACCCAAGTCCCGTTTAATGCGCGAGTTTCCGTTTTTTTCCCTTGAAACCTCTTTGTTGAGGATGAACCTCACTTTTGCTGGGTTCACTTAAAAGGTTTTTGTCACCTCACGTGTCGTGGGTGTTCATCAAAGGCCAGGGTGCCCCGCACCTATGTCCCCAGGAGCAGAGCTGAGAACCTCAGCGCCCCTCCACACATCTCTAGGGGCTGGAACTCGCACAGAGACGGGCCTTCCGGGGCGAGGTGGGGCTCCGTCCCTGCATGCTGCTTCCAGGGCGGCCTTGGGTCTGCCTCCTGAGGGTTGGCGGCGCCGAGGGCCCCTCACTCGCCCTTGAAGACGGGCTGGTGCAGCCGCACCGCACAGGCCTGCACGTGCACCCGGCAGCTCCAGGGCTGGGTGGCCGCAGGGTTCAGGCCGGAGGCGGGTGGTGGCCGCCACGCCACGCTGCCCTGGGGCCGTGCACGTGAGTTAGCACTGTTTACCTTGCAGCTAGTTATTCAACTGTCCTGTGGGACAGTTAGACCAGAGAGGCCAAAAGAATGTGCCAGGGCCTGGTTTCTGTTTGGAGAGAGGCTTTGGGTAAACAGCGCTCGAATTCCCCCAGGTTCTGTGGGGCCAGGGCAGACGCCGGACTTAAGCAACCTTCACCGCCGCCCCCGTCCCCTCAGTGTGGCCGCTGCTGATCACCTTCCAGACAGCCCCCGGGCAGTTCTCCCCAGACCTCGGCTCCGGCCTCCCTGGTCAGCCAGGCGCGGGGAGCAGATGCTGAGCGGAGTGCGCGTGTGGCAGCAGAGCAGGTTGGCCCCGGTCCCTGCTTCCCTGTCCCTGGGCTGCACCCCAGAGCACCCTGGAGCTGAAGCTTCTCTTGGGAAGTTTGGAGATAATTCTGTCAGCCGCCCACAGTATGTCGTGTGGGATAAATGACTGTTTCAGGCCCCGAAGGCAAAATTGGGGAGACTTCCCACTTCGTGGTTGTTCAGGGATTGAGAATGAGTTGTCTGGTGGCCCAGCCAGTTCATCTCCCCCCTCCCCCCACAGCTGTCCCTCCGGCCGGGATGTGATGGGCTGCAGTGACCCCTCCTGGCCAGCAGAGGTGGCAGCCAGGCATCCAGGCTCCTTGGCCCGGATGCCTGCCACCCGGCCGCAGCCCCGCCCCCGGGGCCCAGGATGGTTTGGAATTGCCAGCCTCAGATTCAGGGCTTCCAGGACCACCCACGAGCCACAGTCTGGGCGTGAGTCCTTGGGGCCAGGTGCCCCTGGGGGCTGCCCTGACTCTGCCTTCGCTGTCTGGGGCCCTCCGGAGTCCGTCTTATCTGGCCCCGCTAGCAGCCTCCCTGTGCCCCCTGCCTCCCAGCTTGTCTCCTGTTGCCTACACCCCGCGGCCTCCAGCAGCAGCCTGGCCACCCACTGCCAGACTCTCTGTGGATGTGCTTCTGGGGGCAGGTGGTCTTGGCCGAGGCCTCAGCCAGGTGTGTCCCGGGGCAGCTGGGGTGGTTCCACAGCCCCCCATTCTCCTGGGGCAGGAGCCCTGAGTGAGGAGAGGCGGCCGCTGGCCCCCTCTCACACCTTCCCCCGCAGCCGCTGTGTGTAGCCGCTGGTGTGTGTGGACTGCCTTTCCTCGGAGGGCCCAGTTGGTCCCTTAGCTCTGTCCACCTGGGCAGGGTCGGGGACCTGAAACACGGAGGCTGAGGGACTTGCCCAGGGGTTTATTCCCGGGGCCACAGGCGTCTGCAGGGAGGCCTCACTGGTCTGGATCAGTGTCCCTTCGCTGTTTGAGGGCAGCTCTGACCAGCCTGTCGACCCGTCCGGCTCGCCCTGGGCTGTGAGTGAGACCACTGGAGGCATGCACCGTGGGGCGCAGGGTGGGGACTGGAGACAGAGGAAGGCGAAAAATGCTGCCCAGTAGGAAAAGGGGGCTAGTAGACTTGGGGTTCTTTATGTGGCTGCCCAGGACAGTCACGGCTAAGCTGGTCCCTGTTCCCGGTGGTTTTGGGGCGTGGGCAGTGGAAGGGAGTGTGCTTCAGCTTTATGGAAACGGCTCCTCTGGGGAGCAGTGTGTGGAGATGGCACCCCTGTCACCGAGGTGGGGATGGAGGGTGCCCTAGGGCACTGTGTGGCTGTGGCAGGTCCTGTCCTCCCATGGCCGGTCACTGGCGTGCAGCCAGGCTGTGGGCGTGGCGGCCGCACCCTGACCCTTGGTGCTGCTGGTGGGAGGAAGTTAACCGGACTGGCCCTCCAGGGAAGTCAGGACGTTGTGGGGTTTGGTCCCTGGGACACTTTCCCTGGTGGCTGGGAATTGGGCCTTGTCCCCAAGCCTGTGCCAGGCCCTTGGTGGCCATCAGGTGCTGATTTGAAGCCGCTCAGGTGACTCAGACGCAACTCGGTAAGGTCTGCGCTTTAATCAGCCTGCACCCCTTCCATGCTGCCCCCGCCCTCTGGTCACTTGGGTGCACCCAGCTCTAACGGGCCCTGGTTACTTAGGGGAACCGAAGGCAACCTTTGGCTCCTGCGAGAGCCAGCGCTGGTCGCAGGACAGGGTTTCTTTCTGGTTAGCGGGACCTGCGGAGAGGGTACGGCTGGGGCGCAGGCTAGGCCTGCAGGAGCAGGGCCACGGCTGCCAGCACCCACTTGGAGGCCTTTTCTTTGGTCTTCAGGTTAAAGGTCCAGACGTAGGTGGGGCCGCGGACACGTGTTTTGTACACGGGACACTCATACATGTTCTTGGTCTCCATGCGGTCAACAGGGATGGCCTTGACGAAGATGACCGGCATGGTTGGCGTCAGCTCCTTCAGCCGCGCCTCGGCGATGACTCCTGTCTGGGTGTCCCAGCGAGCCCCTGCGCAACAGGGCTGGCGGTGAGCCAGGGGAAGGGCCCGCAGGGCGTGGCCTGACCAGGCCCCGCCCCCACGTGCGCGGCTGACGGGGGCACAGGAACACTAAACATGGGGTTGTAGACAGGACCCTGCCGGGCGACCGCCTCTGTCCACGGCGCACCCGGCACACACTCCGTGCTTGCCCGATCGTTCGCTTGCGATGCTCAGAGCCTCATCTCCCGGCCTGTGCCCAGTGCAGGCCACCGCCACTCTGCGCAAGTCACGGGGTCTGGAGGCCCCGCCCCCGCATTCCTGTGCACGTGCGCAGCCCGGCCCGCGCGTGCCCGTGCCCTGTTCTGCCTTTAATCAGGCCGCTGTTGTGTCTGCCTCCCCCTTGGTGATGGTTATGTTTCCTGTCTGTAATTAATTTCGAAATAAACACGGAGGAGGGCAGTGTGCCTGTCAGTGGTGATGTGGGGGTGGGGTCCTGACACCGCCCAGGGCGCTGCCATGCCACTTGCTGAGCAGGGTGGGCCTTTGTGGTGGAGCCGCTGGCCCTGGGCTCAGAGTGGCACGGCGGAGAGGAAACGGCTTCTCCCTCCTGCTGCTAGGTCCTTGGCCCCCCAGGAGCCAGCCCTGGGTTCCCCCACTTGAGACCTGTGCGCAGGGGCCACAGCAGCTCTCAGAGGGGTGTCTCAGCCCCTCAGCACTCACCCACCAAGTGCACATCTGTCCTCGTGCCCCTGCCCCCAGGCCTGGGAGGGCCGAGTCCCCCCTCTCCTTCGGACAGGGCCTCCCTTTGGGGGTGAGCCTACTTCTTGCCTGGAGTGCTGTGTTTCCGTCCTCCCAGACCTCTATATGAGCCCGTCTGCGGGACCCTGTCACTGTCCGGTCTGCCCCAAGTGTGTCCCCCGCCCCGCTCCGATCACGGCGTGCCCGCCTGTCATTGGAGAGCTGGTCCCAGAGGCCCCTGGGCTGCGCCCCTTACCTTCCATGAAGAGCCCGTACACGTAGGAACCCTCGCGGGGCGGGGCGGTCACGTCCTCCCGGTTCTTCTTGGTCACCTCCACAGACAGACACATCCTGTCCAGGGGCCACTCGTTCTTCCTGGCCATGGACTGCATGATGGCCGTGAGGAAGGACTGTGGGTTGAAGAAGCCAGCGAGCCACACGGTGGTGGGTAGGGCAAAGTCCGTCGTCCAGGCCTCGAGCTCCTGTGAGGGCAGGTGAGCGGGTCACGTGGGGCAAGGCAAGTGGATGGTGTCTTGCGGCCTGTGACCTGGCTCCGATTTACACGGGGGAGCGGGACACCAGGACCAAGGGGGGCAGGCTGAACGCTGGGGAGGACGTGGGAACCCGGAAGAGGCTTTTGCTTCGGTCACCCTGCCGCTTCCAGAAGGCATGGCGGCTTCCTGAACCGTGTCGCCGCCAGCTCTCTGCTGCTGGGTGGGGGGGGGAGCTGCTTGCGCTTCCGGCCCACTGCGGTCTTCCCTTCAGAGGCAGGCCCGCGTCGCCGGCCCGCTCTGATGGAGGCCAGGCCAGCACCCCCGGCTCAGCCCCGCTCCTGCCAGCTCTGGGGTGCGCCGAGGGGCAGGGAACGCGGTGCTCACCCTGATGCGCAGCAGCAGGTCGGCGTACCAGGCCGCCAGGCCCATCATGGAGGGGTAGGCTCGGGCCACCCACGTGTCGGGCACGGTGTCGTAGAACAGAGCGGTGGACAGGTCTTCCATGTCGGTCGTGATGGTCAGCTCCCCCTGAGGGACAGACAGACAGACTCGTCGCAGAGCTGGTCAGTCACAGGCCATGTTTCGCCAGCTCCAGGCAGGGCGGGGCACCACCCATGTATGTGGTGAGGATGTAGCTGCATGCGGGGTGTGGGTCACCGTGCCCCTGCTGCGGACGCCCCGCAGTGGCCACACTGGTGCCTCCTGCTGGGGACAGCCTGCTCTGGATGCCCATAGCTCCACGCCTGAGAAGGCGGGGCTGAAACTGGAGGGTTGAGCCGCCCAGTCGCCTGCAGACGGTAGTTTGTTTTGCAGTCGAGGCGGTGAGTCAGCCTGCGGTGGCCAGCCGATCCCTACGGCGTGTCCCGGGGCCCAGCTGGCCCCTACATGTCTTTTACCTTCAGCCCCAAGTTCAGCTCCTTTAGCGAACGACGCATCTCGTTGGTTAGGATGTTCATTCGCTCACATTCCTGAAAGGCGACCACCACGTAGGGGGTCTTCTCGGCCGCCTTTGCCATGATCTCGGCCATGTTGAACATCTCCGGGGTCTTCTCGAGGATCTCATCCAGCACGGCCTTCACCTGGAAGTCGGTCCCCAGCAACCCTGTCACTGCCCTTGTCCGCCCTCCAGCATCAGGGTCGGGGAGCCCACCCCCAGTTCCAGCCCTGAATCTGGGAGTAAAGACAATGGAGTGCCCGAAAAACGGGGCCACATCTGACAAGGGGAAAGGAGTCTCGGCTAACAGGCTGAGTGAGTGTCGTGGCCTTCAGACACTCAGCCTCCTCCCCTGTGGGAGGTCCCCAGATGGTCCTGGGGTGGGGCTTTGTCCTCTGTGTTGGCTGTCGGCGGGGACAGGCCTGCACAATGGCCAGGTGCATTCCCTGCCCGTCAGAGGACTTCTGGTTCCCATCATTAGACCAAGAAAGTGGTCACGGGGCCTAATAGCACTCAGGGTCTTCCAGGCAAGAATGTGGTCTCTAGCCCTGGCTGGTGTGGCTCAGTGGACTGAGTGCCAGCCTGCGAACCAAAAGGTTGCCAGTTCAATTCCCAGTCAGGGCACAAGCCTGGGCTGTGGGCCCTGTCCCCAGTTGGGGGCGCACAAGAGGCAACCACACATTGATGTTTCTCTCCCTTTCTCCCTCCCTTCCCCTCTCTCTAAAAATAAATAAAGACCTTAAAAAAAAAAAGAATTTGGTCTCTTTACCTGGAAGCCCACGACTTAGCTGGTTTTCAGTAGCGCTCGTCCAGCACATGTTACAAAAGGGCAGAGGGGTGACCAGAGGGGTGATTCTGCTGAGATGGCTGAGGTGGGCCAGCCACATGGGAACGCACCAAACGCCCTGACGTCCTCAGAGCTGCTCTGCTGCCCTGAGTGTTGACAGGGCCGCCCACCCTCACCACCTGAGCGCCTCTGGAGGGGCCGTCCCGTGACAGCCTGCTGCTGCCATCCCGGGGTTTGCGTGCAGAGGGTGTGGCTGGGCAGGGGCAGGAGCTCTGCCCTGGAGTCTCTGGTTCTGAGGTCTGAGTGTGGTTGCTGACCAGTTCTGAGGGGCGCTGCCAATGGGGGCGCACTTTGTGGCCCCTGGGGCTGAGCCCTGCCCATCCCTGTCCCTGTCCCTGTTGCTGGCACGGAGCATCAGGCTCCTACCTTCTCCTCACGAGACACGCCGGTGCCAGCGCCCGAGTCCGTCTCCTTAGGCTGCATTTCCAGAACAGTGCGGAACAGCTTCTCCGAGGTGACCGTCAAAAAGCCAATCTCTGCGTTGGGGTGCAGGCCGTACAGGTAGGGGCTTTCGGGGGGCAGGTTCTCGTTGATGTACTCGTGGTACCCCTGAGAAGGGTGGCAGGTCAGCAGGCTGCCCAGGCAGACCTGTGCGGGCTGGGGTCTTCCTACCGGAACGTTCTGCCCCATCTCGCCCTCTGCACACACCCACGGCCCCCGACCCTCCTTCCTTGGACGCTCGCCTTTGCTCCCCAGCTACTGAACTAACCTTCCCCTCCCCCGCCCCCTGCCCAGAAGCTGCATTTCAGACCCTTGTCAGGTTCCCTGACTTCTGGCTCAATGACTGATGTTCCACTGGAGGGGTCTCCCCAGGGTGTCGGCCAGGATGCCATTCCTTCTGGCACCAGGAGTCCAGAGTTAGTCCCTGTTTAACGGGTGGTCCGTCTTCGGGAAGCGCTCCTCACCTTGTAATCCAGGTTGGGGGGGATCTGAAACCCGGGGGCCAGCTGGACCTCCCCCTCCAGCATCTCCGGCCGGACGTACTCCAACAGGTAGGTCCTGCAGAGCCGCCGGTCCCAGTCGTCAGTGATGTGGCCGCCGTACATGATCTCTCCGAAAAGGTAGCGGAGGTCGTCCCAGGGCACCTTGCGAGAGAGGATGGAGGCCGTGGGGGGAGTGCCTGGGCCTCCATCTGCATCCGCGTGAGGCCGGCTCCCACACAGCAGCCTCTTCCGTGTCCATCAGTGTCACCTGCTTCCCTCATCACCAGGCCCAGGGCGCGCCTCCTCCCTGCCCCGCCGCTCCACCATGTCTGACTTGGGTGTCAGGGGACATCCCCTGGCTCTCTGCACTTTGTGACTTCCCCAGAGCTCTGCTTGTGTCCCCTGTCCCTCCAGCCCCAGCTCACTCCTCTGCAGTTTCCTCCTGTGTGGGCCATGCTCCAAGGTGTGGGGCCCCCTGTGACTCCGTCCCTCCCCCTCCACTTCCAGCAAAGCAGTTCAATGCTACAGCAGCCGGGGTTTGACTCCCGAGCACTGTGTGGCGCTCTGGCCGTGAAGTCCAGCTCGTCTGGTCTGGGGATGGGCCTCTCTTCGGGTCTCATGGATGGTGCCCCGGCCCCCAGTCTCCTCTCGCATCCCTCTGCTCCCAGCAGCTCTGCACCCACGCAGCCTCAGGGCAAGCATGTGACCGACGACCAGAACCTGGACTCCCCAGGGCTCATGGAGCACAAACCCAGCTGTGCAGGCGGTGGGACCCTGCTGGCAGCGTGTGATGACACGGTTGTCCTGGCCGTCCAGGTCCCAGAGTCCAGCCAAGCGAACCAACTTGGTAGCCTATCGGCTGCCCATTGCCTGCCCGTCTCTACACTCGTCCAGCCCCTCCCCGTCCTTCCTGCCGCTTGCTTGTGACACCCCCTCCGGCCACTCCCGGAACGCTGCTCATCCATCGTGATGCAGAGGCAGGGGTCGGTTCTCGAGCAGCCACGCCCTCCCTCCCGCACCGTGCCTTCGAACAGGTGGATCATGGGAGCCACGAGTGACAGCCACATGTCATTTCAGATTTTCTAGCAGCCACTTAAATAGGATTGTTCCTTCCAAAGGCGTCAGTCAGTGTGACGACTATTAGCCAGATATTTTACATTATCTTGTTCCTGCCCCCCCGAGGGCGAGGCTCTCTGGAGCTGTGGCCCCCGCAGCTCCTGCCCCCCGGTGGCTGTTTACCACATGCCGACGGATTAAAGTTCACGGAGTAAAAATGAGTCGATTAATCAGTTGTCTGGTTTGGCCTCATGAATTTTTAGTAATTTTTAGTCGTACGTAGTGTTGAGACGACGTGGTTATCCTGGGGGTGTGCTGAGTGCCTGCTTCGGCGTTTTACGTTTTACTGACTCACGTGAGGGGCGCTCCACTCCTCCTGGGGCCCCCCCACCTCCCCGCCCCCCCCAGCTGCCTCCTGGGGCCTGTCCGTCCCCTCCGAGTGGGGACAGTGGACTCACCCCAGGGACACCTGCGGGTGGAGTCTCCAGAGTGCCTGTCACACACGTCACCAGGCCCCCCACAGAGTCTGAGGACGTCTGAGTTTGTAGCGAACACTCGGGGCGGAAGGACCGAGGGACGGGGTGACGTCAGTTAACATTTCTGGGGAGTTCGGACAAAGCAAGTGCCCACCCGATGTCCCCACCTGCTCTCCCCGCTGCACCAGAGTGCAGGCTGCGGCCTGGGTCCTGGGTGTGCGTGCAGTGGGAAGGGTCCGAGTGAGCCTCTTGGAAAACTAGGAAAACCGTTCCTCCCACACGGATGGCCCCAGGGACGGCAGCCCTGACGAAGCTGCGGTGGCCAGGAATACCCTTCCCGTGGGCTGTGCGTCCATTTACGTGTGAGCGTTCGGCTCAGATCCTGTCCCAGCTGAAGTGACCACCCGCCCTGTCTGACCACTGCTGGCAGGAGACCAACGCCCTTTCCCTTCCCCCAAAGAATGGCTACAGGACCTGGGCCCCCTCGGGGGTGGGGCAGGGCGTGTAGGAAATGGCTCCTGCCCCCTGGGGCCTCCTGCTCCCCCCAGGTCTCACCTGGGAACTAAGCAAACAAACAACATTCCAAGCCCAGACGGTGACAGCTACCCTGTGAGGTGCAGTTTCCCCACCCTCTCAGGTCTAGGTGCCTAGGCTGGGGGGGGTCCCCTCTGTCAGCCAGGATGATCATAGGTCATCAGAGGTTGGTAAGCTGTGGGCCAAGGTAGTGTAGACAGCACAGGTCATCAGGGGTCACTGTGGGGCTGGGGTCCCCTCCCCGCCCTGCTTCTCAAGCTCCCTTATAATAGGGAGGGAAGCAGCAGGGCTCCTGGCCCTGGCCAGCGCTTCCCAGCTTTCCTGGCTGAACCCCCAAGGTCTGCAGCCCGGGCCATGGTCGCCAGGCTCCGGGAGGTCAGCTAGTGAGGGGTCAGAGCTGCACTTCGACCCCAGGCCCCTGGCACCAGCGCCCTTTCTGACTGTACCACAGAGGGGCGGCCTGGCCTCGGCGCTGGGAAGGGGAGCCTTCCCAGGCAAGCCCAGTGCTGCTCTGGCTGCCCATACTCCTCTCCCCCGTGTAAGAAGGTGCTGGGGCCACAGTCCTTGCCACCATTGCTTTGGGGGCCAGATGAGGAATAGGAACCCAGGACCTGTGGGCGGACAACCCTCTGCCTCCTCCCGGGGCTCAGAGGCAGGTGCTGGGGAAGCGCCCGGCTTCCCGGGGACGCGGATCCTGAGCAGGTCAGGCGAGAGGAGGTGGGAGAACTGCCCGCAGTCCTGGGAGGTGGCCACGCCCCAGGGGTCTTAGGCAGGCTGCTGGGCCGCCCAACCAGGGCACGAGCCACTCGCTGCGGGCTCAGTCCCACACCTGCCGTCACTCTGAGTCTCCGGCCGGCCTGCTTGTGCCCTCACAGCTGGAGGCCATTCCCGGAGGACGTGCCGCTTTGTTTTCCATTCTCTGCAGCGGGGGTCACCTCACTCCGCGTGCATATTCAGTAGAAATGACAGGAAGCATTCCGGTCCTTCCCGGCACTACGCTGAGGCACTGCGCTGACCGAGCACCAGCCTGTCTGCTCCCGTTCATGCCGCCCAAAGGGGCTGGGATCTCCGGGGGGGGGGTGTTGGGGGGAGCTCCACCCAGATCCCCAGACACCTGACCCTTGGGGAATGTGACAACAAGCAGAAACACCGCCCCACAGCTTGACGCTGGCAGGAGGCGGTGGCCGAGGACTGGAGCCCAGTCGTTGTATCAGGCTGGCAGGCTCCGCTTGAAGTGACCCTTCCAGTTCACATTCGTCATGGCCTTGACCCATTTGCAACATCTCTCAGACTCCGAGCAAAGACCAGGGCAAAGAGGAAGGAGGGCTGAGCTGGGCCCGGGGCCCTCCCCTACCTTGGCATTGGCTTCTAGGTAGTTGTACAGCACGTTGATGGAGATGGTGAGGTCCCCGTTGTTGAAGGGGTACGACCTGTTCCAGCCCTGGGCCCCAAACTTGCGCCTCTCGGCCACTACTGCGTGGAAGTAGCAGAGGGCAAACAGGATGCACTTGAACTCGATCTCCTTGGTGCACATCTCCAGGGTGTCCTGCAGGGGGCGCACACTCTGCGTCAGGTGGGGTCCACAGAAGGGCCGAGCTGGGACCAGAGTCCCACCTGCCAGCTGCTTCACAGAGGGTGGGATGAGGGCGGGGGGACAAAGCCACCGACCCCTCTGGTCCGTCTGTGCAAAGCCTGGGAGAGAAGACTCTCAGGACACTGATAGAAAGGGTTTTGTCACCCACGTACTGACCACAGGCCAGTCTCTGCCTGCCTGGGACACTACTCCCCAGGGGACAGCCCCAGCCTGCTTAACACTCCCCACCCTGTCCGTGCAAACAGCGCCCCACACTCTCCCTCTCAGGGGAGGCCCTGCCTGGGACTCAGGTGTGTGAGATTTTACTGATTACGATTAGTCTTTGCTAAGGGGCAGCTGCTGAACACACAGAGGCTTCTGGAAGCTCAGCTGCATCTTCTTCATCCGCTCAGCTCAGCGCTGGCAGAGCACCTGGAGCCAGAAGGGGGCGGGGGGGGCGGAGCTTCCAGTCACCACGACAGAGAGGAGCACAGGGGAAGAGGCCCCCCTCACCCCAGGGATCCTCTCCAGGTCTCAAAGGCCTGGGCGTGTTCTGCTCCCAGACCCCCCTGCACCTGGCTAATCCTGACTCACCCCCTGCTCTCAGCTGTCTCTGCTTCGGTGGCACTCACTGCCCAGCAAGCCCTGGCTTAGGTGTCCCCGGTGCCTGCCAAGCCCTGGGCACGCAGCAGCTCCCTGCCTTTGGTCCTCTGTGACTTCACTTGGACCTTGGGGGCTCCTTTAAAAGCCAGCAGGGAATGTTTAGTCAACGAATCAGCTGTTTTCGTTTATTATTTCACATATTAAATAAACCGGGTACAGAAGCTCCGCACCCTTGCACAACGAACAGCTGTGTTAGGGGCTACGGGAGGAGACGGGGCTTCTGACTCAGAAAAGTTTTAGACTCCAGCCCTGGCTGGTGTGGACCCAAAGTTCACTGGTTCGATTCCTGGTGAGGGCGCACGCCTGGGTTGTGGGCTGGGTCCCCAGCTGGGGGCGTGCGAGAGGCAACCGATCCATGTTCCTGTCCCTCTTTCTCCTTCCCTTCCCTTCTTTCTAAAATAAATAAAATCTTGCCCTGGCTGATGTGGCTCAGTGGACTGAGCGCCGGCCTGTGAACCAAGGGGTTGCTGGTTCGATTCCCAGTCAGGGCACATACCATGCCTGGGTTGCGGGCTGGGTCCCCAGTAGGGGGTAACACTCTCCTTTCCTCTTGCTGCTTCTAAGATTCTCTCCTTCTGTGTAATCTTGGGTAATGTAATTATGATGTGCCTTTGTGTGTTCCTCCTTGGGTCCAGCTTCTTTGGGACTCTCTGAGCTTCCTGGACTTCCTGGAAGTCTATTTCCTTTGCCAGATTGGGGAAGTTCTCCTTCATTATTTGTTCACATAAGTTTTCGATTTCTTGCTCTTCCTCTTATCCTTCTGGCACCCCTATGATTTGGATGTGGGAACATTTAAAGATGTCCCGGAGGTTCCTAAGCCTCTCCTCACATTTTTGAATTCTTGTTTCTTCATTCTGTTCTGGTTGAATGTTTCTTCCTTCTGGTCTAAACCATTGATTTGAGTCCCAGTTTCCTTCTTGTCACTGTTGGTTCCCTGTGTATTTTCCTTCATTTCACTTTTCATAGCCTTCACTTTTTCCTCTATTTTGCGACCATACTCAAGAATTTCTGTGAGCATCCTAAGTACCAGTGTTTTGAACTCTGCATCTGATAGGTTGGCTATCTCTTCATCGCTTAATTCTTTTTTTTAGAGTTTTGACCTGTTCTTTCATTTGGACCATATTTTTTTTGTCTTGGTGAGCCTGTTACGTGGTAAGGGGCGGAGCCTTGGGTATTTGCCAGGGCGGGGCAACACGTCACTGTGCTGTGACGCTGTCAGTGTGGGAGGGGCCCAAGAGGGAACACTGCCGTTTGCTCAGCTCTCTGCCAGCTTTCAGTCATTTCCCCACTACCACAAGCAAATTGGGCCCTTCTGGTGCTGATTCCTGGGTGGGTGGGTTTGTGTACGTTCCAGGACTCTGTGGGTCTCTCCAACGAACTCTCCTGTGAGGCTGGGAGTTTCTCCCGCTGCTGCAACCCCCACAGATTTTTATAGCCAGAGGCTTTGAGGCTTCATTTCCCCACACTGGAGCCCTGGGTTGCTCAGTCTGTCTTGCTCCCCAGTTGTTCCACCTGGTTTATCCACATGCACACGTAGGACCACCCGATTTACCAGCTGCCTTCTCGCCCACCCAGTCCTCCAGGCACTGCCTCGCCACAAATCCTCTCTGCCCAGCTGCCCGTCTCCACCCTGCCCACCAGTCTGGATGAATGTTTCTTCTTTAACTCCTTGGTTGTCGGACTTCCATACGGTTTTATTTTCTGGCAGTTGTTTTTATATTTGTTTTTTGTTTTTAAATTCGTTGTTCTTTTGGTTGTGTAAGGAGGCAAAATGTATCTACCTACATCTCCATCTTGGCCAGAAGTCCGTCTTTCTCCCTCCCTTCCCCTCTCTCTAAAAATAAATAAATAAAATCTTTGAAAAAAGGTTTTAGCCCTGGCTGGTGTGTGGCTCAGTGGATTGAGTGCCTGCCTGAGAACCAAAGAGTCGCCAGTTTGATTCCCAGTCAGGGCACATGCCTGGGTTGTGGGCCAGGTCCCCAGCTGGGGGACACATGGGAGGCAACCACACATTGATGTTTCTCTCCCTGTCTTTCTCCCTCCCTTCCCTTCTCTAAAATAAATACATTTAAAAATAAATAAATAAATAAATAAAATAAAGGTTTTAGACCCCAACTTCTCAATCAAGTGTGTGCACCCAGAAAATTGTAGCGTGGAGCAGAAGATGACAGGTGCCAGGGAAACTGGTGCTAAGGATGAGGAGAAGGGAGCCAGGACGCTAGGGAGGACAGCAGAGAGGGTGGCAGCCTGGGGCTGAGGTGTGCGTGGGAGGGAGGACTCGTGTGAGCCAAGATCCGGGCAGAAACAGAGGGGACAGGCCCTCAGATCAGGCAGGTTGAGGCCCCTGTACCCCATCCTGGAGGTCCAGGGGGCCCCGGTCAGCGTCACCCTGTGGCAGGTGGGGACCTGCTTGGGGATGGAGGGAGACCTGGACAGAGCACAGAGCCCAGCGAGGCCACGAGGAGGAAGGGTAGGGGCCAGCGGGGCCCTGTGGCCCGGCCAAGCCCACTGACCATTGCAGAACCATCCTCGGGAACTGGGCCCCTGCCTCAGGTGCCCGGACGAAGCCAAGCCCCGGACCTTGTTTACCTGGGCCGACCTTGCAGGCCCAGAAGCCGGTTAAACGTGTGCATTTCTGCTCTAAAAGCTGTGAGCGATGGGCACTCCCACGGCTCTCGGCTGAGTCTTTCAGGGACGTGTTGGCTGTGCAATGTGTGTGCGTGCGTGTCTGAGCATGCGTGTGTGCGTGTGGGCATGTGTGGGTGCATTGCAGGCGGTGTGGATGGGAGAGAACCAGAGGGGAGCGCCCTCCGAGTTCAGAGTCTGACCCCGGGCACTGCAGACCCAGCCATCCGTTTGCCCTGGGCCCCCGGAGCTGCTCAGACGGGGACAGGCCCTGGGCACACAAGCAGGCGGGAAGCCGCCCTACCTGGGTGAAGAGGTCCAGGGCCTTGTGCAAGTTGGCGTGCATGCCCGTGGGCGGCTCGTTGGTGATCTTGATGGCGTTCTCCAGGATGCCCTGGGGAATGATGTGTGCCTCCGGCGTGGGGGCGGGCTCAGCGCTGATGAACACGCGGTAGTCCTCGTGGCTGCCGGCGCTGTACCGCTCCAGCTTCTTGTCCAAGGTGCTCAGCCACCGGGCCACCAGGTGGATGTTCTGTGGCCGAGACTGGGGCTTAGCGCCCACCCACATGCTCTATTCTGCCCTGGGCCCTCAGGACAGGCCACTCGGCCATGTCTGCCGCCGACCGGGCTCTCCCTAACAGCACCTGCACTCCCCACCCTGATGTCCACCCTTATGGGGGCGCTGGGCATGCGGGGTAATTTCAGCAGAGCAGCTGCAGCCCCAGAGCTGATTCTTCTGCTCAGTTAACCCCAGACTCCAGCCTTTATCAAGCCCGCCCTGCTCGCCCTCCGCCGGCACTGGCTGAGGCCGGATGGTCCCAGCCCACCACTGGGAAGTTTGGGTAAAGGAGAAGGGACCGGGCCAGGCCCCCCAGGTGGAAGTTAGCCTCACTGTGGGCTCTGTGGGAGCAAGGTGGCCTGGAGTGAGCAGGACAGCCAGAACGAAGAGGGGCTAGGAAGCGGCGGGACCCAGGACGGGGGTCCTGCTAGGGTCCATCCGAAAAGTGAAGCACAAGCCTCCTCGCCGTTGGTTTGGGGGCAGGAGGGGCACTTTGTCACAAGTTTTTGTACGCTTAATGGTGTCTCTTCCGGGGCTCTCTGGCACAAAGCCCCGTGTCTTGGTCACCACTGAGGCATCCACACTGTCACCTGAGCAGTCCCGACGCCCCAGGGAGAGCCGAACTCGGGGTGGGCGCCTCCCACCGGTCTGTGACGGTGACCCGCATGGCCCTTGCGTGCGGGAGCCCCCCCACCCTGGAGGCCGGCGCCTGGTACCTGCAGGATGACCCAGTGGCCCTTCTCCGCAGCCACGTCCAGAGCGTCCTCGGCCACCACCTCCTGCCCCTGTCCCAGGGACACGTTGTGCAGTTTCCCGTTGTCGATGGTGAACCCCAGCCTCTTTCCTGGAAGGAAGGAAAACGGGGGAAGCCTGGGGGCAACCGGGTGACAAAGTCTGGGGCTCCCCGTCCCTCAGCTGGGACGTCCCCACGCTCCCGTGCGTTTGCCTTTATGGTGGTAAAACATACACGGCTCCAAAGCTACTGCTTTAAATGCCGCCCTAATATGCGCAGCGCGGCGACTTAGAGCTCAGCATGCTCACGGTGTCAGGCAGCCCTCTCCGGCTCCGGGACGTTCTCATCAGCCCGGGAGGAGACCCACACCCATGAAACGGTCACTCTCCACCCCTCCTCCTCCAGCTGCCGGCGGCCTCCCATCCATTTTCTGCCTGCAGATTTGCCAGTTTGGGGTGTTTCGGACCAATGGAATCATGCAGCGCGGGGACTCTGTGCCTGGCGTCTTCCCCTTGGCACCGAGTTCCCAGGGTTTATCCCTGGGCAGCACGGGAGGGCCACACTCCTTTTTCACGGCTGAGTAATATTCCACCACACAAATCGGTCGCACCGTGATTGTCCCTTTTCAGTGGAGGGACATTTGGGCCACGTCCGCCTTGTGGACGTTGCAAATGACCGACCGTCCGTGTAAAGCACTTGTTTGAACGCCTGCTTTAGTTCCTCTGGGGTCTGTGCCCAGGAGTTGGGGTGCTGGGTCGTGCGCAATCCTACGTGTAAGTCACTGACGAGCCACCATGCCACCTCCCACAGCGGCCGCACCGTCGCCCACCGTCCCCCAGTGGGGCCCTGGGCTCCCATCTCTTCCCCCTCCTCCCTGCACTTGCCACATCCAAGGGTTGTGCTAAATGCTGCCCCCTGCAGGTGGAAGGGGTCATGTCCCTGCGGTGGTTCAGATTTGCATTCCCCAGTGACCCAGGCCACACTTACCCAGGGCTTCCACGTCTTTCAGGGGGTCGACCCCCGGGGAGAGGATGAAGAAGATTGGGGTGGAGGGGCTGCTCTCCTCGTAAGACTTGGAGAACTCGACGCTCCGGCCCTCCACGAACTTGCTGCCCATCTTCTCCTCCACGAAGTTCCTGAGGGGGACACACTGGGTCAGCGTGGGCCTGGGGGGAGGGGCTGTTTTCGGGCGGACTTGCGGAAGCAGAGAAAGGCCTGCTGCCCTTGTGCAAGGGCAGGCGGGTGGGAAAGGTGTCTGCTCTGGGCCCCCTCGCCCCCGCGCGCCCGGCAAGGCGCTCTCCCTGGGGCGGCCCCGTGCGCACAGGTGAGAGACACAAGGCCAGCTGGGAGGGCACACAGGCCTCACTCAGGGCTCGCAGGTGGTCACGCCTCGGGGCCAGGAGCCCATGCCCCTCAGGGTCCAAGTGCCCCCAGGGAGGGCTCCGTTTCTAGCGCATTTCCCGTGCGCTGTGCAGACGAGGGCGGCCAAGTGGAGCGAAGATCCGTCTCTGCGTCCTGGGTGTCTCCCCTGATGGGGGCGGGGGGCATTGAGGAGGAAGGAGGCCCGAATCACGGCCATTTTCTTTAAGGACCACAAAACGTGGTCAGAGAACCCGAGGAGAAGAGTGGACTTAACATAAATCCCTCTTCCCGTCTTGACCCCCATCGCCCTGGGCTCCATCAAGGCCCTTCCTGTGGAAACCCAGTGCTGTCTGGGGCGGCTTTGGGCGCTCCTGCCCCTCTCCCGATCTCAGGGGACCGAGCCACCGTGTTCCGAGTGAGGCCCAGGCGGCAGCATGAATGTGTAGGGCTTCTCCACCCACCCAGCCTTGGAGGGGATGATGATGGAGGCCGTGTCCCGGGAGAGCTTGCCCACCTGCTGGCAGGGGGCTCTCTGAACACTCCGGGCACCCCCGAGGCCCTTCGGGTGGACCTGTTCATTTAGAGGCCTCCCCACAGTCCCACGGGGAGCCTGTGGCTGGTGCCAGGCGGGCCGCCCCATCTGGGACCCTCTGGGACCCCGATACGTGTAGTCGCCCCCTAGTCTGGCCTTCACTGGCTTCTGATTGGGACTTAGGCTACCCTCCCTCTACGTCACTGGGGAGGTTCGCCATGCTCTTCCACCTCACAGGAGCCCAGAGCTCAGTCAGGGGGCACCCGGCGCAGGGTCCAACGCTTCAGCTCCTCTGGGCCCCATTCCCCCCCTGTGCACCGGGGTCCTCGCCGAGCCACGCTGTAGAGGCACCATTACCCGGCGTGGTGGAGACAGCGCCCCGCCCCCCATGCCGGGCCGGGGCGGGAAACTCACTTGATGGCGTAGGTCATGCGGTCGGGCCGCATGCACCTCACCATGCACAGCTTCTGCAGGGCCGTCTTGTTCTTCCACTCCTTCGGGAAGATCTCCTTCTCCGGGGCTTCCGACTCCACAAACTTCTTCCAGCGCTTGGCGGACCCTTCGATGTCGTTGTCCAGGTTTTTGAACTCGTCCATCTCCGAGAGCGCCTGGGGAGAGACGGCCCTCCTGCGCTGAGACCGCGAGCCACCGGCAAACCTGGGACAGCAGCAGGGACCCGGGAGGAGGCCTCTCCTGGGGACGGACTCCTGCCGCTTCTCCAGAGGCTTCTGGAACAGGGGCCAGTCCCGCCGCAGGGGACTGCCTACTCCAGGACTTTCTGATCAGAGACACGCAGGGCCCCTGTGTGTGTGTATCCAGCCATCGGAGGAAAAACCTTGACACTTTGCAATTTCCCGGGAACCGCAGGTGGGGGGGCCCTGGGGCCTGCCGCGGCTCAGCGTGCGCTGTGCGGGAACGTGCGTGGGGACCGAGAAACATCGCTGCGTTAGGGTAGGAAAGTGGAGTCCCCTCGCACTGGCAGGCAGCCTGTGTCTTGGGGCCCGGCCCCTGGCGCCCCCAGTTTTACTGAATGGCACGGCTGGTGAGCCTGGTGAACATCCCCATTTGGAGTGGGGAGAGGGGACCCTGTTCCCGGCTGAGTGCCCACCTTGATGCCACCCCACCCCTGGTTCTGCAGGAAGTCCACGGGTGACGTGACGCCAGCCTTGAAAGGGAACCGCAGCAGGAAGTCCAGCTCCACCGGGTTCAGCTCCTTCTTCATGGACAGGACCTGCGGGGCGCAGGGCCGGTCAGTGCGGGAGGGGCAGAAAGGGGTCTGCAGCCTGTCCTGCCCCTTCGGATCAGGGCAAAACTTTGTCTTCACCTCGTGGTTTTGTTTTGTTTATTTACTTTTATATTTTAAAGATTTTTTTTTTTTTTAGAGAGAGAGAGGGAGAGAAACATCAATGTGTGGTTGCCTCTCACGTGCCCCCTACTGGGGACCTGGCCTGCAACCCAGGCATGTGCCCTGACTGGGAATTGAACTGGCGACCCTTTGGTTTGCAGGCCCATGCTCAATTCACTGAGCTACACCAGCCAAGGCTGTTTTGGGTTTTTTTTACATTGTGGTAAAATACACGTAACAGAATATACCATCTGAACCCCAGTTAAGGGTAGTGGCCTCCAGAATATTCACATTGTTGCACAGCCCTCACCCAAAGGGATGCCTGGTGCCCCCACATGGTGGCTCCCCATCCCACAAGCTGCCAGGCGCTGGGGCTGCCGTCTGGCCCCCACTCGGGCTGCTGCGGCGGGGCGGTACCTGGAAGGCAACTTGGGCCAGGAAGATGAGCTTGTCCCGCTCGAAGAGCCCGCGGGCCGTGTACATGTACACGGAGTAGGTGATCTCGTCCGTCAGGTTGATCACCCGCTGCCGGACCTCGTCGGCGGGCGCCGTCTTCTGTATGGCTTTCTCGAAGACCACGTGGAAGGCCTGGGGAAGGCGGGCGAGCCCAAGGAGGCTCCAGGACCAGGACCCCTCCCCGGGTTGGCTCCCCTGGCTCCCTGTCCCCCCCCGCAACTGCTGCCTGAGCCGCCCCTCGCCCCGGGGGTCCCAGACCCGGACGGGCATAGCCCCACCTTGAGGGAGAACTGGTAGATGGGGTTGATCTTGTTGAGGTCGTTCAGGATGAAGTACAGCAAGGACGCCCTCTCCGCGGCCGGCCGGTAGTTCTCTCTGGCCTCGTTGATTTTAACTTCTGTGACTTTCGCCTCTTGAACCTGGAAACAAACGGAAGGGGCTGCCGTGGAAGTGGAGGCGGGTGACCCCCACGAGCAGGTGGGCCAGCCTCCCCACCCAGCGCTCTTGGCTCCCTCGGAGGCCTCCCTGGGTGCTGTCGGCCGTCGGCCGGGGTGCTGGGGCCTTGCCCCTCGCCAGCCCAGCAGCCACGGCCGTGTGCCCTGGCCTGGGGCTGGCCCACCTTCTCCTCGATCTCTCTAGCCGTGTGTTTGGTGGTCTCCAGGTTCTCCACCAGGGCCGTGTCCCCCAGGAAGTTGCCGGAGGCGGCCGACAGGCGAGCCAGCAGGGAGTCCTCCAGCTCCTTGAGAACGATCTTGAACTCGTTCTGAGACTTGGTGAGGTTCGCCTGCAGGAGGGGCAGAGACAGGGCGGGGACCCGCTCACGGCTCAGTCCTGCCTCGGCTGAGACAACGGTGAGCGGAAGCTGGCCGGAGCGGGAGCCCCAACAGTGCCCGGCCTGCCCCGCCTCTGCGGCTGCCTGCCATCAGCCACAGTGTGACGAGGGCTCGGGGACCCAGGGAGAAGCGTGGGGCCTGGGGCCGCTCCGTGCCCTGTGTGTGGTGGCCCAGTACTCGGGAGCCAGCAGCAAGGTTGGCCTTGTGGGGCGGCGGGTTGGCACTTTGGGAGGTCTGGGCAAGTGGTCATTTCACTGAGAGCTACACATCGGGGCAGCCGGGCAGGAAGTGGCTGTTCTCTCGTCCAAAACACAATTCAGCATGACGAGCAGAGGCAGCTGCACATCACGCAGAGAGCCAGGGAGCCTCCATCACCCGCCCCGCTTTCCGCCCAGGAGCCGGCACACCCTGGGCCACCTGTGGCCGATGTCAGGCCTCGTACCTTCAGCTGCTCTAGATCTGGGCGCTCCTTGGCCACCACAGCGGCCAAGAGTTGGTCCTCGAGGCCGTCCCTGGTGACCAGGAAGTTGATCAGGGTGCACTGAGCCTGCATCTCGGGTTTGTAGTGGGGGTTGAAGTACTTGGTGTGCAGGATGAGGCGGAACTTGGGGTGGTACTCCACCTCCTTGTCGCCAATTTTAATGAACCTGGAGGTCAGCGGAGGAAGGGCTCAGAGGGGTGGCGTGGGGCAGCCAGACAGACACCAACCGCCCTCCACACCCGCCTGGTGGCCGGCTCTCCCCTCGCTGGCTGCTGCCTAACCCCCTCCCATGGTTGCTGGGAAGGGACTGTGACTTTCTTTGCTGGTCCTCCTCTCTGCCCTGTGACCGGCCCGGCTGTGAGGTGCGGCCGCACTGACTCTGGCTGGCTTGTTCTGATCTTTTCGGCAGTCTCCCTGGGGGGCCGCCGCAGAAACGCTCAGCTGGGGCTCCGCCTCAGAGGCCTTCCTTCCATCAGAAAGACTCACGCACCCCACTTCAGAGCGCCGGCAGTTCCGGCAGCTCCCAGGTGCGCTGATCCTCCATGGGGAGTGCTTCTGTCTGGCTCCCCGCTTTGCTCCCCTTTTTCTGGTCACGCTCACATGTGGGGGCCTAACGTCACCCGTGGTGCATCAGCACCCCTGCCAGGCCCTTCTCAGAGTCCAGACCTCAGTGTGTTTACTCGTCACCTCTGTGCTGGGCTTCTGCGTGTGGCCCTGCAGCTGAAGGTGGCTCCCATCAGCTCCGACACTTAGACTGTGCTGATTTATTTATTTATTTTAAAAGAGATTTTATTTATTTTTTTAGAGAGAGGGGAAGGGAGGGAGAAAGAGAGGGAGAGAAACATCAATGTGCAGTTGCCTCTGATGCGCCCCCTACTGGGGGCCTGGCCCACAACCCAGGCATGTGCCCTGACTGGGAATCAAACCGGTGACCCTTTGGTTCACAGGCTGGTATTCAATCCACTGAGCCACGGCACTTCACGCTGATTTAATCCCTTTGTGTTAGAAAGGTAACTACAAGCTCAACGCCCCAGGCTACGACTGGAGAAGCAAAGCCCGGTGCACCGGCAGGATGGAATACCACTTGGCCGGGACGAGGAGCGGAGCTCTGGCCCCTGCCGCAGCGTGGATGCACCTTGACAGCATGGTGCTGCGTGACAGAGGCCGGACGCGCAAGGCCACACAGCATGGGGTTCCGCCGATGGGAAGCGCCCGGAGCAGGCGGCTCCGGGGAGACAGACAGCAGACTGGGGGCTGCCGGGGGGCCGGGGGAGGGAAGCGGAGTGACTGCTCCACGGCACAGGGTTTCCTGCCGGGCAGTGGGAACGTTCTGGAACTAGATGTAGTGGAGGCTGCACCACCCTGTGAGTGCACTAAATGCCGCTGGATCGTACACGTTAAAATAGTCCATTTCAATGTGCACAGTATGAACTTCGTCTGAACTTGAAAAACTAAAGCAGGCTCCCGGCCGAGATGGAGGTGTAGGTGGACTCACTGGGCCTCCTCGCACAACCGAAAGAAGGACAACAACAATTTAAAAACAAAAACAAAAAACCCCAGAACTGCTAGAAAATCAAACTGTATGGAAGTCTGACAACCAAGGAGTTAAAGAAGAAACATTCATCCAGACCCGTGGGAGGGGCAGAGACGGGCAAGGCGGTGACTGGAGGAGCAGGCGGTCCCACATTTCGGTGTGGATAAAGGAGGGGGAACTGGGGAGCGAGACGGGCCGAGCAACCCAGGTTTCCAGCTCAGGGAAATGAAGCCTCAAAGCCTCTGATTGAAAACATCTGTGGGGGTTGAGGTGGCGGTGGGAGAAATGCCCAGCCTCACAGGAGAGGTCGTTGGAGAGACCCACAGGGGCCTAGAGCATGCACAAGCCCACCCACTCGGGAATCAGCACCAGAGGGGCCCAGTTTGATTGTGGGTAGTGGGGGAAGTGACTGAAAATGGGCAGAGAGCTGAGCAAGCAGCACTGTTCCCTCTCGGGCCCCTCCCCCACATACAGAATCACAGCGCACCGGCGTGGGTTGCCCTGTCCTGGTGAACACCTAAGGCTCCGCCCCTTACTACGTAACAGGCTCACCAAGACAACAAAATACATCCCAAATGAAAGAACAGATCAAAGCTCCAGAAAAAAAATACAACCAAGCAAAGAAGAGATAGCCAACCTATCAGGTGCAGAGTTCAAAACACTGGTACTTAGGATGCTCACAGAAATTCTTGAGTATGGTCTCAAAATAGAGGAAAAAATGAAGGTCATGCTAAGTGAAATAAAGGAAAATGCACAGGGAACCAAGAGTGACAGAAAGGAAACTGGGGCTCAAATCAATGGTTTAGACCAGAAGGAAGAAATAAACATTCAACCAGAAAAAAATGAAGAAACAAGAATTCAAAAAAATGAGGATAGGCTTAGGAACCTCCAGGACATCTTTAAACGTTCCTACATCTGAATCATAGGGGTGCCAGAAGGAGAAGAGGAAGAACAAAAAACTGAAAACTTATTTGAACAAATAATGAAGGAAAACTTCCCTAATCTGGCAAAGGAAATAGACTTCCAGGAAGTCCAGGAAGCTCAGAGAGTCCCAAAGAAGCTGGACCCAAGGAGGAACACACCAAGGCATGTCATAATTACATTACCCAGGATTAAAGAGAAGGAGAGAATCTTAAAAGCAGCAAGAGAAACGAGTCAGTTAACTACAAAGGAGTTCCCGTAAGACTGTCACAAAAGAGACCTTACATGCAAGAAGGGGCTGGAAAGAAGTATTCCAAGTCATGAAAGGCAAGGACCTACATCCAAGATTGCTCTATCCAGCAAAGCTATCATTTAGAATGGAAGGGCAGATAAAGTGCTTCTCAGATAAGGTCAAGTTAAGGGAGTTCATCTTCCCCAAGCCCTTATTATATGAAATGTTAAAGGGACTTATCTAAGAAAAAGAAGATAAAAAATATGAACAGTAAAATGACAACAAACTCACAGTTATTAACAACCGAACCTAAAAACAACAACAATAACAAACTAATCAAACCACTAGAACAGGAGCAGAATCACAGGAACAGAGATCACAGGGAGGGTTATCAGCGGGGAGGGGCAGGGGGAGAGAGGGGAACAGGTGCAGGGAATGAGAAGCATAAGTAGTAGGTACAAAACAGGGGGAGCGTAAGAATAGTGTGGGAAATGGAGAAGCCAAAGAACTTATATGTACGACCCATGGCCATGAACTATATGGGGCGGGGGGATGTGGGAAGGGGGAGGTGTGCAGGGCAGAGGGGAATAAAGGGGGGAAATGGGACAACTGTAATAGCATAATCAGTAAAATATATTTAAAAGAAAACTAAAATAGGTCCAAGATTTGCAAAACATATAAAATAGAAAGAAAAACGTGACCATTAAGAATCACTTCCTGGCCCTGGCTGGTGTGGCTCAGTGGATTGAGCATCAGTCAGCCCGCGAACCAAAGGGTCGCTGGTCCAATTCCCAGTCAGGGCACACGCCTGGGTTGCCTGCCAGGTCCCCAGTAGGGGGCGCTGGAGAGGCAACCAGTCGAAAGAACCACCACCAGGTGGTTGTCACTGTTAGACGGTGCATTTATCCCCAATTGGGGTACGGCCCCATGATCCCGTCTCCCCTCTGAGCTGGGGTCCGTCCCACACGGCAGCATTTTGGGGAAGCTCCTGGTGCCCCCCGGGAACACCAGGGACGTTCCCCGCACTGTTCTCGGCACGGGGGCCAAACTGCACTGTTTCCTGGGGCTGTGCGGGTTAGACCGTGGGGGGTGGACCGGAAACTCACTTTCCCTTTTTAATCGTGTTCCTGCCCAGGAGTGGGTCCAGCACTGGGTCCACAGTCTCGCCGATGTTCTCAATGAGCAGGGTGTCCCCTTCGGAAACGGCCTGCTCGATGATGTCCAGGTAGCTGCGGGCACAGCACCGGCAACAGTGAGCCACAGGGGGGCAACAGACCTGGCAGCTACGTGCCCCAGGAGGCTCTGGAGGAGAGGTGGCCGAGGGGCCCAGCAGCTCAGGGCCCCCCAAAACCTGTCCTCCCCTGAGGGGAGTGCAGGGCTTCTGTATAAGCCGCCCTGTGGGATTCGGGGAGCAGAGGGGCCCCCATCCAACCTACTCTGTGCTCCCGGACGGACGTCATGCAGGGTGGCCCTTATTGTGGCCCCTGTTCCTCATGGGTAACGAGAAAATAAACCACATGAGAGAGAAGAGGAGCAGTCAGCAGCCCCTGGCCTGCCAATGGCCAGGTCGGAGTCCAGCCGGGCCGGGAGCCCAGGACGGTGCACCTGACTGCAGGAGCCACAGGTAACGGGGGGGGGGGGGGGGGGGTCAGAGCCCCAAGTTTAGTTCTTTACTCTTGGTGCCATTCCAAGGGCCAGATATTAAGAAAAAGAAACCCACCCGTTGGCTAGTGTGTGTATTTAAAGACCCAGTGACGGTTTAACAAGTACGAACCATCCAAGGCATGTCTCCCAGCAGAGCCAGTGGCAGCTGCTTTGGGAACCCCCACCCCGCGTGGGTGCACCCGGCACCTCTTCTGCCCGGCGACCCCCTCCCACCCCGCGTGGGTGCGCCCGGCACCTCTTCTGCCCCAGGCGGATGGCTTTCAGTGCGTCCCCGTATTTGTTTTTAATCCACTTGATTCCTTGCAGCTGGGCATCCACGATGAGGGGCCAGCGCTCCGTGTTGCACAGGATGGTGGCGTTCTCAGTGGACATGCGGTCACTGGGGAGCCCCTGGTTGTTCCAAGTGGCCACGTCTGCGTCATCGGTCAGCAGGCTCAAGGGATCCAGGCCCTCCGTGATGGGGATGGGGACCTGCGGGGGGTGGGGCGCTGTCTCTCAGAATCAGCGGTGTGGCCTCACTGCCCAACGGGCACGGACAGTGGGTGTCGGGCCACCTGCGAGGACACTGCCACTCCCATCGCCCTGGTGGGTGTCAGCGTCGGCCACAGCAGACCCCAGTCCCGACCCCGAATGGCCAGAGCCTCAGTCTCGGGATGGAAGGGGAGACCTGGCTGGCCTGCCCCTGGGGACCTCCCTTCGTTCCCTGAGGGACGAGCCGCTCACCGCTAGCTTGTTTATGTAAGGGACCCAAAACTTCTCCATCAGCTCGTTCCGGTACTTCTTGGTGAAGTAGCCCACGTAGGACACGAAGGCCGAGATCAGCAGGACGTCCCCGCACAGGGTGACCCCCTGGCTCTTGTAGTTCTCCACCGACTCGGCCCAGCGGACCTTTTCGGAAGCCAGTCCTCCCACCAGCCTAGAATGGCACCGAGATGGGTGGGGTCAGGGAGGGGACCGTGCACCTGGGAGGCTTGGAGGAGAACAACGTGGGTGTGCCCCCCAACTGTGCCCTCTGAACCCTTGCCTAGCACCCCTTACTTTGCTTGATTCTTCAATAGTGACAACACTGCGGGGGGGTGGGGGAGAGGCGCACAGAATTCTGGGGAATGAGGGCTTTAGGGAAGCAAAACGAATGCTTTCTGGAGGCGGCACTGGGCACACCGGGTCTCCCTTCCCCAGGCCGTCTGCGCTGATCCACGGCTACCCTGCCGCTCCGGCCACTTCGCCCACGAGCCGGACTTGCTCCCCAGACACCACTGAGCACGCTCTGGCTTGTGGGAAGGCTGGGTGGCAGCCATGGTGGCCCCAGGACAATGCAGCCTCTGAGGGCACCTGGCCGCGTGAGGAGCGGGCACTCCAGGGTGTGCCTGGGGCCTCGGGCCACCAGCTCGAGGCCTGGCCCCTGACCCTCAGTGGGCCACCTAGGGGTCATCCCTCCTCCTCCAGAGGCCATTCCGCGGGCTCGTCCCTTTGCTTTAGGGGGCATCTGCATGAGGCCCACTGTGGTCTGTCTTCAGCGTCACCCACACCACCCTGCCTCCCCGTGACCCACAGCGGAGGAGGTGAGGGCCCCAGCCCTCTGGGGCCAGCCTCATGTAGCCTGGGGACCTCCCAGGGTCCCCATGTCACGCTGACAACCACCAGGCCGCCATCAGCAGCCACTGCGGAGGAGGAAGGACAACCTGAAGCCGCGTCCTAGCCGCGGTGTGGACCCTGCCCATGGCCCCCCCCAGGGTCCGGGGCTTGCTTTCGAGAACACGAGAACACAGCTCTGGAGCCGCGCCGCTCATGGGGCAGCCTTGAGCACCGGCAGCCGGCTCCCCGACATGGCGGTCTGAACCCAAATGGCCTCGGCACAGACACACCTGGGGCTCAGGGACACGGAGAGAACCAAGCACAGGACACATCCCCCCGGTCATTCTCACACTCGTCACTCATCGAAATGACCAGGTTTGGAGTTCAATGAAACGTATTATCAAAACCCATTTCATCTGCTTCTCTGCACTGTTTCGAGGTGGCAACTAGGAAGTTTCGAAGGACAGATGTGGCTCACGTCACGCTCCCCCTGGACAGCCCGCTCTGGAGTCCATGTACGTTGGACACACCATGCCCCACGTGATGAGCCGGCAGGCCTGCGCCCACCTCCTCAGTGCAGGTGACCCGGGGACATAACCCAGTTCTGCCCGAGCAGGGGCCCCAGGCAGGCGGGGGCCTCGGGACGCTGTGCTGTGCCAGGTCATGTTTCCCGAAGGTCATGGAATGTCCCGAAGGTCACGGAGTGCCCAGGTCCACCCGGGGAGTGTCACCAGCTCCAGGAGAGGGGGACTCGGGTCAGTGGTTAGCCATCCCATTTATCCCGTTGGCTTGGTGCTCAGGGGGTGGAAGCTGGGGCGTAGCTTCCCCCACCTGGGGCTCATCCCTCCTCCTCCAGAGGCCGTTCCGCGGGCTTGTCCCTTTCCTTTCGGAGGTGTCTGAGGGACAGGAGGGGTGGCCTGCGGGGTGGAGCGAGCTACCTGTTGGCCAGCGAGATCACCCTGTTGGTGGTGTCGGCCTCCTGTTGGCACTTGATCTTCTCAGCTGTCGCTTTTTCAAACGCCGACGTCAGGTTGCTCAGGTTGGCATTGAGTTCCTGGGGAAACGGGATGGAGGGTCTGGAAGGGGATGGGGCAGCAGCCCCGGCGAAGGCTGGGCCGGGAGTGGGGCTGCCCACCAAGGGTGGACGGGCAGCGGGCTCCCGGCAGGATGGGACCCCTGCATCTGCTCCCGTGCGCTGTCCCGTGCTGCTGAGTGACTCCTGGCAGCGTGGAGACCCCTTTCAGCAGAGAGCCGGACCGTGCGCGAGAACGGCAGCCCCGGTGGCGGACGGGGCCGCACGCACTCACAGCGATCTTGTTCTTGATCCGGGACAGCTTGTCCTGGGCCTCGGCCAGCTCTGCGTTCGCCTCCTCCAGCGCCTGCCGCTTGGGGGCCACGTCGCAGTAGACCTCGTAGAAGCGCACGATGTTGATGCACCAGGAGCACAGGCCGGCGGCGGCCGTGGACTTGGAGCGGATGAACTCGGGGTCGAACGTCGGGTTGCCTTGGTAGGGCCTGGAGAGGGAAGAGGGGCGCTGGCCTGGGCTCTGCAGGACACCGGCCCGACATCAGTGCCTCCACCCCAACCTGGGCTCCGCGCTGTGCGTGGCTCCGGCCGCCGACCGCAGGGGATAGCCGTGAGAGAACGCGGGATTTTTTTTCCTTTGGTATCTTAGTGACTACAGGAAGGGGGAGGAAAAGGGAAGAAGGCCTCTGGGGAATAATTTGGGGTGTGCGGGGTCTGGAGGGCAGTGATTTCAGGCGCTTCATCCTCGCTGTCCCCGGCTGTGCCGCAGCCAGTCTTGTTGTTGTTCAGAGGGTTAAAAGACCTGACTGTGCGCGAGTCACCCTGTTGGAGAGACCGGGGACAACGCCCACAGGGGCAGGTTAGACGCTCCAGAGACCAGGACTGTCTTAAATGGCGACGGCATCCTGAAGCACAACGAGCAGAACTGCCTGCTACCTGCAGGAAGAACTGATGCTTCGGACAATTCAAAGCACGATGGGAAGGCGAGGGCCTCGGGCTGGGAGCGCAGCGGCCCCCTCCGCCCCGGGTGTGTTTCACACGGGGTCAGGTCAGCGGGCAACCGGGTTTGCTTGTTCCCCAACACGCCGGAGAGGGTGGCGTGGGGGCGGGAGGGCGGTCTGGTTTGCCGGGTGACGAGGAGCAGACAGTCACTCGGGCGTCGACATTATACGGCTGTTAGAAATGAAGCTGATGAAGTGTTGTAAAAACACAGGGAGAAGTTGCTTATTCCCCCAACACTGTGAAGTCAAGAAAGTAAAAGCAGAACAAATATTCGTTCACCTTTGGGAAACAACTTCAGGAAAAGGACCGAGACTCCCTGAATGTGGGCAGGGGCAGCTCCCCAGGGGTGGCCCTCAGGGTTTCCCCTGTCTTTTCTCTTATACTTTACACGACGCTTTATTTTCGAATGCTTTCCAGTCGTCCAGGTGTTTCCTCAGCAAGCGGGAGCTCGGAGATGCTGGGGTCTCACCAGGGGTCCTGAGTGTGGCTCAGTTGGGGGGGGGGCGTCGAGCCAACCCTGAGTCTGGGTTGCCGGCGGGAGGGGGGGGGATACCCAGGCAGGAGCCACCCGAGGTGTAAATGGAGCATCTGCTTACAGGCACTGGGGTCTATGGGTAAAACGCGGGCATGTGGGAGTCCCCTGTACACCCGCCCAAGCCCCCCACCTAGAGGTGGCACTGCCAGCTGGTTGAGTGTGCCCCACCAGGCGAGGTGAGCTTACCGGGGCAGCCAGGTGGGCCCAGGCCGCCACCTGCCATCCGAGGGGTTCCTCCTCGCTCTGCAGCCCAGGCCCCTGCCCTCCCCCAGCAGGCGGGGGAAGATTCCAGGGCCTGGCAGCGCCCGGACGTGGCTCCCCGCGGGACTGAGGCCTGCTCCGCGTGGCGGCCGGGCAGACTCACTTGAAGGCCTTCAGGCAGGCCTCGGGAATGTGCTCCTTGTCGAACTTCTTCAGGGAGTCCAGGAAGGTGTCCACCTTGCCCATCATCATCTTCGCGGCCTTCCAGCTCTTGTCCTTGGGGATCTTGCCCCCGGGGGCGGTCAGAATCATGACGGCGGCCGTGACGTTGACCACGGCGTCCGGGGGGGACCCGAAGGACTTCAGCTCTGTCAGGTTGTTCTGCGGACGACAGACAAGACCGACCTGGAAGGGGGTCCCGGACTCCCTGGTGACAGTCCCAGGGAACCCACCGCGAATGAGTCCCCCGGGGACCCACGGCCACCGTCCCCATTCCTTTCTCGTTCTTCTCCAACCTTGTTCAGGGTGTCAAGTGCTTCCTGCGCGGCCAGCAGGGCCGGCTCGGCCTTGGCCAGGTCCGTCTCACACGCCTTTTGTTTCTCGGTGACGTTCTGGAAGGAAGCCAGACCAGAAAGGTCGACGTGGGTGGTCTGCCTGGGTGGCGGTGTGTGTGGGGGGAACGTAGGGGAGCCAGGAGGGCGGGGAGGCGGGGAGCCCCCGTGTGCTTCCTTCACGATCATGCAGTGCCAGTCACCACCTGGAGCCCGCCCTTCTCTTCCCTCCCTGGGTGGTCCCTACCCCTCCACGCTCAGGGCAGTGAGCCTGCCTCGGTGGACTGGGAGTGGATTTGGGACTGGGAGCTGTTCCTTCCGCCGGCTCCAGCGTCCGGGCAGCAGGGGAACCCGGGGCCGCACAGAGCAGCCCTGGCCGTGAGGCCTTATCGGCCCTGGGAACAGTTCAGAGGTGCAGCTCCCCCTCCCCTGGAGAGAGTGAGGGTGTCTTCGGTCGCGCACGAATTCCTTCACTCGGTCGCACACCCCTCCACGCACACACCCACTCATTCGTGCATGCGTTCATTTGCCCTTTGGGTCAGGAAGAGCCCCTCTGAGCCTTTAGGTGCTAGGCAGACAGTCACGTAGAAGCCTGGTGTCTGTCAACAAGAAACAGCACCTTCGTGATACAAGAAAGCAATGAGGAGGCCGGGGGTGCTGAGAACAAGGGTGGTAGGAGAGGCTCCTGCCGGTCCTGTCCCAGGCGGGGCAAAGAACCTCCCGGAGAATCTCCTCCCACATCTGCTTCAGGGACGGGGCCCGGAGGGCACTGAGCCAGCCGGCTGTGCTGGGCAGCACCGGGCTCCTTCCTCGGAGCACCCCGGGGGCTGTTTCCAGGTCTGGGGGCTGCAGATGGGTGGGGGCCCAGACGGCAGGTGGCAGGTCACAGAGCTCAGGGTGCCGGATGCGGGTCCCGGCCCGGAGTCCGGCTGTGTCACTTGCTAGTTTTGAGTCTTTGGCACATTGCCGACCACTCCAAGCCTCAGTTTCCTCATCTGCCTCCCTCTCAAGAAACAGCGGATGGCTTCTGGGATGCCCCCAATCCAAACACTCATACAGACACAGGATGGATGGCCCACAGCCGCGCAGGGGTGTGGGGGATGGGCGGCCAGACCAACAGTGACCGGGAGCTCCAGCTAGGAGCCCACCCCGCCAGTGACATCGAAACCTTGGGGGGCTCTGCTGCAGCAAGCCCGAGGACCAGGGCTGGGGGGTGGTGTCCCCAAGCCTTGACGTGCTCAGGGATCGCCGGTGTCTGGTGAGGACGCAGACCCGATTCAGCCCAGCAGGGGCCGGGGCCCGAGAACCTGCGTTTCTTATCAGCTCCCCGAGATGCCGCCACCTGGCCTGGGGACTGCACTTTGAGGGGTGTGGCTTCACCAGGACATTTCTCTGAAGGACAGGCCTCTTCTGAGCTGGAGGCCCTGCTCCTGGTGCTGTGCCCTCCCTCTGGGGGCGGGGGCGGTGCCCCCAGATGGGGAGCCCTCTCAGCCTTTGCCCGGGCCTCCCGGGAGGGCCCGGCATGCAGCCGTGTGCCGCCGCCCCAGAAGCCGCGCTGGCTGCCCACCTTGTTGATGACCTCCACCTTGATCTCTTCCTCATCGGCGACGGCCTTCTCCTTGCTGACCTTCTCCGTTTCCACGCCCACCACGTGGATCAGCTTGTCCGCATTCTCGTTCTTCTGCTTCAGCTCGGCCTCCTGGATTGCCAGCTTGGCCTTGAGATCGTCCACCTCGGAGAGGAGACGCCAGCAGACGGGCGAGCTCAGGCCCAGCCCACGCACGCTGCCCTCCCTTTGGACGGGCCGCGGCCAAGGCAGCCTCGGGGCCTGGCGGAGCTGCGGGCCCGTCAGGTACTTACGGCTCCCTGGGACACATTTGGATGCACCTTTGCAATTTCTCTCGGGTAGGTACTTAGTGAGCCCCCACTGTGTACACAGGGTCACAAGTATAAAGCATATTCCTGTTGCTTAAGGAGTTGACATTCAAGGTCCCCCGATTAAAAAATGTCAACAATGTCAGGGTTCCAGGAGTTCTGGGGAGGCTGGGGGACAGTGGCTGGTGGAGCGCTCTCCTGCTTCCTGCCAGTTTCTACCACAAGGAGGCCACTCAGGGGCTTCAAGCGTCCCCCCCGGGGGTGCCGTCCCAGGCTGGGTCTGGAAGGCACATTAGGGCGAAGGAAGCGGCCTGCTGGGCTGGCCCCGCCGCCCCCTTCCCCACCGGCGAGGCCCCTCTCACCTGGGAGGCCGTGCTCTGCAGCTTCATCAGGCCGTTCTCCAGCCTCTCGATCTTGGCCACCAGCTCCATCCTCTTCCTGGCCAGCAGGTTCTGGTAGAGTTTGATCTGCTCCAGGAAGGTTTTGGGCGTGGTGTAGTTGTAGCGCCTCTCGGTGGCCAGGTACGCCTTGGACATCTCGTTGACCGTGGTGTGCACGTAGGCCATGAACAGGCTGATGGAGGCCTTGACCTCCGGCTGCAAAGGCAACACGGGCCTTTGGTTGCCTGTTTGCCGCCAGGCGAGACCCCAGCCCTGCAGAGGGGCCCAGTGATGGGGAGGCTGCCAGCTGCCAGGAATCAGCAAGGCGGGGCTTCCCCCACTCGCTGAGGTCTGCTGTCCCATGAGGCACCACGCAGCCAGGTGTTTGAGGGCCATCAAGGGACAGCAGCAGGGGCATGGCTCAGCGCCGGACACAGCAGAGCTGGTCATTGTCATTGTCTCAGTGAGTGTCACACACACGCACGCACCTGTGTCCCTGGGCACCAGGAGGAACCTGGGTCGTCCAGCAGGCTCGCACAGTGCTTTCCCCTGCCAGGGCCTGAGCCGGTGGCGACCCTCTTACCAGCCTCCTCTGTCCACCGTCCACCCCACAGTCACGTCTCCCGCCGCCTGGGCCCACCCCACCCGCCCAGAGACAGGCACTGGGAGCTTCGCCCGGGGAGTTGGCTGAGGGACACTCATTTTCATTCAGGTTAATGTGCAAATGCATCCAGCACACGTTTCTTTGGCATCTAGCTGGGGGCCCTCGCTGGTGCCAGCGGCGGGGCTGCACCCAGATACCAGCAGGCCCGTCCTGGGGCTGGACACCCACCTCCGTGCCCCGAGCGAAATGCCGTGACCACAGCATCCCTGGGTACGGCCCATCCCGCAACTGACCGCTGCAAAGACAGCCAGCCGGGGATCCCACCCCGCTCTAAAAACTTGGGGAAAGGCTCATCTCAGGTTCAGCTTTTCCTGCTACGCAGCCGAACTTCTGGGCAGAACAAATCAGGATGACAGAGCACGGTGAGCTCCGGGGCGGCCGTCCTTCGCATAGCCTGAGGGCGCGAAGGCCGGCTGGGGATGGCAGCAGCGAGCTCAAAGAGTGGGCGTGAGCACCGCCTCTCAGCCAAGAAAGATGCTGTGGAAGGAGGGAGGGCAGGCTCCTACTGCCCTCACCCTTGTCCAGCCCTGGAGACGGCCAGGGCTGGCTGAGGCTGGGCCGAGGCCAGAGGACAGGGTGGCACCTCGTATCACTGATCCCCATGCACCTGGCCCCCAGCCGCTCCAGACAGGGGCTGTGTGGAGAACCCGAGTTGCCCAATCTGGTGGCACATTGGTGTCAAGCCTCCTGGACCAGCCTTGTGGGGCAGAGCCACACGGGCTGGACCCCCAAGCTCACGGAAATGACCCTCCCAGCACAGTAATGCAGGGCCGAGACACCGACATACAGCAGCCCCGTCCTGGTTTACGGGTTCGTTTGCTGTGAGTGTTTTGGCCTTGATACTGGTTTTAGAAAATAGTGCATTACAACGTCACCGAGCTCGGTCACTGAGGCTGCTGGCGCTCCCTTACATCTTGTGCCCAAGGTGAGCGCCTCACTTGCCTTGCCCTAGCCCCAGCTCCGGCCCTGTCTCCAGTGACCGCCCAGCCGGCCCAGCCGGCACAGCCGGGGCAGGAGGGAGCGGGGCCCAGAGACTCACCTGGATCCCCTCGGTCTCCTCCAGGAAGCGGGCACTGACAGACACCAGGGCGTCTTGTGGCCACTCATGGAACCAGTCGATGGCCGTGCAGTTGACCACGGCCGGGAACTTTCTTGCCCGGACACGCAGGACGGAGCCCACGGGGGAGAAGCACAGGATCACCTGAGTGCGGGACCCAGAGGAGCCACTCATGGGGCAGCAGGCCGGGGCCAAGTCCTGCCACGTGGCGGGGGCTCCTTCAGAGGGAGAAGCCCTCGGTGCGCACCACAGCTCCCGGGTCTCCCGTGCGGCCACAGCAGCACAGCAGGCCACACTCGCTGACATCCTGACCCTCCCCAGAGATGTCAGGGTGCAGGGGTCGTCCCCAGGCCCTCCTGAGGTGACACTACTCTCCAAGGGGGTGAAAAAGTCGGGATGAAGGACGGACGGGGGATGGGTGTCCACGCTGAGTGAATGAGGCCCGACATCAGGGAGGGCCACACTCCCTTTAGCCGGTCTGGTCCCCCCGGGGGACACGGAGCCTCCTCCAGGCCCCCAAGGGCCGTGGCTTGTCCACACACAGGCTGGGACTCCCTGGGACCCGAGCTGCAGAAGGTCTGCGGGGTCAGCCCTTTTGCAGGACTGACGCCTCCCTCCTCAAGGACGCCTCGGCCTAGTTCCACCCCTGTCCCCTCAGAGGCAACGGTGAAGGTCAAGGTGTACTTGTCTATTTGAATTTGAACTTGCTGTTTGTCTGCATGTGTGTGTGTATAAAACACTGCTTTTGGCCATGAAATGGCCAAAATGGCCACGAATGCTGCTAAAGGCCCCTTTCCAGCAGGCAGCCCCACCTGTCCGTCCACTGCTAACGGATTTCCACACCCTGGGAGGAAACGGCCCCCACCTGCACCCAGACTGAAGGCTGAGCCCCACCAGGCCTCAGGGCACCGGGCTGAGCCCCCGGGCCCCCGCGGAGACGGAGAGCGTACCTTCAGCTGCCTGCGGACTTTCTCGATGAAGAACTTCCAGCACACCTCCCGCGTGTCGGCCATGCCCTGGGACTTCACCTGCGGCCGCATGGAGGAGATGATGTTCTCCACCTCCTCCTCCGTGAACAGCCCCGGGATCTCCCCCGAGGCTAGCAGGTCGTTGATCAGCACGAGGAACTGCTCCTCGGCCACCTGGGAGTCCGTCATCAGGAACACGGAGGCCACGTTCTTCACGGCCGCCTTGATGTACTGAGCGTTCAGGTCCACCTGCAGCGGGTGGGCACGCCGAGGGTCCGAGCCGAGAAGACGCTCGTGCACAAGCGTCCCCTCAGCCCCCCGGGGAAGGGCCACCCAGCGTGGGAAACACGGGGTGGAATTCAGCCCTAAAAGCAAAAGAAATTCTGACCCGCGGATGGGCCTTGAGGTCGTTACACTGAGTGACATTGGCCAGCCTGCGAAGGACAGGTGCCGTGCGGCCCCGCCTGTCTGGGGCACCGAGACAGAAATCCACAGAGGCAGGAAGAGGACATGGGTGCCGGGGGTGGGGGTGGGGGAGGGGGGCGTTGTTGGTTCAGGGACATGGTGTCAGTTTGGGACAATGGCAGCATTCTGGAGACAATGCGGGGGGGTGGCTGCACACCAACATAAAGGTACCTAATGCCGCTGAGCCGAATGGTTACGACGGTGAATCGAGTGTTCTGTGGGTTTTACCACACAATAAAAAGGGGGGACCCCGCCCCTTAAATGGAGATCCTGAGAGAGGACCCCCAAAACATGTGCACCACAGGCTTGGGACGGGAGACCGAACACTGGAAAGAATGATTTTCCAAGGCCCCCCGACACGAGCGGGGACCCCTCCATCAATGGCGGGGAGAACGAAACAATTGCCCGGCCGTCTGGAGGAGGACGCGAAGGAGGGGAAGGCGTGTCACAGAGCGGTGGGCTCGGAGAGCTTGCGATCGGAGACACACACCGCGTACCTGTGTGCATGGTGCGTAGGCGTTTGAAGTTGGGGTGTCATCTGAGTGTTAGGGCGACTTTTCAGGGGGTTGGCGATTCGCTTCTCTACAACCCTAACTTTTCTGCGAGGCCTACGGGCCTCTGGAACTGTTTACCAGACTTTACAAATGCCCCTCATAGGCGTCCCGAGGGCTCAGGTCTGCCCTGTGGAGCCCACCCTACTGATGTCTCTCTGTTCAGACAGAGAGACGGCCAAGGTCCCTTAGCTGGAGTTGACCGGGGTGAAAGCAAGCCTCAAACTCCATCTTTTTTGAGAAGCTAGAAAGAAAACTCCGAGGGCAGCGCTGAGCTCTGAGAGCAGAGGCCACGCCCCCAGACACCACTCCGCAGCTGGGCCCTCCCGAGGTCCATGGAGCCTCAGAGGGGAGCAGACCCCTTCTCGCGTTTCACAGCCGTACAGAACGCGTTTGGCGGAGGCTGACCATGCCAGGATTGGCGATCTGTATCCAGCTTCTGGAGTTGATGGCACGTGCGGGCCTGGGGTCGTCCCAGGGAGCAGGAAGGAGGGGGGCTGCCAGAGAGAGAGTCAGAGGGCAGCCTGCGTCCGCCGTCCAGAATGGCTGAGGGTGCTTCGCCCCTGCGCCTGGGAACAGCCCGATGGGAAAGCTGCCAAGGTCCACCCAGTTCAGACTTCGAATCTGGACGGACTGACCAAGGCCAGGGATCCTGGTCGGAGAGGCTGCTGCTGGGTCCAGGCCAGAGCAGCTGGTTCTGGGAGCACTGACCGCCCATCCTGTCCCGGGAACAAAGTCGAGAGGCTTTGCTTGTGAGAAATGGCCTTTCCTTTGGTCCTGGCTGTGGCTTCTCCTCCTGAACTCGGTGTTTGTGGCACTTCTGTTTGCTCCTGCTCTCTGCTCGGCGTCCCAGGAGAGTCAGCTAGGGCCACCACCATAGTGGCCTTCCTCAGCTGTGCCTGTCGTCCTGCCTAGAACCTCCGTGGCCTTGACCTTGGGGCTAACTCCTCCATCTCAAAGCTCAGCCCTTGCTGGCCTTCCCTTCACGCCTTTCCGCCGTGGGTCTTCCTCCCACCCTGCAGACCAATGCTCCATGCCGGGTCCCTTGTCCCCTTGTCCCCTTGTCCCCACCCCCCACCCCCCAGGCCCAGTGCCCAGCCCGGCTCCTGAGGCTCCCAGCCCCTCAACATTCTCTGCTGTCATTGAACTGTCCTCCACCATGGTCCAGGCTTTGCCCCTCTGCTCAAACATCTTGATGTTTTCTCCTGTCCTTGGGACCAAGATGTCCCTCAGGGTTGGATCCCAGCTCCTCCCCTGCTGCTTCTCTGCCCTCCAGGGGCACCCAGAGCTTCGGGTCTGGCCCGCACAATACATTACATCTCCCGCACCATGGCACCCACAGTTAGGGCCCGGACCCCACAATACCGTTACATCACCTGCATCGAGGTGAACGCGCACGTCACACCGCTAACACGCACACCGTTAATATCGCCCTCTGACTCCATTATTAGAACAACAATAATGTATCTCATGAATATGTATCAGTTTGGGAGTCTGCTTCCCCTGACAGGAGGGAGGGCCTTCAGCCCCAGTCTGTCCCTGTGCCCACCTCTGAACCCACAGAAGCTGCTTCATGAATGAGAGCAGGGGACCGGAGCAGAGCCACCCGCCGGGGGCGCAGGGGGAATGAACTGGGAGGGACAGAGCCCAGATCAGCCACAGCTCCTGCCCGTGAGGAAACTTTGCGGCTGGGACCCAGCGCCCACGGCCGGCCCTGAAGCGAGGCACTGGGAGCAAAACCCGCACAAGAACAGAAAAACGTAGGACGCAACCAGAAAAACAAATCGATGCGATGAGGCGGATGGAAGAAAAACTTCAATGGAGAGAACGCAGTAATACGGATGGATGGCTGGTCCCTTGAGAGAAAGAAAGAGCAGAATCCAGCCCGGGGTGCTGCAGCTCAGTGGATTGAGCGTTGGCTTGTGAACCAAAGGGCTGCCTGTTCGATTGTCAGCCCTAGGCCAGGTCCCCAGGGCGGGGGCGTGTGAGAGGCAACCACACATTGATGTTTCTCTCCCTCTCTTTCTCTCTCCCTTTCCCTCTCTCTGAAAATAAATAAATAAAATCTTTCAAAAAGCAATAGAAAAAGAAAGAGTAGAATCCACTGGGCACAATCGGAAGGCAGACGTCCACTCGGCAGTGCGGGGACAGCCGGGCTGAGGATGAATGAGCTCATCATCCCCGTTGTCCTTCTGGGGGCCTCTGCTGGCAGACATCCCCCCCACCCCCCGCAAGTCCAGGGCGCGGAGCTGTGCAGGGCTCCAGAGGCGTCCCACTAAAGCCGCCCGAGCCGTGGGGGAGGGTCCCCCTAGGCCTGGTGTCGCCCTGGCCCACAGAAGCCGCCCCATCACCAAGGCGAAGAGAGATGTGCCCACACAACGCGGCCAAATCACCTTCAGCTCCAACCCAAGGGAGCGTGACAATCTGCCCTGGATGAGCCGCTCCCCCAGAGAGCAAATTTTCGGGAAGAAGAAATCGATGGGAAGCCTCAGCGGCATGTCTTGGGGTTGGGAGACCTGATTATGCTAATGTTTATTTCATTAGCTCAAAAAGCGGCCAGCATCCCGAGCACACAGACAGCTAGAGACGGCGCTAAATTACTCCATCTGGAGGGCCGCCGTCCAGGGACAGGGGCCACGGGGACCTCTAGACTGCCACCAGCTGCACGGATTTTATGGACGCCGATCTACCGTGTAACTGCACCCATGCGTCCTTCCGCCTTCATCATTTGGGCCTGCGCCCCGGCGGAAACATCCGCTGGTCTTTACTTCCCAAGGTGCAGAGCCCGCTGGAGATGGGGAGCCTGCCGGCCTTCTGGAATCCGGGTGTGAGTTTCCCCGCCTCCCCCCGCGCCCCCTCACCTTGAGGTCTGGGATCCCGTAGCCCTTCTTAAGGGTGATCTGGAAGACGTCCAGCGCGCTGATGTAGGCGGCCAGGCGCGACAGGCTCTGCTTGCCGCTGCCACCCACGCCCACCAGCAGGGCGTTCCCCCGGGGCGACTCCAGGATGCGGTTGATCCTGCAGATGTGCGCCACCGCGTCTTCGAACAGCACCTGCGGGGGCCGGGCGCACCTCAGCCTCTCGCCTGCAGGGGGCTCCCTTCCCTGGCGCGGAAGCGCGCCGGTCCCTGGCAGGCAAGGCAAAGAGGGCCTTTGCTACCCGTCACACAGCCCCGGAGCACGGGCGGGATGTTTGTTCTACCGGCTGGAGTGCCGCCCACTCACCAAGTTCATGACCGCGTTGACCTCGTTGTAACTGTCCAGGACCTCCCCTAGGAGCTTGTTCAGATGAGCCGTGTCGGTGACCGGGAGGTACTTGGGATCGCCGACCCCTTGGGTGAAGTGGCTGAAGATATTTGGTTTGGCAAATAAAAGCTCCTCACTAAGATCCTGCAGAGAAGGGATAAGAGACTTCTGTCTCCCAGGCACTCCGTGGACGCGCCGTGGACACAGCAGCCCTAGCACCTCGCCACCGTGCCTCAGGAGGCCAGGCCATGTCTCCAGGGCCCAAACCATGGTTTCCAGCAGCCCTGCAGACAGCTGGGTAGAATTCCCTGGCGGGATGGCCCATCACCCGTATATGAGGAATAAACATAGTCCAAAAAAAAAAAAAATGAATTAAAAGAAAACAAAAACAACAAAAAAAAGTGAATGCCCCAGGAACACCTGGGACACAGCAGCAAGAGCACAGGGACCCACGCAGGGCCTTTCTCCACCCTGAGAGGATGAGGAAGGCCGTCACACTCTGACCTGCTGAGGCGTCGATTCCTCCTCGCTCAGGCACACGCCCACATGACAGAGTCGTTCCGGGGGACCCAGCGTGGCCCTCCCCACCCCCACCAAGGGCTCTTCCAGGAGGGGTGAGGTTTTCATGGGCCCCGGGCACTCTGCCCACTGGAAGAATTTCCGGGCTCAGCAGAGGGACCCGGCAGCCAGACTCACGTCAAAGAATTTCTTGGTGGACACAATGGTGACGCGGCGCAAGGACTCCTGGTCCTTCTCATCCACCATCTTGTCCCCGTACACCCTTTCAGCTTCATGCAGCCAGAGGCGGACGAGGTCGATCGGGGTTTTCAAGACCTCTGCTGTGGAGAACAAGACCCCCTGCCCCGGACACAGGACGGTCAGCGCCTCCCGCTGCGTCAGGAGGTAAGCCGGCCTCGTGCTGTGCGTGGGTGAGACGAGAAAGTGGGCGCTTCCCCGGGGAGCGCGCCAGCGGCTGCCGGTGCAATGTCTCCCTGGCCCAGGGAAGCCGCCGGTTGCCAAGACCACACAAATCTTGGAGGCTGGAGGGCGTGTTGGTGGCCGGAGAGATGTGAGGGAATCCTCCCCACAAGACAAGGTTAAGGGCTTCACCTTCTAGTGGGGTGCGCGGTGGAGAAGGGACGAGAGAGCACCACGGGGCACCAGACTATTGAAGGCCTCAGAGCAGTGGGTGGCGAGCGTGCTCTGAAGCCAGCCTGCCTGGGCCCGGCTCCGGCTTGGCTGTTCGCTGCCCCAGGGCCGGGGCAAGTTCAACAGGTGCGTATGGAGGGTCTGCTGTTTCCAGAACTCTCCTGGGCTCCGGGAACACAGCGCCAACAAGACAGACCCTGCCTTCACAGACTGTGCATTTTAGTGGGGGAGGCCACCAGGCACACAAAATAACAAGGCAGATTATACATCGTGACGTGCTTGAATGATGTAAACGGGGGTACCGACAGAGGGCATGGATACGAGGGGGAGCCTCTGGAGAGCACGGTGTCTGAGCTGACACTCGAAGGGCGGGAGATGCGTGTGACTTAACCGCCCTGAGCCTGAGACTCTCCTTCTGCTAAATGGGGGTATGAGAGGTCTACATGTCACGTGGAGAAAACGGGTGCAAGTGGCCAAACCCAGGGCCAGGCTCGGACCAGACAGTCAGGAAGTGAGAGACAACAGCATCACTACCATCCCCATGACCTTCATCGTCACATCGTCACCACCGTCATCACTGCGTCACCATATGACACCATCATCCCCCCCATCACTACCATCATCCCCATCGCTACCGCCATCACCGTCGCCACCATCATCACCGTCACATCAACAGAAGCACCATCATCATCACCACCGTCATCATCACTGTCATCAGTCCAGAGGTCACTTTGCTTTCTCTCCTGAGAGCAGCAGAGGAGCAGAGCCCCCGCGGGCCAGGCGCAGGGCCAGGAGGCGGCGTGGCGTGCAGCTAAAAGCGCGGTTACCTGGAAAATGTTGGAGAGGTCCCTGAGGTTGAAGATGTAATGAAACTTAATGGCCGTCGGAAGAAACGTCGTCGTGACTTTCTGGTGCAGGGCTGTCATGGGAGAAGACAGCGGTCCTCACGGACTCTGCACGGCCTCGGGAAGCGCAGGGCTGAAGGGAGTGTCTAAAGCAAATGGACTACGGGCCGGTGACGCTTTAAGTACCGAATCTGCAGAGCCGCAGAGGGAGGACGCTGGCTGCCCCGGGACGTGTGAGTCATGTCTGTACACCGGGCTTCCCACCCACCGCTCCCCCTCCAGCGACCGGACTTCACAACGTCTCCTGGCGAAACATAGCGCCACTTAAAAATATTGATTGAGAAGTGTAAATAAAATATTAACCAGGGGAAAACAGGGAGCAGCCATCAGCCCCTTAAAGCGGCAGGGTTTCCCGGCAGGAGCGGGGCCCGCTTACCCAGGGCCGAGGCCACCAGCTGGCCGCTCATCCTCTGGACCACGGCGGAGGCCGAGCGGTAGGCCAGGTGCTGGGACAGGATGGTGCTGTAGATAGCCGTGAGGGCCTCCTGGCCCGGGAAACTCACGGCAAACACGCAGAAGTGACGCTGCCGGAACAAGCGTGACCTGGTGTCAGGCGGCTCTTGGGGGCCAGCTCGTGGCAAGGCCACCTTCTGGGGGAGCAGATTCTGTCCCTGTCGCCCACTGTCTTGTGGGTGTGGCCAGAAAGCCTCGTAGGTGGTAGGAGCCCATTAAATACCGACCATTTTTGAAACAACAAAATTTACTTCATGCTCTCAAGAAAAATTTTGACGGAGGTGAAAGTGTCCCAGAGCCCAGGCCTGGGGTTTATTTTCCAGGTCTCCATCTGCTTAGAGAATTCGGAGCTGAGGTCCTGCCCGTGTCGGGGTGCGGGAATAAGCCTCTAAGTATGTCCCAGAGATTGCGCTGGCCATGCGGCTGCTGAACAAATATCTACGGTGCATCTGAGATCCAGACTTGACAGGGCGTCTGTATCTGCATTTGCTAAGTCTGCCGGCCCCGTGGGCTCCCAGGCCGGCTGGCTGCCTCTCCACAACCGCCCCCACCCCCGCCCGCTGGAATGTTCTGAAATGTTAGGGAGCTCTCCAGCAAATGTCCACATGCAGTCTTCCTCTTCCCATTGAGGCTTTTCTTCGCATTTTCCCAAGGGACCCTCGCACCCCGGTGGCTGCGGAATGAGTCTGTCACCACCCACCTGAAGTCTCGGGTCGATGGTGAAGGACCCGGAGGTGGGATTCATGCAGGCCACGTACTGGCAGTTGTGGACGTCTTTCAGTGTCAGCTTCTGCCTGTCGTACCTGCGCGGGGAGACCAGCACTGGGGTCCTGCCCCAACCCCCACCTCACCCCCAGCAATGCCTAGCCTGTGGCAGAAAAAGGAAAAAACCTCAATCCCCGCTCCTCTCCTCGTTGTGGCCCCCCCCCAAGCGCCTCCCCGAAGCCCCGCCCCCTGCAGCCCCGCCCCCTGCAGCCGTCTGTACCAGTGCCCATGGTCCATGTGCTGCCGGATGAGGGTGTGCGGGGCCACCGTCCCGTACTTGTCCACCTCGGGCATGTTCATGTCGTCGATGAAGTAGATGAGCTTCTTTGTGCCTGGCGGCCCGTAGTTCCTCCCCGATTTCTTCTCCAGTGGCTTCTCGAGAACCCCTAGGGAAGGGCGCCAGTGACCAGCAGATCCCCGCAGGAGGCCCTGCTGGGCCCAGAGTCCCCAGCGCTGGATGCTGGGGCCCAGGGAGTGGCCCTGGAGGGGCCGTCCGTCCCCAGGTAAAGGGGAGAGAGGTGGCCCTCGTGTGTGGGAGGCAGGGGCTGCAGAGACCTTGTGCCCCGTCAACCTCGGGGCCCCCTAAGACCAGCTCTGACAGGAGCTCCCTGTGTGAGCTGCCTGGGGGCACTGGGCAAAGGGGTCCTGGTTCCACTGTCCCCCTGCTCTGGGGGTGGAGGCCATGGGTGGGGTGGGGGAAACGAGAAGCAGTGGCAAGTCCCTGGGTCTGTGGGGAGAAAGGAGGAGAAGTATGTGTGTGTGGTGACGGGAGGTGGTGCAGCCATGTGGTTGGTGGGTCCAGGCTGGGCTGTGAGGCCCCGGCCCTGGTCCTTGACTTCACCCAGCACCCCTGCTCCTGACCCCGCCCTGCACCCCAGACTCTGCACCCTGCACCCCAGCTGCCCCCCGCAGCCCGGCCTCCCCCGGCCCCCCGGCCGCACCCTGCAGCCCGGCCTCCCCCGGCCCCCCCGGCCGCACCCTGCAGCATGGCCGAGGTCGTGTAGAAGTTGAAGGGCACGGCCTGCACCAGGTAGTCGTCGGTGCTCAGGCTCTCCAGCTTGTCCCCCATCAGCACGGACTTGCCCGTCCCCGCGTTGCCCACCAGCATCACCGGCCTGGACTTCCCCATGAGCAGGTCCAGGAAGAAGCGGATGCGGATGGTCTCTGCGGTGTGCACCAGAGAAGCCTGGAGGGCAGGGCCCAGGGGACGGGGGGGGACAGGAAGAGCGGTGGCCCTCGGTCACACCTGAGCCTCCAATCTCCACCTCTGACCCACGGACATGCACAGCTGGGGGTTTGTTAAGCCCCCCGTCTTACTTAAAAGGCCCTGTTGCTGGAAACCGCCTGCACCTGGAAGTCCCGTCCCCAAGCGCGGCTGGGACGCTGGGCCCCGCCCCCCCATCGCCAGCGACCCGTCTCCCATTGGGGGCAGTCACCTGCAGGGGGGCGTCAGGGTCCAGCTCAAAGGCGGGCACTTTCTCGGTCCAGGGCAGGAACTTCTTGGAGTCGGGGTCTAGGTAGTAGTCGAAGACGGTGCCCTGGGAGGGAAGCTTGACCGTCTTGAATTCGTTCACCCACCACTTGCTGAACTCGACCCGGTAGTCTACAAGCTGGGGAAAAACGGAACAGTGCAAGCGGCGCGGAGAGACCTGGGCCGCGCAACCGGGCCGCCGGGGGGGGGGGGCTGGCGCGCACCTGGTCCTGGAACATGGCGCCCCCGAAGGCCCAGAAGCAGGCGAACACGAAGTAGAGCTCGTACAGCTCCTTGGGGGAGTCGGGCGGCGTGTTCTTCTCCGTGAGGAGGCACTCAAGCAGGTACAGGATGGTCTGGATGACCGTGACCTCGGGCACGGGCGTGATCCTCTTGAAGCCGAAGCGCAGCTTGTCCAGGCACAGCGGCAGGTACTTGTCGAAGAGGATCATCAGGTTGGCCTTTTCCGACTGCACCTTGCGCCTCTCGATCCAGCTGCTCACCACCCTGGGGAAGATGGGGGCGCTGCCAGGTGAGGACCGACCACGGCGTTGGCTCCGCCAGTGTCTCTCCCTGTGGCGAGCACCTCTGGGCACCCCCATGTGATCCCGGAGCCCCTGCCTGGTGACGCAGACCACAGGGAGACCTGCGGACAGGGCCGAAGCAAGACTCTCGCGCCTCCTGCTCCCTCCCACCCGCAGACCTGCCGCGCCTGGCAGCCCCCGCGCCTGGGCACACACCTGCCCACGCACCTCTGACCCGCCACTGAGCCCGTCTTTGCCCGTCACAGTTTGCGGCAGGAGAACTAACAGCCCACTCACGGGTTCCAGCCCAGGTCCGTGGGGTTGATGTAAAGGATGCCGGCTCTGGAGACCGTGGCCGGGGTGGCCGTCCGCAGGTGGCTGATCTCGAACACCAGCCTCATGGTGCGGTTCAGCGGGATCCGCTCGTTGCTGGCCAGGGTGAGGACCTAGGGCGGGCGAGGCCTGTGGGCTTTCGGCGGCGTACACACCATCATCCCGGTGGCACGCCACAGGGACGCGTCTCAGAACCGGGAGGAGGCAGACGGAGACCCCCCCCCGCCCCGCCCCTCCCCGCCCCTGACAGCGCCCCTAACCCAGCGCTTCTCAGTGTCCTTGACACCGGTCCCACCCAGGAGAGAGCGAGGCTGTGGGACGTGGGCGTCTGCGTGCTGTGTGGGGCCTCTCTATCATGCTAAATTTGCATTAACCCCTCCCCGCCCCCCGGAATTCCGGAGTTCCCTCCTCCTCCCGACTGAGATTCATTTTCTTAAGCTGCTTCCAGAAAATTCTTCCTCCCAAGATATTAGCTGTCCTTCCTGTGTGTCACGTGGAACTGGACATTTCCCTGTTGGCACCCTCCACCCACACTGTTGCCCCAAAGTGACCATGACGGGGCGCACGGGGGGCTGGGTCCGGAGAGGACCCGTGACAAGGGACTCTTCCTCATTCACAACTTCCTGTGCGGAGCTCCAGACAGACCCCTCCCCAAGCCCAGCCTGTGGCGCATTCTGTCTGCTGTGTGTGGCAGGTTGTGAGGGGGCACTGCCCATGTCCCCCCGTTACTGTGGTTCTGGGGGTCAGTTGTGAAACCCAGGTCCCTTCCAACCTTGTTGTCATCCATGACGGTGTTGAGAGACTCGATCCACATGGGGTCAATGTCCCCGTCCAGGACGATCCACTTGGGGCCGTCGTGAGTGATGTTGGCCAGGTCCCGCATGATGGTGGAGAACAGGCCTGTGAGTGAGCGGGGCCGGTGTGAGTGGGGCCGGTGTGAGCGGGGCTGTGTGAGCAGCTGTGAGCAGGCTGGTGCTCACGGAGGCCACAGGGGCTGAGACCGCCCTGCCCCTCCAGTCCCCACCAGGCCTAACCCTTGCCTCCCTCTCCTGGAGGTGACCTGTCCCCTGCTTCAAAGCACAGCGGAGGGCCTCAGAGCGGGCGTGGCTGAGCTTATTTCCTGCCCTTCTCCTTGACCCTGAGGACTATCCTTTACCCCCGCCTCAGGCCCTCCTCTGACCCTACCCCCCTCGGCCCTCTCCCCTCTGGTTCATTTATTCAAGGTTCAACCCCCCTCTGTGGAGTCCCAGGCCCCTGCTCGGCACTCCTTCACTCATTCATTAACTAATTCACTCACCCACTCACTCATTCATTCACTCACTCACTCATTCATTCACTCACTCACTCATTCATCCACCTACTCACTCATTCATCCACTCACTCATTCACTCACTCATGCATGCATTCACTCATTCATTCACTCATTCACTCATCATCCCAGGCTGCCAAGTGCTCTGAATGCCCAACTCACAGCAGGGCCTTGGGGCCAGTGGGAGCTCTGCCCACCCCTGTGGAGTGGGTCCTAGTCAGGGAGAAATGCAAGATACACATACAAAATAGGACGGGGCGGGGAGATCGAGTCACAAAGAGAAACTGGGTGAGGGGTAGACAGGAAGTGGGGTCGGGGGGACACATGGCAGCTGTGAGGGGCTGAGGGCAGGTGCCCCCGACAGGTGCCCCGTTTCCGTGCTGGTCCAGCACTTCAGGGCCCGCCCCCCACAGGGACCACGCCTGGCCTCACTGCAGCCTCATGGTTCTCCCTGAGGACCGTCATTATGCACCATGTGGGTGGGGTCCCCAGACCTGCGTTCCTGGGGGCCTGCTGGGCTCGGTGACATCTCCACACACGCTCTCTGCATGGGGCTTGGTGAGCGGTCTGGGACGCCTGCTGGTGACCCCACACCCCGTGCAGCCCGTCCTGGGGCTGCTGCCCCTGTTACCATCTTTCCACTCCCTGGTCGCCGGGTTGATGATGCCGAAGAGCTCGTCGCAGGTGACAGCCTTGGGGTCCAGGTCCACTGCGACCGGCTTCCTCTTCAGGTTCTGGTAGGTCTTGTTGAGAGACTTGAGGACCTGGGCAAAGGCGGGGTCCCTGAGGACTGGGCTGCAGGGCGGCACCCACGTGGGGGAGGGCCCCCGTGTGAGCCCGGAACCTAGACTCCCTGCCCTGGGGGTGGTTGGCTTTGGTGACATGCTGGTGCGTTTGCGTCCCCTGGACGAGGACGTGGGGGACGGCAAATACGCCGTGACTTCTCTTGTCTGCAGACGGCACAGAGCTGCTGGCCCTGACACCGCGCTGAGGCCCGGGAAGGTCACAGGAGCTTCCTGATGCTACAAGCCATCCATGCTTGGACCTGGCTGGGTAGCTCAGTTGGTTACAGCGCTGTCCCAATACTCCAAGGTTGCGGGTTCAATTCCCAGTCAGGGCACAAATAAGAAACATCCAAAGAACGCATGAATAAGTGGAGCATCAAATCAGTGCTTCTCTCTCTCTCTTTCTCTCTCTCTGAAATAAATTTTTTAAAAAAAGTAACCTATGCTCACTGAAAAAATTATTTATGGGACAAAAGCAACCCCTAATTCCTCAAAGAAAAAGATTTTTGAGGGCATTTGAGGCTGTTTTATCCGTGTTATGTATATATTCCTTTTTAGTAAACTGGTTCACACAGTGTCTGCCTGTTAAAGCAGTAACTCGCTGTGAGCGCCCCCATGTCCTTAGCCTTGGAAATGACCTTCACTAAGAGCACAAGAGTCCATCCTGTGGGCGTCTGGCTGGACACTGGCTGCTTCGGACGTTTCCGGTGTTTGTTACAGATTTTGGTGACCCAGGCCCCGCCCTCTGCTTCTACGGCGCCGGAGCAGAGGCAGCAGACAGCAGGGTGGGGGTGGGGGTGGGGGGCTGCCCCCAGGGAGGCAGGTGAACCTGTGAGAAGGGCCCCTTTCACCAGACCAGGGTCCCGTGGCAACTCCTTGCCTCCTCCCCACCCCCCACATCACAGCTTCCTTCCTGGCCCATGGCACATGCTGGTGGTGGCTGGGGGTGGGGCACTTCCAGGGTGCCCTGGGCTGGGGTCCCTGGGGTGGGGGCGGGACCGGGGCGGACGGAGGGCGCCGTGCCTGGGACTTGCCGCTGCCCGCGTTCCCGATGACGAACACAGAGTGCCGCACTTGCAGCAGCTCCTCCAGCTGCACCACCTTCAGCACGAAGCTGTCCTCGGCCTGCAGCTTGAGCTCCAGGATGCTCTGCTTGATGATCTGCGGTGGGGGGGGGGGGGGTGCACAGGACGGGCACTGGGCCGAGTTCTGGGTGGGGGAGCCCCTGCCCAGCGGGAGATGTCGTCGGGGAGGCCTGACCCTCCGGGGTGGGTGCATGTGTGCGTTGCACCACTGAGGCTGCCAGAGCTCCGCTGGCTTGCCCGTCGCCCCTCAGCTCCTCTCAGATGAGACCCCCAGCACTGAGACAGGACGGGCCAGGGCTGGAGGGGCAGCTGGGAGCTGCAGGGAGCTGCGGGTGTGTGAGCGTCATGGACTGGACGACCTGGCCACCTACCCCAGCGTGGCACCTGCCACGGAGATGCCCACCCGACCCGTGGCAGGAAGAAAGGTCCTGGGCTGGCAGGAAGCCCAGATGCCCGGCAGGCCCTACCTTCTCAAAGTTCATGTCCCGCTTCCGAGGCACGTCCAGGGCCGGGAAGAGGTCCCCGATGAGCCCCATGAACACGGGCAGGTCGTCCGTCACGATCTTGGGAATGTTGAAGTCCCTCAGCGCCCTCATGAGCACCTGGTCCTCGGCACGGCTGGGGTCGCCCCTCTTCAGGGAGCCGGCCACCACCAGCACCGACTTGATGGCGCGCAAGCCCCAGTCGTAATGGTCCTGCGGGCCGAGGGAGCGGTGTGGGCCTGCCGCTGGGACGCGGGGACAGCTCGCCAGGCCCGCCCGTTGCACCCCCGCGCGCCCCAGCCCCACGGGCCCAGGACACCGCCAGCGCCCACCTGCTTGGAGAGCAGCTCCTTGCACAAGGTGTAGAGCGTGATGAACTTCCTGGCCAGAAGGCGGGCCTCCAGGAAGCCCTCGGCCACCAGCATGATCTCGCATATCAGCTCGAAGTCAGGGACGACCATAGCGCAGGGCCTGGGGATTCAGTGGGGCAGTCCTGGCTTCTCCTCTTCTGCCATGCCCCTCTTGCCCGCCCCCCCCCAGGTGCACACTTCACCTGTGGGTGCAGGTGGTGGACCAACGGCATCACTGGTCTAGATGCTCCCGGCCCCTCCCCTCCTTTCTCTCTGCCTCCCATTCTTCCTCCGCCCTCCTCCATGCCAGGTGTCTTTGGGCCCTCCTTTGAGAGCCTCCCTGAAGCCTACTTCCCACGGCCTCGGTGGGGACCCCTGCCCCAGGAGGACGGAGCAGGAGACACCATCTGCTCTTCAGGGGCCCTGGCCTGATGGATCCTATCTGACGAGGGAGCCCCATCTGCCCGAGGTCTTCTGTCTCCGGGCTCCGCTCACCCCCGCACCTCTCCTGGAACGCCTCCCCCTCCCACCACGCACCTGAACAAGGCCTTCAAGTTCTCGGGCAGCTCCGTGCGCCCTGCATACCCCGGGTTCATGGTGATGAAGATGCCGACGGTGGGGATGAGGCGGATCATCTCCCCCAGGAAACTGAACGTCTTTTTCTTGGCCCGAATGGCGTCTTGGACACACTTGACCTAAACCGTGGACACACAGACACAGCCGTGTGGGCATGGCCAGCTTCCCCGGGGTCACGGTGGCTGTGGATTGGCAGAGGGCCCCCCCCCCCCCGTCTCCCTTTGTGTCAATTGCACTTTATATTTGGAGACCATCATAGACAGCCGTAGACGCACAGGCGGTCGTGAGACCGAACCCCGAGGCTCCATGGGCCCCCACCCAGCGGCCCCAAAGGCAGCACCGCCCCCACTGTGCCGCAGCATCACCACCAGTGGACCATAAAGACATGGGACACTTCCGTCACCGAGAAGACCCTCCTGGCACCTCTAACAGCACCCTCTCCCCCTCCCACCCCAGCCTGTGCTTGACCTGCGTCACCCTGTCTGCAATTCTGTCACTTCATGAACGTGAGTAAGTGCATCGTGCATATGTCACCCTAGATGGGCCTCTGTCACCAGCAAAACGCCCCGGAGAGTCCCCAGGGTGCTGCTGTGTCTGTGGTCTGCCCCTTGCTGCTGCCTCATTCAGTCCCACCTCCTGGCTGTCTTATGAGCCCCGCTCCTGCTCTGGCTGCAGCCACTGACAGCAGCCACCTGCACACCAGACAGGGTTTAAGGAAGCCGATACCCGGTGACGTCTGAATTACCGGGACCTTAGTGCTGGAGGAGGCCGCTGTAACCCTCCCCACCACCACATGAGGGCGCCCTGCATTCATGGTTAAAACCTTTAAAGGCCCGACTGCCCAAGTCTGTCTCTTCTGGGAACAGAGCTGGGGACTGGGGGTGGGGGGGCGGGGCAGGACCCCTTAGAACTCTTCGCTGGGTCACCTGTACTTAGGGCCCGCCCTTACCTTCTGTTTCAATTCTTGCTCCTTCGTTCCAGGCAACAAACAGTTAGTGCCTGAGAAGGCCCCCTGTAAGTTTTCTGGCGTCTGACTTTGGAGGCGGACGACCAGTAACTCTGCTACTGCGTTGGGGTTGGGGGGCCCCAACCTTCCCCGGGGCCCAGGGACAGTCCTGCTCAGAGGAGGGCGACCCCAGTGCAGGTGCCGGCGCCCCTCACTCACTGCTGACTTTGCCGGCAAACCCGTCACGGAGCCCATTTTACAGAGCAGAAAGGGGGGGCTCGGAGAGTTTGTGTCGTTGGCAAGCACTGAACTGGGGAGTAAATCAGTCGCTCTAAGCCAGGCCTTATCCCTGGTTGTGGGTCCTGAGTATCCAGGCCCCCCTGCTCCTCCCCCAGCTGGGGTAACCGAGGGGCTGCCCAGCCTGCCCGCAGCCTGGCCTCCCCTGTGGTCTGCAAGGCCCGGCTCCAGTGAGCAGGAATCTACCCATCTGTCTACTGTGGGGGAGGGGGAGGGCCGCAGCACCGGCAGCACCTGGACGCCAGAGCCTTTGGAACATTGGAGCTGACTGTGGACCCGGAGGTTGGCTGCAGCTTCCCTGAGGGAGCCCAGGGATGGCCTGAGCCATTTGTCCCAAATGCAGACATGCTCCTCCAACCGCAGGGGCCACGGCGCACACAGGCAACAGGGCACTGTTGCCCCATCTGAAGGAGGCCTGGCTCCGCCTCGTCCCGGCCTCCCCCCATCACGTCCTGCGTTCACACTCGAGTGTCCCCAAAACATGAGGGCGCATTTCCTCCTTTTCTTCTTTTCTCCCTTGTCTTCCTGTTCTCCCCCAGCCCCCTTGTGGAGCTGACAAACTCCTATGCATCCTTCAATACCCAGCTCCACCGATACCCGCAACAAAACCCTCTGTCCCGGTCCCCAAGCCAAGTTAATTACACCCTCATCTCTAGTCACTCAGATACCGCCACAGCACATCCTACGGTTCTCGATTCTGCTTGTCCGACCACTGCGCGGGCCCCTGAAGGATGGGCCGGTCCCACGCCCATCTCTCTGGCCCTTGGTCTGGCTGAGCGAACGCTCGGCAGGAAGGCTCGCCCTCCCTGAGCTGGCAAAGTGGCGGGTTGCCGCACTGGACCAGAGAGCCCGGCAGCCCTACCTGCACAGCAATCACGGACAGGACCTCCACGGAGATGCGGTTGAATTCGTCGAAGCAGCCCCAGGCTCCGGTCTGGGCCAGGCCCTTGTAGATGTTGCCACAGGACTGGGAAGGAGAAGGGAGAGGAAGGGACGCTGCGAGCTGGCCTGAGCCTCAGGGGGCCGAGGCTCAGGCTCAGGAGCATTGGGGACCCAGGAGGCTGGCAGGCAGGACGGCCCACTCCCCAGAAGGGGTGAATATCTGGTGGGGTGGGTGCCGGAAAGAGCCTCTCCTCCTCTGTGAGACCTTGGCACCCAGACCTTCCTGCAGTGGGGGCTTCGCCCAGGTCCCCTAACTGGGTGGCTCAGAGGCACATTCGCTCGAAATCCACTCCGGCCATGGAGAAGAGGCTTCCCTCACACTGTGGGGGGTGGGGGGCTGGCAGCTGGGTGATTGGATGGTTCCTTGTGCACATACAGCTCCCTCCATGGGCAGGGCGGGACTCGGGGCTGGTTCGTCAGCCCTGGGAGCCTCTCCCAGACACAGTCCTCGTGCTCGAGGCCCCAGCCTCCCAGGGGCCAAGGCCATCAGCAGGACCACAGCGGTTGGTCTGCCCGTGGGGCGGAGGCCCTCAGCCACCTGGGGCCCGGTGCCCCCTCCCGGGGTGCAGCTGGCATCTAGAGCTCACTGGGGGTGGGAGCTGCGGGCTCCTGGGGGAGGGGCCCTATCTTGTCCTCCTGGGAGCCAGGGCGCCACCTGCAGGCGCGGGGCGCACCTTGTAGTCCATCTGCTCGGAGCAGTTGAACACGTACACCATGGTGCCCAGGGCCCGGCCCAGGTCCTTCGTGGTCTCTGTCTTCCCGGTCCCGGCTGGGCCGGCAGGGGCCCCGCCCATGATCAGGTGGAGGGACTGGGTCAAGGTTATGTAGCACCTGCAAGGGACCCCCGTTCACTCCGATGCCGGGACCCCCAGCCACCCGCTGCTCTTTCACTGTGGCTTCCGTGACACCCGCTCAGCCCCTCAGGCAGGGAAGGGCTTGAGATGTGATTGAGGAGCGAGCCTCGTGCCAGGTCACAAAGGTGACAGCGCATTCCCAGAGGGCTTGCTCCGAGCAAGCATGGCTCATGAGGAGTCACGCCATAGTGTCCCCACTGTGCGGGCCCTCGGAGGGGTTGGGCAACTCCCCCGAGGTGACACAGCCAGGAGGGGAGTGAGGGAATTGGAACGCAGTGCCCAAGGCTGGGCACCTGGCAGCTGGGATCGCGGGCGCCCCCACCCACGTGCCCGGCTCTTTCAGCCTTAGTGGGACCTTTGGGTCTGACAGTGGGAAGAATCGTGGGAAAGAAGCCACAGCAAACCTGCGATTTCCTCTCCTGAGAGGTTCAGGGTCCCGCCCAGTGGCACCCCACCCCGGCAAACGCCTGGCGTCCTCACCTGTCAGTCAGCGGGGTGATGACCAGCCGCGGCGTGTTGCCCAGGTACTCGTAGGAGTACTGGATCTGGGCGTCACAAATGTTGGCGAAGCAGTGTCGCTTCTCATCGTCCCAGCGGTGCCGCAGCTGGGACTGCCAGGTAAAGGCCTGGGAGCTCTCCACCTGCAGGGCCGTCCGAGGGCCAGCTTGTCCAGGGCCCATCCGGGAGCCCGGCAGCACAGGGGAGCCCTCCCGCCGCCCCCCTCCTGCCGGCCCCTGTGCAGGGTGGAGTCTCTGTGAGGGACAAACGGGTTCCCTGGCCGCCCCCCTGGCACCCGTGCCTTTGCCGTGATCATCTTGGCCACCACGTCGCGCGCGTGCACGTCGATGGTGCAGATGGTCATGATCTTCATCCGGTCGCCAGCGCTGAGGCTCCCGATGAGCAGCGTGATGAGCGCGTTCAGCTGGCTGATCTGCGGGAGCGAAGGCCCCTTCGGTGGACGCTAGGGGGCGCCCGCCCCTCGCCGGGTCGGTCCCGGGAGATCATCGCCAGTCAACCCAGGGGGAAGACCACCCTGCTCTTGTTCTCAGTAATGGAACGCGGAAACCGGTTCCCGAGAGCCCCCACCTCGGGGCGAGACAGCCCCGGTGCCCCTGAAAATGACTCAGTAGGAGATAATCTGGTGCTGGGGAACGTGGTGGAGATTAAGTGAAAACAGTGGATTGTAAAAGCATTGGAAAACAGCAAAAATCATAAGGGTAAGCCGTTGGATGTATATTTTTACATATAAGTCAATTATACGTCAATGTTATATGTGTTTAATATGTAGTATTTATATACTATATATGAAATGATAATATTAAAATAGTATTAGAATAATAACAAAAGTATGAGAATAATAATTAGGTAATAATACTTTGAAAGCACTTATATCTGGGTATGGGTTATGGGTAGCGTTTCCTTCTTCCTTTTAAAAATTATCTTTAGTTTTTAAATTCCTAATCAGGAATCTTTCAAAATAGACCCGTCGTAGCTCGTGATAATTTCCAGACCAGAAATTCAAATCGAGTCTTTGTGAAGCGGTTACCGGGCAGGACCACTGTGGCGTGCAGTGCCGGACTCTCCCCCTCGGGGAGTCTCTGCGCTCTGGGCAGTTCCCCCGCCCGCGCAGCCCCCACACCTGCTTTTTGTTGTAGTCTTTGATGGCGTTCTCGTATCCCTCCTCCAGCCGCGCGAACGCCATCCCCACCTCCGTGGTCCACCAGATCTGGGTGCACGTGAGCGCCACCTGCAGGCAGACGGCGCACGGCCCGCGCGCGCGGTGAGCCGCTGGTGCACCCAGGGTCTGCATGTTGGCCCGCCCCGCTCAGCGCGCATCCTCGCCACCCGCACACCTGGGCCGCGTAGTCAAAGATCCACTGCTCCCTGGGCTTCTCCTCGTAAGTCACCACGGCTTCTGGGATCTCGTGCCGCAGCGTGGCGCACATACGGTCCAGCACGCGGTTCAGCCAGACCTCCACCTATGGACCGGAGTCAACGGACCAGAGAGGCCGTGAGCGTGTCTAATTCCAACAACTTGCTTTATTACTTAAAAAACTGGCCCTGGCTGGTGTGGCTCAGTGGATTGAGCTCCGCCCCAAGGGTTGCTGGTTCCATGCTCAGTCAGGGCACATGCCTGGGTTTGGGGCCAGGTCCCCAGTAGGGGGCGTGTGAGAGGCAACCACACATTGATGTTTCTCTCTCTCCCTCTCTTCTCACTCCCTTCCCCTCTGTCTAAAAATAAATAAAATCTTAACAAAAACATTAAAAAACTGAGCATTTGTCACAATCTTCATCTCAGAGGTGACCATGTTGAGGTTTTTCTAGAGAAGTAAGAATGACCAGCTGGAAAAGCGGGGCTGGGAAGCCCAGGGGTGAGCAGGCATTGATGAGCACACATTATTTCCAGGCGGGGGGGGGGGGGGGAGGAAGCCAGGGAAAGATCTAGAAGAGAAGATAGGCCGCATCTGAGCCCCTGAGGTGCGGCTGGCGCTGCGAGTTGCTATATCTGTGCCCGCTCCCCGCCGCCCCTGTGTTCCCGGCGGGTTCTGACCGACCGAGCCCCCACCTGCTCCTCCCATGCATGGTCTCGGGCCCCGACACTCGGGACAAACCTGTCAACAAGCCTTGTTTGTATTTTAAACACAAACCCTCAACTACCTGCTACTGGGGTGGGGGCCATCGGGTCGCTTTTTCTCTTCAACCACCATCCTGTGTGGGCAGCCCTGGCCGAGGCTCGTGGTCACTCTGAGGACCGACTCTGAGCACTCGGTGATGGACGGACCCAGCCACAGCCCGCCACCCCGCCACAGCAGCCAGCACTTGAGTCCGTGTTGCTGAAGCTCTTGTGTGAGATTTTTCCCCCCAAACTGACCGACCTCTGAATTACATTTTGCTTAGGCTAATGTCAACATCGGCTCAGTTGCTCGATCAATACTTCAGTATTGCGCAATGAGCTGTGGGGGTAGGGCCGGCTAGGATGTTTGCGTTTGCCGTCAGCAGGAGTCAGCCTGGGGGGGGCGGGGATGAGGGGAAGGGGCCAGCAGGCAGGCTTGCTGGGAAAGCTGGGAAGAGACATGGGGCCCCCATGGTCAGGGGACCTCTGCAGCCTCTCAAAGGGATGAGGCCAATGGTTCTGCCTGAACAGGTGCTAGAACGTGCATGAGTCAGGTGTGCGCGACCCCCTCAAAGTCGCAGAAAACTCCAGTGCCTTCCGTTAAACTCTTTTCTCTCCTCTCCGTCTTTTCTCTTTTCTTTGAGACACCCCCCCCATGGGGTGGGGCTGTGCTTAAGCACTGATTCTATTAAGGCAGAGGGAAGAGGACAGAGGGGCCTTCATGGACGTGTAGTGCCGCTCCCGTCTGAGGGTGTGTGGCTCCCACACCCACTGCCCTGTCATCCTGGGGTGGGGGCCCCGCCCAGCCAGCCTGCGTGTGACCCGCACCCTCACTCACCTGCCCCGAGAGGTCACACTCGCTATCGAAGTCCATGTACTCGTCCTCTTTGCTGTACATGCCCAGCCCGCACTTGAGTGGCTTCCCGTCTGCACCGAGCTGGAACTTCAGCTTGCACAGGCTGTCGAAGAGCTTGGACAGGTGGCGGCTCACCTGGGCCGGGGTGGGGGGGCGACACTGGAGTTATGCCACTGAGGGGCTCTGAGGGGCACAGGCAGCCCATGCTCCTTGGCAGTTTGAAGGGTCTTTCTTTTGGGGGGGTGGATATACTCCCCCTTCTCTGGCCAACGTTCGCTAACATGCTTAGCCAGCTGAAGGGACAGTGGAGACTGCTCTCAGGCAGGACACAGGAGCCAGCCCCCGGACCCTGGCTGCAGCGACATGTGGCTGTTCCCGAACATGTCTTTTCCTTGGTCAGTTAGCCCTTCCCTCTCGAGGAACCTCTTCTTCCTGGCCCAGAGGCGGGCTTTATGGGTGGGGGAGAGGGCGGGAGTCCAAGGGCCACTAGTGAGGGGTGGCTCCCTCAGCCCCTGGCATCGAACCCACTTTCCGGGTGAGGAAAGCGAGGCCCGGGAGGTGAAAGGCAGGGTCGCAGTCCTGTCACGGCTGGGCCCCAGGGGGTTCTGGTGGGGATGACCTCATGGAGGTGATCCAGGGACACCGGGGACGCTTCTGCACAATCCCAGGGCTACCCAGACTCAGTGAGCACGGAGCCCACCTGGGGTGGGCCTGTCCTTCAGAGTGGCGGACCGCCTACCTCCACGGGGTCATTTCCGTTGGAGAGGATGTCCAGGAGGTCAGCCGAGGACACAAAGTAGAACCTTGGAAAAGCCAGTCTTTTGGTCTCCAAGTATTCAGCCAAGGCCTTTTCGCACACGGCCAACCTAGGGGGAGGGGGGACGAGGCCGTTGAGGCCCAGGGCGCAGAGGGGCCTCTTCCAGGCCAGCTTGGCATGTGGACTGGGAGCCAGAGACACCCAGTCTGCTGTTCACGGCCCAGGCTTGATTCTGCCCCTCAACCAGCTGGGCCCACCCTCCGCCAGCCCCAGGCCCCGTGGGCGGGCGTCCCCGGTGGGAGGGAGCGCAGTTTAACCCGTACGGTTGTTGCTGCCTCCCTCGCGGCCGGCGTGGCGGATGTGGCCGGGGCACACCGGCTCCTGGGGCAGGGCGTGGGAACCCGTGACCGGGGGTGTTTTTGCCTCGTCCCGGCCAGCACCCGGGCTCCTGCGCTACGCTGTCCCTGGTCCAGCCAGACGTGCACACCCACCTCTTCTTCAGGGCCTCAAGTTTGTTGTAGAGACCGGGCTTGTTGGTGGCCTCCACCACATTGGGCGTTTTCACTGCGTCTTCCATCAAGGCCTGGGGACAGAAGGGGACCGTCAAGGTGTCAGGAGCACTGCTTCTCCAGCACAGCCATCTCTGGAACTGCCCAGGTGGGAGCGAGGCGGCCGCGCTGACCTTGAACTCCTTGTCGATATCGTCGAAGCGCTGGGAGTCCTCCGGCAGCTGGGCGCGGATGTCCTCGGAGCCAACGAAGATGCTCTCCAGGTGGCCCCAGGTCCTCTGGACCTCGAACCAGATGGCGATGACCGAGTCTGCGGTGGACAGCTTCTGCTGCCAGCTCGTCACCTCCTTCAGGAAGTGGGACAGGTACTTGGACATCATCAGGTTCTGCAGCTGCACCTGGTTGTCCTCCAGAGTCTCCACCAGCACCTCGTCGGACTTGAGCATCATGATGCCCGTCCGCGGGTGCGGCTCGTGCTCGAACTCCATGGTGGTCCAGGTGCTGTCCAGCGCCTTCAGCACCTGCGGGGAAGGGGAGGCGGGGCAGTGAGCGCCGGGCACGAGGCACCGGGAAGGGCCAGCGTGTCCTGGGACTTGGAAAAAGCGCCTCTTTAAGAAAGCCAAAGTGTCCATGAGCAGTACTCACGACGACGGCCAAAAGGCGGAAACAACCAAAATGTCCACCAGCAGATGATGGAGAGACACAGTGTGGCCCATCTGCGCACTGGAATATTACACAGCCGTGAAAAGGGACGCGGGTCTGACACACGCTACTGTGTGGGTGGACCTCCCGAACATGATGCCAAGGGGAAGGAGGCAGGCACAAAGGCCACAAATTGCGGGAGACGCCCTGAGCAGACAAAGCTACAGAGGCTGGAGTGGGGGTGGGCGTGGTCAAGGGCGTAGGTTTCTTTTCTGTGATCGTGAAATGCCCTAAAATTGACTCGTCGTCACACGTAATGGTTTTGCACATCTGTGACCGCGCTAAAAAGCATTGCATCGTCCACTTTACATGGGCGAAGGGTATGGTATGTGAGTTACAGCTAAATAAAGCAGGTTAAAAAAAAAAAGCCAAAATGTGACAATTCAAACTCTCACAACAGTTAGGTGCGGAGGGGTCTGGATTGCAAAGGAACCCTCCAGGTGTCCCTGAGGGCTCATTAACGGCCCAGGCATGGTTGAGAGCCAGTCCTCCCTCCCACCGCCCCCCCACGGCCTGGGCCCACGGGAGAGGCCAGCAGGACACAGGCTGAGGGGCTGCAGGACAGGAGGGAGCACCGGGCGCTTTGAAACGTGCAGGCTGCTCTGGGCGGGAGGCGGAGCCACTGCAGGAACTGTTTTTTTTTTTTTTTTTTTCCCGGTGATCAAGTCTGGAGATATTTGACAAGATTTCTGCCGTGGGTCCAGAAAAGGCCCAGGAAACCTGCCTTTCGTGTTCAGTGGGCGCTAGTCCCCCGTGAAGCGAGAGGCGCACCAGCTTCGGCATCGCCCAGACGAGACACATGTCGCCGTGAGCAAAGGGTACCTTCTCCATCCCGGACTCCTTCACTGCCTTGTCCACAATGTTTCGGACCTCGTCCTCGTACTTGTGCAGGTTCAGCTGCAGCAGGTCCGCCAGGGTGGTGTCCTCCGACATCTGGAACTTCACCTGGGCGGGGAAAGCAGGCGCGTCCCGCACATGGCCACCTGCACTCCAACGAGGACGCCCTTGTCCCTCACGGAGAGGCAGGTCAGGGAGTGCTGGTCAGTGCTTCCCCCGGCCCCGCCTTTCCTCCCCGCAGAGCCGCGACATGGTAGAACTCTCCGGCAGCGGGTTGAATGCTGCCCCCCCAACTCATGCCCCCCCCCCCCACTGGACCTCAGCATGCAGCCTTATTTGGACATGAGGTCTTTGCAGATGGGAAGGATCGTGGGGTGACATCATCCTGCCTGACTGTGTCTTACAGGAGAATGGAGAGGGGTCTGAAACTCGGCAGGAGGCCTGTGACCGCGAGGCAGAGATGCAGCTCAGCGTCTCTCCTGGGGCCCTGCATGGCCCTCCCCCGGGCTCCCTCTGCTCGTCTTGGTCTCTACCCCGAGGCCCAGGCCACACTGCGCACGCTCCTCCCTCCCCCTGAAGGGACGGCCTCCTCCCAACAACCAGAATCATCGAGGAACATCCAGCCCATGCGGCGCCCCCAGCGGGACCGCATGGGCCGTGGGTTCTTTCTCTGCTTCCCTGAGAGCAGGGCCACGTTTTCTCTCCTTGTATCCCTGGCATCTACGTGGGGGCTCTTCCAGGGGGCTGTGGGACACAGCTTTGCTCAATGTTAGCTGGTAGGGGGAGTGTTCCCACCGGCCTTCTGGGGGGTTAAGGCCAGGACCCCCTGCTAGGAGATGTCCTTGGGAAGATCTGGGCACCGGGATGGGGCCCTGGAGGGCACAGGGGACCCAGGAGCTGTTCATCCCCCCAAACTTCCTGAGTGCGGTGGGCACACAGCCTACAGGCAGCACTGGCTACACATTTGGTCAGACCCGGCCGAAGTGACGGTGGTGGGGCCCTTTGTCAAAACATTCAGAATCTCAAGATGGTGACCGGAGAACGCTCAGCGCAGCGCAGGCTGCTCGGAGCCTGGAGCCCACGTGCGCGTGAAGCCTCCTGGTCCACACAGGCCTGGGGCGGCTGGCCCCCAGCCCCACACACTCAGCGGAGCGGCCCGGGTCGGCGGTACCTGGGTGGCCTGCATCAGCTGTTGCCAGTGGCGGTCCCGGATGGCGGGGTTCTGCAGCTCGCTCACGGCGCGCAGGGACGTGATCATGTTCTTCACCGTGTTGTCCAGCCCCACGAAGGCGTCCCAGGTGCGCATCTCCTTGTCCAGGGACCTCACGTCCTTGGCGAACTTCTTGCAGTCGATATCCATCTGCTCCACGTTGATGTTCTTCCACTTGGTGGTCTTCCAGTCGTCAATGCTGGTGTTGACCTGGGCCGGGGGAGCCACTCAGGACGGCACCGGGCTGCCCACCCCGCCCCCCGCTGCCCGCTCCCGCCTCCATCGCTCCTGCAGGGCGAGCGCCACCGGGGGGTGATTTAGAACTAGTAACAGAGGTCGGTCAAGTGGGACGGGAGAACAAGCTCGCTGTAAAGACACAACTTAAAAGATAAAAAAAAGTCAAACTTTGAAGGCTGCAACTAGAAGGCTGGCATTTTAAATATGTTCTGGCAGAAAACCAGGACACAGAAGGCGCGGACTACACGTTCAACCACCGTGGGGCCTGACGCACGCAGAACCTTCGGCCTGGGGAGGGCGGGACGTGCTTTTCCCCCTCCAGCGCTGTGGAACATCCAGCGCGCGAAACCCCACCCCGCGCCGCACAGCGAGCCCGAGCAAATTAGAAACAGTTGCAGTCACAGAGTGCGCGCTCTGACCGTATGGAAGCGAACCAGAAACCCGTGGTAGAAAGGCAACAGGAAACCTCCCAAACGTCCAGAAATTAAAAACACACTTCTAAATAATCCAAGGCTCAAGAGGAAACCTCGAGGGAAATTAAAAAAAAAACAACAACAACCCATAGAACTGAAGGAAATATCAAAACAGGCAGGACACAGCTAACGCAGAGATGTAAATTTTACAATGCTGAGTGTTTTCGCTGGAAAAGATGAAAAGCCTCAAATCGATAAAAATCAAGTCAAGAAACTAAAGACAGAGCAAAATAAACCCACAGCAAATAGAAGGAAGGAAATAGTAGAGATAGGGCCAGACGCCAATGAAGACAAAACTAGTAAAACAGTAGAGAAAAAGCATGAAATACAAAAGCTGGTTCTTTGGAAAATCAATGAAATTTGCCATTTATGACACCCAGTCCCGCTGACAGAGGAGCGGAGGGAAGGCGTGGATTGGCGATATCTGGGGGCGCCCCTGGAGAGGGCGACAAGGGGGAGCCATGACGACTTCACCCTCATAAACCCCACGGCGCAGAGAAAGGGACCAGCTCCTCGAAAGCCACATGTTCTCCAACTCGCCGCCAGGCTGTTCGCACAGTGGGGACAGGCAACTGGAGCGGGCTGTGCCCACTACAGAAATTGAATCTAGAACTGAAAATCTCCCAAAAGAAAAATCTCCAGGCCCCAGTGGCTTCCCTGAAAACTTTATCAAACATTTCAAGGAGAACAAACACCAATTTTACACAATCTCTCCGAGAAAATGGAAGACGAGAACATCTGTCAGTTCATGTGATGAGTCTGGCATCACCCGGCACCAAAGACCAAAGACGTCACAAGACAACTACAGAGCAAACCTCTCGTGAACTCACGTACAAAATGCTCAACAGACGATTAGCAAGCTGAATCTCGTGACACCTGGAAAGAACCATAAGCCACGATCAGATGGGGTTTATCCCGACAGTCAAAAATCAGTCGACGTCATCCACCATATCAGAGAAGAAAACTCATACAATCACATCAGAAAAACGTTTGACAAAATCCAATGCCCATTCACGATAAAAACTCAAAAACATAGGAAGAGAGAACTTCCTCAGCTTGAAAATGTATAGCCAGGCACCCTACTTAGTGGTGAAATACTTTCTCTAAGACAGAGAACAAGGCAAGGGCACCTGTTCTCATCACTCTTACCCACACGGTACTGAAGTTCTAGCTACTTCAATAAGGCAAGAAAATAAATACAAGACACGCAGCTGGAAAGGAAGGAGATAATAGACCTTATTTTCTGTGTAGAAAATCCCTAAAGAATCTATTTTAAAAAACACTCCTAAAACTACTGAGTGAAATCAGCAAGGTCACAGGACACGAAGCCGACACGCGAAACTCCGTCGTATTTGTACACACCAACAAACGTGTGAAAACCAAACTGAAAGCTCAGCACCACGCACAATCACATCAAGAAAGAAAAAAGAGGAATATTTAGATCTGCACCTAACAGCACCTGCGTAGGGTCTGCACGCTGAAGCCAGTAACTGAGAGGGATCGAAGGAGACCCAGGTAAGTGGAGAGACACGCCGCGTTCGGGGACTGGAAGACTCAGTGCGGTAAGGAAGTCAGTTTTCCCCGGAATAATCTACAGGTCTAGCGCAAGCCCTACAGAAATCCCAACAAGGTCTTTTTTTGTAGGTACAACAAGCTTATTCTATAGCTTTTATGGGGAAGCACAAGTCCCGGAAGTAGCCAAGCCATTGGAAAGAGAAGAGTGAAGTGGCAGGAATCACTCACTCTGCCCGCTATCCGGCCTTGCAGACGGAAGGCTCGGCAACAAGACCGCAGGGTCGCGGAGCGCCAGGCGCGACCAGTGGGGGAGGGCAGGGAACCCACGCACAGCTCCACACGAACGGGCGCAACCGGTTCTTGATAACGGCATGGAAGCAACTCAGCGGAGGGAGACTGGCCTTCCCAGCAAAGGGTGATGGCCCCACAGACATCCCTGGGCGGAGAAATGAACCTCAGCCGACACCTCACCCCTCTCACAAAGGTTGCCTCACCGTGGATCACGGACTTAAATGGGAAACACGGCCCAGTAAAACTTTTAAGAAAAAGGCATGGGAGAAATCTTTAGACAGTAGACAAAGGGTTCTCCGATTTGACACAGAAGGCACCACCCGTGCAAAGCACTGATAGGCTGGGTGCCGTCAACACGAGGAGCTTTTCGCTCCTCAGAAGGCCCCGTCCAGGGAGGAGTGGGCCAGCTCCAGACTGGAAGGAGCTGCGTGCCAACACAGAGCTGGCCAGGGACGAGCTGCTAGACTATATAAAGCAACTGCAGAACGCAAGAGCAAAAAACCAAAACCCAGTTAGAAAACGGGCCGGTCGTGTGCAGCTCACAGAAGAGCAGGTACAGGCGTCACAGGAGCCGGGAAGAGAGGCGCCCCCACCCGTCCGTAGGAAACGCTGATGAAAGCCACAGGGGTCTTCCTTTCGGACAGACCGGGCGTTCCTTATTTGAAAACACTTTAAAAGAGGTGAGTTGTGAGGGAGGCTGAGGGGAGGAGAGGAGGAAGGCGGGAGGAGAGAGGCCGTGGAACGTTAGACGCATCTTGGGTCCTTCGAGCGCCTCCATCGAAGACCAGGAAACCCGGGGCTGCATTTCCTCCATGGAGGCCCCTCTCCTGGGGGGCCGCCAGCAGTGTCCCACCCACCTGCATCCTGGGGTTTGCTGTGCGGCTCACCATGACAATCATGTCCCAGAGCTCCTTCAGCAGGCGGACCTCTTTGTGACAAGCCTTGAGCTGCTTGTAGTCCGGGACGGCGACCTCAAACAGGCTGCCCGACTTGCACAGCGCCTCCATGACCCCCTCCATGGCCGCGATGCTCCTTTGTTGCTGGGCGGGTGAGAAAGGGGGTGAGCAGGGCTGCCTGCCCCTACGGGGGCTTCTGCCCTTCCCTCTGCCGCAAGCTCGCTCCCCTCCAACCCTCTTCCACAGGGCTACGGTGACGATGACGACGATGGCAAACTTCCCGGGGTGGGGGGCAGCACCCACCCCGTCCCCCCTCCCAAGGCCCCCCGGCTTCCGCTCTTATGGGAAGGCGGTCTGTCTTTGCGAGTCGGGCCTGAGGACCGGCTTTTCATGGACGTGGTATGAATTCCAAATTTCCTCCTGAGATTTCCTGATTTCCCAGAGTCTTCACCACTTTTATGCTACATGAATTTTTTCATCTTATAGGTAATGCTTGCTTGCTTTGAAAATTAGAAAAATCTAGATAAGCAAAGAGGAGGTCAAAGAAGAGCCACCTCAAACCCCTTGACCGAGCGTGGACCGCTGGGCAGGCGTGGGTACAGAGGCGGGCCCCCACCAGGCCGCATGCACCCCAGACAGAGCACACCTGGGCGCTCTCCACCTCCAGCCCGGGCCCCGTGCAGACGCCCTCTGGGGTCCAAGGAGGGATTGGCCCGTTGGCACTGTGGCTTGAGGAACCGGAGGTTAGGCCACGGACAAAGGGTAGGACCTTGACCTTTGGAAATGGTGGGCTTGAAGCTAAGCAAGCGAAAGAGCAGAGGCTTGGGGGCTGGTAAGCATGGGGAGACCCTGGGGGAGATCTTGGGGCTCCCTGTGCTCGTGGCACCTCGGGGTGAGGTGGAGGGGTGGACTGGGCCGGCTGCTGGGAGCAGAGGCATCTGCAGGCCCGGTGTGCTCCCGGGGCTCCCCGCCAGCCCTAAGGAGCCCGTGGGGCCCGGGCTTGAGGGGTGCCAGGCCCAGGGCTGCGGAACTTGCATGGCGGACGCTGACCATGGACTTGACGGTGGGAACAGAGCAGGGCAAGGGTGAGGCTTTGTCACTGGTGGTGCGTGGCGGGCCAGGGACAAGAAGGCACTAGGGGCGATGGGCGAGTGCTGAGCCTGGGGACAGGAAACTGCTGCATGTGAACGGGGTTGGGGACCTAGGACCTGCGGCACAGAGGGGGGTGGCAGGGTGGGTTTGTGGGACATTCAGGCGGGTGTGTGTCAGCTGCCGGCCTGTAGCGGGTTCCCAGAGTCACTGCCCAGCTTGGCCTGGAGCCCGTTACCTTGTTCAGGGACCTGTAGGGGTCAGGGTCACTGAAGGCGAACGGGGCCTCCTGCCTGAACCTCTCCCTGAACTCGTGCTGCTTGAGCTGCAGGAGAGCCACGCAGAGACGTCACACGCCTGCCCCCCCACGCTGCAGCCGCTCCGCCCAGGGCCCCGCCCCCGGGGGCCGAGGGACCTCGAACTGCTGGCACTTCCTCCTCAGGATGTTGACCTCGTTGGCCTGGAGGGGAGCCACGTTCTGCTTCACCTGGAGGGCCAGCTTCTTGGTGTTGGTCCACTGCTCCGGCAGCTCCTATGGCGGCAGAGGCCAGGACGGCTCCTTTCTCTGCTCCTTTTCAAACTTTCTCTTGTGAAGTAATTACAGACCCCTTGGGGGGGCGGCACCCATGGCTCGCGGAGTCCCAAGTGCCTCCCCACCTCCCGGGGGCGGCTTCTGCATGGCCACGGCTCGGTGGCCACATGAGGTGACGGCAGCGGTGCATTTCTGTTATCCAGGTGACCCGGGTCCGTGTGTGCACGTGTGCACACACACGTGTGTTAGGCATGGGTGCGCGCACACGTGTGTGCCGTGTGCTGGTGTAGTCCTGGGCAATTTCATCCCACGTGTAGATTCCTGTAGCCACCACCAACTGCTGAATGTGAACGGTCCCCACACAGAGCTGTCCCCGTGAAGAAAGCTGTCGCCTGTGTCACCTCTGTACCTGCACCCGCCGCACCCTGTCCCTGGGCAGTCACCACCCTGTCCTCCATTTCCCTAATGTCACCGATTCAGGAATGGCTTTACCAATCAGAGTAACTTTTGTATTTTCTGGGTCCTTCATACCTGGGCAGACACAGTATATTAACAACAACAACAAAAAAACCCCAGCCTGCAAATGCTTTGCCCACAAATGGCCGTGGTTTCACTTTCCTCTGTGACTGACCTGCGGTCTCCGTCGGCAGGGGCACCTCTAATGCCAGCTATCACCCTGCTCCCCACACCCCAAGCCCACCTTGTCCATGGCCCCAGCGCCCCTGGCAACCGGCCACACACACTTTTAGTCCTCAGCAAGGGTGGCCCTGAGCCTTCCGGCTCCTCCCCGCTTTGCCCACAGTCTGGTCCCCCCTCGGCTGGGGGGTATTGGGCACTGGGCAGGGTCGGTGCCGACAGCAGGGGAGCAGGTCTGTGTGACTGGACACAGAGCTGGGCACAGAGCGGGGAGAGGGCGGGGAGGCCACCAGATCTGGGGGGAGACTGACACCCGGGGCAGGGTCTTCAGGGCCGGTGTTCTCTGTGCTCCCCACCGCCCCCGCCCCGCCGGCCCGCCGCCTACAGGCTGAGCTGGCTGCGAAGTGCTGCGGGGTCTGCCCTTGCGCATGGAGGCCGGAGCTGGCCTGGGGCCTGCTGGGCTGGACGCCCCCGGAACAGCTGCCCCGCTGCCCTTCGGAGTGGGGGCCGTGCCCCCTGGCCCCCCTGCCCTGTCCTAATCTCTGCATGGCCTCTGCTGACCCCAGTCTCTGTCCACTGAGCCTCACACCGGGGCTGACCCAGCACTCAGGAGGAGGGGTAGGATAGGGAGGCATTTTCAACCCAAGGAAACAGCAACAAACAGGAAATCTGGTCTGCCTCTGAGGCCACCTCGCTGTGCACGGGGATCCATGCCTGGAAGAGGAGGTCCCGCCCGCAGGCCCACGTGGGAGGCCTTGTCCCCAGTGACCACAGCCCTCTCCTCCAGCCACGGCCAAGGCTCCCGGCTTCCTCCCTCCCCGGGACGCCCGAGGCTCTGGGCCCCCCACCCCCAGACACACGGCAGGCCTGGAGCTGTGCACCTGCAGCTTCAGGAGCGTCTCCTCTGGCATCTCCTCCCCGTACGTCTTCAGCAGCTCGATGGTTTGCTTCAGGGGCTCAAACATGGTGTCGGTTGCCACCTGCCTCTCCTTGACCTTCATCAGATGCCCCATCATCTGCACGAGGCCGTCATAATCCCCTTCCTTGAGCGGCATCGTCAAGCCAGTCCTGGCGACTTTCATGAAGGCTTCCAGGTCATCGAGGCTAAGGGGCCAGAGAACAGCCTGTGACAGGGGCCCCCCACGGGGGAGGGCCGCGGCCATCGAGGCGGTGGGCTGAGGGACAGCGTCTGCCTTAGGGCACCTGCCGTCGCCCCGCGCCCCCCAGCTCCCCTCTCACTGATGGGCAAAGCCCAGGGTGAGGCCGAATCTGAGAGGCCCCTGCTGGCCCTCTGGTGGCCTTTGGCTTAATGACACTCCCTCATCACCCTGGCCGCCGTCCCCTGGCAGTCAGCTGTACCTGCACGGTCACAGGTGCCTTCATCACACGTCAGGCCTCCCTGCCAGGCTCTAGGGCCCTAGGGGTTTCCGCAGCACCTGGCGCTCGACGCTGTGTGTCCATTACACGGGGTGGGGGGGGGGGGAAGCAGGGCGCTCCCTTGTGGCCATGTGACCCCTCCTGCTGGGGGCCACCTCTGGCGGGGCCGGGGGACTCTAAGCTGGAGCTGGACCTTCACCCCCTCGCCTGCCCTGGGGGAGGCGCTGGACGACACCGCGCACTTCTGTGGAAGGTCGTGTGCGATGTCCCCCCGGGGGTGGGCGCCCACCTGCTGATGACGTGGTTGCTCAGGTGGCGCTTGAACATGAGGCTCCAGCGCTTGATGGTGTTGAGCAGGGCCTGCTTGAAGGGCCGGCAGTCACACTGCAGCCAGCCGTGGAACACCTTGGTGCTCTCCCGCCTGGACACCTCCTCGTACAGCTTCTCGTAGGAGTCGATCTGGGGGTCACTGTCCCTGTCACCCGCCTGGCCGCCTGGCGGGGACGGGGCCCCGACCATGTGCGCTCTTCTCCCACCAGCACCCGGGGCCCTCGGCACCCCGCCATGTATCCTGGTGGTGGGGTCACGTGCAAGGCAGGCTCCCCAGGACACCGCTGCGGAAGGGGCCACCCAGCCCTCTCTCGAAAGCCACCAGCCGGTCCCACCTCATGTGGCAAAGTGCGCCCACCCGGGCACCCCGCTGCGGGCAGGTTGCTTCCGCTCACGGGGGGTGGGGGCCTCTCTCACTGCGGAGCCACAAAAAGGCGGAGGTTTCCGAGCTCGCTGTGTTTCTTCCTGTCTGCATTCCTGAAACTCTGGCCTCTGGGGTCTTGCTGACCCAGACTGTCCCTGTCCTGGTCACCCAGGGCCAGGTGCCAGGACACTCAGGGTGGCCCCACCCCCAGAGCCCACTGCAAGGATTCGGGCGGGCCAAGCCTAAGCCCGCCTGCCCTGGCTTACCCTCTCCTTCCCGCAGAAGCCACGATGGAGGTGCCTGCCCATGATGTCCTGACCCCTCCGCCTCCTGACCGACCCTGGTGCACCCACGTGGCCCTGCAGGGCCTGGCACACCCGCTTTGGGAACTGGGAGTCACACACTGTTTTTCCAATGGCCACTGTCCCCTGGTCTGTTGGCCTCCGTGGACCACGGTGATAATAAAACCCACCTCGTTCCGCATCCATCCCCAGCACCCTCCCCGGGGGGGAGGGGGGTGGTTGGAGGTGAGGGAGGGGGCGGGGCTCCCACGCACCTGTTGCTGGAACTGCGCCAGGGTGGGCGGCGTCCTGGGGCCCACCTCCTCCACTCGCGTGTCCAGGTCCTCCGGGCTAACGGCGTGGCCGTGGATGAGGAAGTTCCGCATGGACTCCTGGAGGTCGTCCACCCAGAGGTAGGAGTACTTCTCGAAGGAGTCCTGGTACTCCTCCGCCTCCTTCAGGGCACTGAGCACTATGCTCGACGTCTCCTCCCGCATCTCGATGAGGTCGGCCATGTCCTCCAGGTCCGACTGCGAGGGAAGGGAGGGGCGCCGCTGACGACCGCCACGCCTGAGGCCAGGACCTGCACGGGACTGCCCCCGCCCAGGGGAGGGTCTCCCTGCTGGTGGAAGGGCCACCGACCTCTCAAGTTGGGACATGGGGACTTTCAGTGACGTGCAAGCTTCTCCCTCAGGAAGATACGCCAAATGTGACTTTTGCTCAGAGAACCCAGGATGACGGGCCGCCAGGGATGTAGACGGAGTTCACGCGGAGGGTGCAGCCCAGGGGTGGGGTCACCCAGGAGTCACAGAAATGAGGCATCGGGACTCTGGCCCTTGCGTTCAGATGTGGGGGGGAGGAGGGTGGGGGGAACGCTCTCTGCGAGCTGACAGAGGAGCAGGCAAGGTGTGGGCGCTGAGGCCCCTCGTGGGGAGGGGGCCGGCGTGGGGGGAACTGGAAGGAGTCTCCTGGGCTGGAGCTGGATCTTTCTGGTCTCAAGTGACAAAACCTGGGCCAAACTGGTGTCCACAAAGAGACAGCTATTGGCTCACGAGAACCCCAAGGCGGGGCGTGGGCAGGTCTTAATAATATTTTTTTAAGATTTCATTGACTTATTTATTTGTAGAGAGAGGGGAACAGAGAAAGAGAGAGAAAGAGAAACATTAACGTGAGAGAGAAACATGGTGGCTTCTTGTACACATCCCTGTAGGGACCGGACGGACCCAAAACCCAGGCCTGTGCCCCAACCGGGCATCGAACCAGAGGCCTTTCGCTTTGCCGGGCGCCACTCAAGCTACTGAGCCTCACTGGTCAGGGCTTAATCATGGTTTTTATTTTCTGTATCTTAAGATGGTTGGACATCTTAAAGAGTCTTGCTTGCCGAGGAGAGGCCGCCTCCCCCAGAGCGAGCCAGTTCCGAGAGAGCAAAGGGGCGGGAGGCGGGGACACCTTCCAGTGCCAACCCACCTGCCCCAGCCCGCCGCCCTCACCACCTGGGGTCAGGCAACAGCAGACAGCCCTAACCCGAAGGGTCCCTTTCTCCTGTTTCCCTTTCCCGCAGACCCCAGGAAGGCCCCGCCCTCTCCTCTCTCCAGCCTCCACCCCCTGAGTGCCCACTAAGCCGGTGGCTTCCCCGCGGCCCAGCGTGGCCTCCGCGCCTCTCCTTCCTAGGAGACTGTGAGTAATGTGAAACGCTTCTTTCAGCCACGTTAACCTCTCCGTGTCACTCAGTCGCCTCCACAAATCGTGTCGCTCGTGGGCACAAAGGAGATGGGGGGACCCCGCGGACTGGGGTGCAGCTTGACCACCAGGACCACGCCCTGCTTCCCTCTGTCCTCCCCTGGGACACCCGCTGTGCCCGCTGCAGCACCTGCGGAGGTGCATGCTGGCAGGGTCCGGAGCGCCAGCCAGCCAGCCGGCCGGGAGCTGGGCCCCGCGTCCGTGCCTGAGCTGACCACCAGCGGCCGACTCTACTCTGAACTCCGGACAGCACACGCTCGGGCCAGACCGGGCGCCTTTTCATGGCTCAGAAACCTGAACGCCGTTTTCCTTGCCTGGAAGTCCCCTCTCCCCTTCCCGACTCAGCTCCCAGCAGCCCCTCTGCGACGCCACCTTTGACCTTGACGGGCAGTCCCTCTGTGTCCTCGCCTCGCTGCAGACGCACGCTGGCACATGCAGGCACACGTGTACACATGCACTCACGCACACACGTCCGCATCTCTCTCTCTCCCTAACAGCACAGAGCGCCTCGCTGTAGATACTTGTTATTGTGGACGCCGTGCGCATTGCCGGAAATTTCAAACAACATAGACAGACATGGAGAGCAAAGCCCCACCCCGCTGGCCTGAGGCAGGCGTGCTAACGGCTGAGAGGGCATCCCCAGAAAGACAGATTCTTGTTTGTTTCGGTGCAGGAGATCGCACTCCAAACATTCTTCCACAGCTCAACACACACGTAGTAACGTGCCGCGAGCACCGCTCCAGCCCTGGCCCCCGCCTGCGGCTCATCCAGAAGCCCTCCTGTGGACAGGCCAGAACCTGCTGATCAACTCCGCTCCGAGGGACACGGGTCTTTTCCAACTTGTGTTTTATGTCATCCAGACGATGCTAGACAGACGCTCCCCCGGGGGAGCTGAGCTCCCTGGCCTGTCACACGCCCACAACCCGATCTGACTGCGCATTGCTTACGGGCGGCATCTCGAGCCCACGGATGCGGGAGCCGGGGAGGTACGTGTGGCGAAATGCCCGGTGTGGACTGTCTCAGAGCGCACGTTACGGAAGGGAGGGAAACACCAGGAGCGGGGAGGGGAACACTCTAGGTGTCCTGTGGGGGTGGGCAGGCGTCGGGGACTGAAAGCCAGGCCCAGGGAGGAGAAGCCGCTTTGGGAGGCAGCACGAGATTGCGGGAGTAGGGAGAGAGAGCCCGTCTGTCGTCCTGGGGACAGAAACCCCTGGGCCCGGGTCACATTCCAAGCCACCATCACTTCAAATGTCGATAACCAGGCACTGCTGGGCCCAGAAGGCCACTCCGAACCAGGAATGAGACCAGAGCCCAAGCAGGCAAGGCGGGTGGGCCGCAGGGAGCCCCGACTGACCTTGTAGTTCAGCCTGCCCTTGGCCAGCCGGGGGATGAGCTTGGCAGCGTTGTAGATGTCGTTGATGAGGCTCTCAATGAGCGCCAGGAAGCCGTGCTCCTCGCCCACCTCCAGGGACGGGTGGAAGGTCATCCCCTCCTCGCCCAGCTCCATGTGGATCTCAAACAGCGGCGCGATGCCCTCCTGCAACAGCGGTCACGGGGTCGGGGCCCTGCCTTCGGGGGAACCGGCCTCGATGCCCCGCACTCACGGTGGGCTCCACCGGGTGGAGGGCTAAGTCCCTTGGGCCCGGTGGCCCCTGGAGCGAGTGGTATGGAACCAGATGCTCGGCCCTTGGGCCAGAAGGGGCTGGAGCGGCCACGGGCAGGGCAGGACAGGACAAGACAGCGACTGGAGTGCAGACCGACAACCTGGGTTCGAGGCCTGTATCTGCTACTTACCAGCCAGGTGGCCCCGACCTCCCAGTTTCCCCAGATACAAAAAAGGAGAAAAACCGCTTGTCCCTGTGTCTCTGGGTTATTGCGAGGACTAGATGAATCGAGAACACATAGGGCGTGCAGAGTGGCGGCTGGCTCCCCTCTAAGTGCTGGTGGCCGTGGCCACCGTGTGTGTGGGGCGCAGTCACATCCTGGCTGGAGCCCTCTGCTGGGGCGACCCAGAAAGGAAAAACTCTCCTGCCCCCCAGAGGCTCCCGCTGAAAAGACACGTGCACTGGGTGGCCCTGTCTGTCCCCGGACGCCCCTCGGGAGCCTGCCGGGCAGACAGTGCCGGCCTCACCGCAGGGTGACAGGGGGTGCCCTCGATCTTTCCAGTCACCAGGAGGCGGTGGCAGTGGTGTCTGCCCACCTTCACCTGGTGGCAAGGCAGGCCAGCTCCCAGCCCATTTCCGGAATGGCAGGCTGAAGGTGGCCAGGTGTCCCGAGTGCCAGGGACGGAGGGTGGTCTGGGCTGCAGGACTCTCCCTCTTAAAATGGGGACAAGCTGGTGCCCCAGCCAACTTTAGTCATCCTGTTCATTTGTACCGCGCGAGCCTGTGCTCTCGTCGGAAACCGTGGCCTGTGGGGCTCGCACAGGCGCCGTCCTATCTGTGACATGCGGACGCGTCCTGGGGGGGGGGGGGGGGCGGCGACTCACGTCCAGCACCATGTTGTTCATGAGGTAGTTCAGGGAGCGGCGGACGAAGTTGTCGAACTCGTCCAGGACCATGTTGTCGATGTAGCTGATGTAGTCTTTCCAGGCCTGGCTGGTCGTGTTCGCGCGGAGCAGCTCTGCGTTTTCCTGGGGACGGAACGGGGTGGTGGGCTGTCAGCTGCCTGGCCCGCCTGCCCCCACTTCAGGCAGAGCCCGCAGCGACCTGGGCCACCCGCCCTCACGCCCGCATCCAGACCCAGGGCGCTGCCACTTCCCCAGGGCGCCGGGCTCTTCCCTGCGCCCGTCTCTGCACCGGCTGCTCCCTGCCATTCTCGCCAGGTCTGGCTTCCTCTGATCTCTGCGGTGTCAGCTCAGACGTCAGCTCCTCACAAGGGCCCTCCGTGTCTTCCCCCACTCATCTCCGGACTGGTTCCTGTCCCCGCCCCCACCTGTATTCCCTCTAGCAATCCGTTATCTGTGTCATGGCGCAGGAGACAACACGGAGTTATTGTGTTTTTTTGTCTTTGGTCTGTATCTCCCCTCGGTGCCAAGCCTCATGGGGACAGAATTGACTGTCCTTCCCACCATTGTACTTCCAGCCCTCGGCAGTGTGCCTGGGAGGGAGCATGTGCGGATGGGTGGGTGGGTGGGTGGATGGGGGATGGATGGGTGGGTGGGTGGATGGATGGGTGGATGGATGGGTGGGTGGGTGGATGGGGGATGGATGGATGGGTGGGTGGATGGATGGATGGATGGGTGGGTGGATGGATGGATAGGGGATGGATGGATGGGTGGGTGGATGGATGGGTGGATGGATGGGTGGGTGGGTGGATGGGGGATGGATGGATGGGTGGGTGGATGGATGGGTGGATGGATGGGTGGGTGGGTGGATGGGGGATGGATGGATGGGTGGGTGGATGGATGGGGGATGGATGGGTGGGTGGGTGGATGGGGGATGGATGGATGGGTGGATGGTGGATGGGTGGATGGGGGGGTGATGGGTGATGGATGGATGGGTGGATGGATGGGTGGATGGTAGATGGGTGGGTGATGGGTGATGGGTGGATGGATGGGTGGATGGTGGATGGGTGGATGGTGGATGGGTGGATGGTGGATGGGTGGATGGGGGGGTGATGGGTGATGGATGGATGGGTGGATGGATGGGTGGATGGTAGATGGGTGGGTGATGGGTGATGGGTGGATGGATGGGTGGATGGTGGATGGGTGGATGGTGGATGGGTGGATGGGGGGGTGATGGGTGATGGATGGATGGGTGGATGGATGGGTGGATGGTGGATGGGTGGATGGTGGATGGGTGGATGGGGGGGTGATGGGTGATGGGTGGATGGGTGATGGATGGGTGGGTGGGGGTGGGGGGATGGGTGGGTGGGTGGGGGGATGGGGGGTGGGGGGTGGGGGGTGATGGGTGGGGGGATGGATGGGGGGATGGGGGATGGGTGGATGGTGGATGGGTGGATGGATGGGTGGATGGTGGATGGGTGGATGGTGGATGGGTGGATGGGGGGGTGATGGGTGATGGGTGGATGGGTGATGGATGGGTGGGTGGGGGTGGGGGGATGGGGGGTGGGGGGTGGGGGGTGATGGGTGGGGGGATGGATGGGGGGATGGGGGATGGGTGGGTGGGTGGGGGGATGGGGGATGGGTGGGTGGATGGGTGGGTGGATGGGTGGATGGGTGGGTGGGTGGATCTGTAAGACACCACGGGCCCCAGGGGAACACAAAGAAGAACATGACCAGGTGTGTCCCCTCGTACAGTTACATTCTACTGTGAAGAGAAGACACAGGCTTGTAGAACTCAGGGCCAGAGAGCAAGAAATGGTTCCAAGGGCCGTGGCAGGAGTGGGGGACCCTGACAAATGCAGGTGACAACGAGAGCTCATTGCGTCGTCGGCCTGCTGGCCTCTGCCCCACCAGGTGCCTGTCCCCCCACCCTCCTGCTGGGCTCTGATGCTGGAAACCTTTCCTGACCCGAGGCCTGAGCTCTGCTTCCCACACATGTGAGAGTATGAACACGTTCCCCGGTTAACTCTTCCAAGTAACATTTTCTCAGTGTGACATTTTAGTTTCATGGGACCTTCTGGCACCTAGTAAAGCAGGGCGGGGTGGGGGAGAGGTCCTGGAAACCAGACAAAATATTCTGGGGTCCACTCAGGTCACTCCAGTGGGGTAAAGCCCTTTCAAGCAACAACTTGCCTCGGAGAACAGCCCACGACAGGCCCGCTGGCCTGACGGGTGCAGGGACCCTTCATCGGAGTCCACCCGAAGATGGGCGTCCATGAGGGGACACCCCATGCCATCAGGGACCCCGGCGGAGCTCCCATGGCGCCGGGGGCACGGTGGCAGGGGCGGGGCCCACGGGCCGTGGTGACTATTGGCCGAAAGGAGTAGCCGACCCCAGAGCAGGCAGAGACGTGACACATCGTCCCGACTTCAGCGTGGTGCCACCAAGAACCCGGAGCACGCAGTCACCGGCCTTGCTCTGCCTGGGCTGCCACCGCCACCACCACCACGTGACCGTCAGCAGAGCCTGACGTGGTGCATGGCCTCCAGCACCTCGCCCCAGGGGACAGCCTTGGGGACCTTGCAGGGAGCTGTCCCTTGTCTGCACCCGTTTTGTGCAGGGCAGGAGTCGTCGATTGTACCCTTTGGACGGAGGTGGGCAGACACTGAACAAGAGAAACCAGGCCCCAGGCCCCGTTTGGGGGGTCTGCTGTTTTAAAATGAGTCTCTGGGACCACGGGCGCCGTGGTTACAGACTCTCCAGCCCTCCCACCCGTGGCAGGCAGGCGGGTCCCCCAAGGGCCCCGGCGGCTCCTCACCGCGACCATGGCCTGGATCCTCAGGCCGGCCTCCTTGACGGCGGTGTAGCGTTTGTTGAGGTTGATCAGCCTCCCGTCCAGGTCCAGCAGGGCCTCTTTCTTGTTGTCCTTCCGTTCGAACATCGGGTTGGCCGACCAGTCCTGGGAGGAAAACAGAGAGTGAGGGGCGTGTCTGGGGAAAGCATCTCTGGTCCGGGACCTTCGCTGTGCGCTCTGTGGCGTGAAGTTCCTTGCCCCCCGCGGACCTCGGGGAGGATGAGGGGCCACTGAGAGCCTGCGGTGTTTGCGCTCAGAACCCAGCAGGGTCGCAGAGGACAGCAGCCGGTCCCCTTCCTCGGAGGCCGCCTCCGCCCTCTGATGACGTGTGACGCTCTGTCTGTCTGGTGTCACTCTGTCTGCTCCCTCGCTGTGCCTCCAGTGACCATGAGGGTGTAGCTCATTGGCCTCCCCGCTCTGCCTGGTATTCGGTATTTACACGCACCATTTTTGAATTCTGTATTTCAGGTCTGGTGGGCTGACCCCACCCACCCATCCATCCATCCTCCCATCCATCACCCATCCATCCTTCCTCCCATCCATCAACCATCCATCCATCCTCCCATCCACTCATCCATCCTTCCACCCACCCACCCATCCATCCATCCTCCCATCCATCACCCATCCATTCATTCTCCCACCCACTCATCCATCCTTCCACCCACCCACCCATCCATCCATCCTCCCATCCATCACCCATCCATCCATCCTCCCATCCACTCATCCATCCTTCCACCCACCCAGCCATCCATCCATCCTCCCATCCATCACCCATCCATCCATCCTCCCATCCATCACCCATCCATCCATCCTCCCATCCACTCATCCATCCTTCCACCCACCCACCCATCCATCGATCCTCCCATCCATCACCCATCCATCCATCCTCCCATCCATCACCCATCCATCCATCCTCCCATCCACTCATCCATCCTTCCACCCACCCACCCATCCATCCATCCTCCCATCCATCACCCATCCATCCATCCTCCCACCCACTCATCCATCCTTCCATCCACCCACCCTTCAGCGCATGCTCTGTCCCAGGCACACTGCCGGGGGCTGGAAGTACAATGGTGGGAAGGACAGTCGATTGTTTCTCTTCCAATTACTTGGTGTTCTCTTGAAGCCAAGTGGCCAGATGCCGCCTGCTTGGTTTTCGTTGTCAATTCTTAGGGTCAAAGGCGGGAAGGCTCAAGGCTGGGAGAGCTGGAGTTCTCCCAGACGCTACTTCTACACTCAAACCTGAGCGTGCTGGCCCCTCCCACATCCCCGCTCCACGTGAAACCACGCCCCTTTGCGGCTCCAGCTTCTGCCGTGGCTGCAGAGGACATGGCTGGGGGACATGTGTCCCTCTCGGGTTCATGTGTTGAACCATCAACATGGTGGTATCTGGGGGGCCTTTGGGAGGTGACCAGATTTAGATGAGGCCACAAGGGCAGGGTCCCCATCATGGGATCAATGTCCTTAATGCAAGTGAGAAGGTGGCCACCTGCAGACCAAGGAGAGAGGCCGCAGGAGAACCCCGCCGGCCGTGGGGGGTCCTGGTGGTCTCACTTGGGCACAGTGACAGAGAAGTACAGCGTAGGCCCCGTCGTGGTGCAAGGCGGTGCAGCTCCACAGCAGGTGCCGCGCTGACGGGGCAGTGGGGCCTCACAGCCTCCTTTTGGGAAACTTGCTGCGGCCGGTTTTGCAAATTAGGGCCTTGGCGACAGACCCTGGGGGAGGCTCAGGGCGGGAGCCAGGCTGCTTCTCGTTGAGAGCCCGGGCACCTCCGAGCTTGAGCGCATCTTTCCGCCCCTTGTTCCCAGTGCCGGCCTGGCATAGGGGGACCCTCTGTAGGGACCAGGGACCAGGGACCGCACAGCGATGTCAGGACGGGCGGCTCTGGGACCCCAGTTTCCCCAGGACCCCTCACTGCTGGTCAGCACGCTCACCTTCATGGCCTGGGAAACGCCCTCTATGTTTTGCTTGGCTTTCTGCATCCTGTTCTGCAAGTCATGCAGAATTTCTCGCATCTCCTGAACATATTCAAACACGCCTAAAACGGAAGCAGAAAGGAATCTCGCGCGAGGGACGATTTGGCAGGAGGAAAACTTCCCAGGGGCCAGCCGGTCATTCATCAGGAGACGGTGCTTGGAAAATCCGTCTGCTCCTCTGGGACACGAAGCAGAAGTCCCTGAGGGGTCCCGGAAAGGCCGCATGGAGGGGTCCTGCCCGTGGAGCCTCTGGAAGCAGCATCTCCCTGTCCCCAAACAGGAGGATGGGAGACTGCCCAGCACGCCAGACCGCTGACATTAACGGCCCACCGCTGTGCCCCGCTCTCTGACCGCAACAGACACTCCCATCAGCCTGGCCCTGGGCAGCTGGCAAGACATGTGCCCTTGGGCAGGAGCGGGAGAAAAGGAGCCCAGGACTTCCTTGCCCAGAAAAGCCCTGGCGGACCCAGGTCACAGAAGTGGCCAGTCCACCTTCTCGTTGAGGAAGTAGAGGCGGGACAGGCAGCAGAGGGCTGAACAGAGGGCAGGAGGCAGCCCGGGGGGTCTTGACGGGTGGGGCACCCCCCACAGGAGGCCCTGGGGGCGAGGGGAGTCAGGGAGGGCTCCTCTGCCTGGTGGTGGGGTGAAGGGAGGAAGGGGGACCTGTGAGCACATTTCTTTCTGCTTCTCTGGCCCCCGCCCTGAGGCAGGCGCCACGGGCACTGGCTCTGCCCTCCGCTGTGCCCCCTGCGTGGGGGACCGCCATGAGCCCCGGCCTCCAGGAAGTCCAGCCGGGCAACTGTGAGTTCCTGAGGAGTCTCTGCTAGACCCCACGTGTAAGTGACACAGACAGGCTGTCGGGGACCGCCTGGGGGAGCAAGTGCAACCACCCTCAGCCAAACACCTGACCCCCGCTGCAGACAAGTGGACCCAGCAGCCAGAGGCAGAGGAGGCCACCCTCCTCCCAGTTTCGCCCTGGGTGACAGGAGGCGCCTGGGTACCTTCGCCGTTCCAGAACAGGGTCGTCTCCGCTCCCAGCAACCGCACGTCGATTGCTTCCAGTTCTGACTTGATCAGCGGGAGCTCGATGTCCATCACCGTGGTCTTTATCTGCAGAGCAGACCAGATGGCCTCAGGGCCTTCGCTCCAAACCCGAGGGGATGGAAGGTCCCCGCCAGGTGAGAACCCGAGACCATTCTTGCTCAGCACAGGCTGAAGCCGGTACAGTTGCTGCTCCTCCGTGAGGAATTCCAGGGAAACGGAAACTTGGGAGATTTCAACTGTCAAAATTATTCCTATCACCAAGGACTTATGTATATACTTAATTCTTTAAAAAAAATTTTTTTAATTCTCACCCAAGGTCATGCTTATTGATTCTAGAGAGAGAGGAAGGGAGAGAGGGGGAGAGGGGGAGAGAAACATCCACGGGAGAAACGCCAACCAACTGAGCCACACTGGCCAGGGCTCTGTACTTAACTCTTAATCACCCGTGTTATGGGATAGAAGGAGAAGAAACTATGATAATTCAAAAACCCTGAGTACATAACCCAAAACCTCATTTGACTTAGAATCATGCCAAGAAAGGCAGAGAGAGTCATGGGGGGGTGGGGGCACTGCCGGGCCAGGACCCCTCCGTGGTCACAGGTGGGAGGCTCGGCGTTTGGTCGGCCAGCAGGGGCCGGAGTGAATGGCACTGCCGGTTCTGTGTGGCCGTGACCTTGGTGCCCTGCAGCAAGGCGTGGCTTCGATGCTGGAAAACGCCAGCTGGCCAGAGAGAGAGAGGGAGGGAGGAGCGTGTGCATGGTCTCCATAGATCCTCCCGCTAAAGAGCCAGCACCGTCTGAGCTCCCACCTCTGACCGTCCGACTTCTACTCGCTTTTCAAGGACATGTGAACTTCCCGAGTGAGGGACGCGCGCAGAATTACAATCGTGTGTTAGGCGCCCACGGTTTGCCTTTCAGAATCACTCTGCAGTGCATTTGGTATTTTAACTGGTCCCTCACTCCCCCACCCCCACACCCCACCAATGCCTTCGAGGGTTTTCAGGCAATGCACCCTTCAAAAAGGTGGGCGAGGACTGGAAAGCTTTGATTGGTGGGGAGCAGACGGAAGAGGAAGCTGGAAAGCAAGCCGGTGTGAAACAGGCTCCAGGACCGGGGTTTGGTTAGGGACCGCAATCACTCAGGGCCTCGGTCCCCTCTGGGCCTGGTGCCCTGACTTGGGAGAACCTCCCCTAACACGCCTCTTTAACAAGTTTGCAACCAAATCGTTGTGCTGGGAGTTCAGAGGGGAGCCCTTTATGCTGAGTTCAACCCACTGGAAAGAGGTGCTGAGCTTCGCCTGACCGGGCGTTGGGCGAAGGCAGGCGGCCCAGTAGGGTGTCCGAGGACAGAGGTTCCTTCCTCAGCTCACGCCAGTGCTTGGGGAAGGTGGGGGGGGGCGGGTGCCGACTGTTTCTCATGGCCGTAGCTCAGGAGAGTCGCTAAATATCATCACGCCATCTCACACCCACGTGCATTTAAGCAAAACACCGAAATCCGGCCACGGCGCCCTGCCGCGCCGCTGCTCACCTCGTTGTACCAGCCAACAATGAGCTCCAGGTTGCCCACAAACTTCCGGAAGGTCTCGTGCTGGGAGAAGAGTTTCTCCGCACTGTTTGGGATCTCTTTTTGTTGCTGGAAGTTCAAGTACTTGACCTCTCTCAGAACTGCCACCAGCTACGGCCGACAAAGGACACAGAGAAGGTCAGGGGGTGGCTTCCGTGGGCAGCAATTAGCAACACAAGGGGGGCTCTGAACCCGAAGCCTCCACAGCCTGGGGGGCTTCAGAGCTGGGGGCGGCCTGTGTGGGGCAGGGGGCTGCTGGCCGGCTCAGGACGTCCTCACCCCGCTGACTCGGCAGCGTGGGTGGACATGTCACCGTACTTGTCACACAAATATTGGAGAGCGACCGGCTTCACCTGGCTCCTCCTGGGACCCACCCTCCCCTGTCCACTGCCCGCCCGGGAGATCAGTATCAGAGCCCTTCTTGGGGAGCCGCCACCCTGGCTGCTGGGCCAAGGCCCTGCCCATTGAGGTCCCGGTGACCCCCATGTTGCTGTACCCATGGGTCACTTCATAGGTCTTATGTTACGTGACTTCTCAGCAGCTGGCCACCCCCCCTACACACCAGACGGTCCTGGTCGCTGCTCCCAGTCCCTCCGATGCCTTCGAGACGTGCGTGTTGCAGGGAGCAGAGTGTGGTCCCTCTCCGTCTCCCCCCCTCCCCGGTGACCCCCAACATCATGCTTTGAGAGACACCTGAGTGTGGCTGGCTCCCATGTTTGTGTCTCCGCCCCAGGGCTCCCTCCTGACCCCTGACCCCTGCATCCACCTGCCTACTTAGTGTCTGCATTTCCACGTCCACTTGACGTCAGGGTGGCCAAAACAGAGCCATGGGCCCAGCCTGGCAGCCGGCTCCCCGAGGGCTTGCCTCCCCCAGCCACCTCGCCCCCCACGGTCATGGGGGTCACCCCTCTCTTCTCACCGACTGCACATCCAGGCGTCCGCAGGCCCTCCACCCTCTCAGCTGCCACCCTGGTCCAGGCCACCACCCTCTCACCCTCTCTCCTGGTTCCAGCAAAAGCACCCGACGGGGGCCCCTGCTTCTTGTCTTGCCCCCCCCCCCCCAAACCTGTTCCCCACACAGCGCCTGGAGGGATCCTGGGGAAACCCAGCCCTGCCGGAGACCCGGAGACCCGGAGACCCGGAGACCCGGTCGGTCGCACTCAGAACAATACCCCATCTGCTCACCCCCACCCCCACCCCTGGCTGCACAGCTCCGCCTTCACCCCACCTGCTCCTTGGGGGACCTGTGGTCACCCCCTCCGGCTCTCTGTGGCTGTCACCCGTGCCTCTGCCCCGTGGGAGGACAGTGGCCTCCGGTTGCCGGGCTCACCGATTCGCCCCGACGCACACACAAGCAGGTGCTCCGTGGGCGAGAGGGGGAGCGGGTTGTAGGGAAATCCCCGCGCTCTCCCGCTCCTCCTCTCTCTGGCTGCCTGGTCTCAGCCCCGGGTCGCCCCCCACCCCCACCCCGCCACTAAAGCCACAGGCGATGTCTCTGCAGCCAGCAAGGCGGGGCCGGGGGCCTGATGGCTCAGGTCCTGCCGAGACCTTTTTCTTTCTTCCTTCTTTTTAAAATATAAACTCTCAGATTGACATTTCCTCCCGGGGCTCCAGGAAAGGCGGCCCAGCTTCAAAACGGGGCACTGGCTGAAGTCACTTTCAAGGACGCCACTGTTCTGTCTCACATCTGCAATCTACCCTGAGCTTACGGAAAAAAGCACCGAAATGGGGAAGCGTCAGAGTGCCGGGGCGCCCCCGGGCCGCAGGAGACACACCCACCGCGCTGCTGAAGTTGACCCGGACCAGGCCGCTGAGGGGGTCCCGCTGGATCAGCGGCTGCCCCAGGTTGAAGCGGCAGTCCTCGTCCACGCCGGACACCCACTGCCGGTAGGTCCTTTCGCGGTAGCTCCTCAGCAGCTCCATCATCTCCTCGTACTTCTGGTAGATCAGCTTGGCCTCCACGCTGGACATGACCCTGGAATCCGAGTCAGACGGGGGAGTGAGACACCTCCTAGGGGGACTTCTGTAGCGCCCCGGCCTCAGCCCCCCAGGGTCTCAGGGTGCTGAAGCGGCTGGCAGCTTTCTGCTTCTCCCCGGCTGAGACGCTGACTCCACAAAGTGGCCCCAACCTTCTGCAAGCAGCCTGGGGAGGCCAAGCAATGAGCCCGGCACCACTGGCACCACGTGGTCAGGACTGGAGCCGTACCCACTCGCTGCCCTAGTGTTCTCCGCCCCGCCGACGTCAGGCCAGCTGCCGGGAGCCAGAGGTGCTCCCCTAGCCAGTGTCCAGGTGCTGCTAGGAGACTCCCCCCCCCGCCCCCCCGCCTCTGCCTTCCTGCAAGTCCACGGCAGCTACAGGCAACACGGCTGGTGGCTGGTCCCCGCACAGCCAGCTCTGTGTCAGCGGCCTGTGCCTGGGCTCATGCCGATGGTCTCCATTCACCTCCATCAGGCCGCCGTCCAGGGGGAGGGCAAGCCCAGTGCTTCCTGACCACGCGTGCTGAGAAGGCACCCAGAGGTGGGGGTCGGGGGGCACGCACGCATCTCTTCTGGGAAGTCTGGGTCTGGGAAGCGGAGGCTTGGCCTCTGTGAAGCGTGGGGGTGCCTCGGAGCTGGACTGGCCCCTGCCCGCCGCCCCCGTCCCCCCCTCCACCACCTCCGGGCTGCCGCCCTGACTCACGGGTGCTCTATGTGCTTGAGGTAGCCCATGGGCACCTCCAGCCGCTCCTGCAGCTCCAGGCTCCACTTGAGCTGCCCGGCCACGGGGGGCATGTTTTTGTGGATTGGGGGGATGTTCCCGTCCGCGGAGGCTGCGATCTGGGCATCGTAGAGGACCTTGGTGTTGTCCAGCTCGGCGTCAAACAGCGCCAGCATGACCGAGTACCTGGGCACCACCTCGGCCAGAATCAGCGGCCGCTCCAGGAGGCCCCCACACATGTACAGCAGCTGGGGAGACACGGGAGGCCGGCCTGCCTTCACGGGGGTCCCCGCCGCCTGCCCTGCCTCTGCCCCAGCCCACCTGCTCTGCCCCGTGGTTGCTGGCACAGCGCCCTGGCCACGCTGGAGGACGGAGAAGACGCCGTCCCTGGAGAAGACGCCGTCCCTTGAGACAAAGAACCTTTCTCTACGCAGCACCTGGTGAGGCCGACACTGCTGTGACATTGGTCGGGTCCCAAAGCACCGACCGGTCTTACAAACCCACGGCACTAACCAGGTCCAAGGCCTAGAAAAACGGACTCTAGGCCGGGAGAAGCCAGGGTTTGGGCAAGGAAGAGTTGAACGGTTAAAAAATACAATTCAAAAAATATAAAAATCACCCTGGCTGGTGTGGCTCAGTGGATTGAGCGCCAGCCTGTGAACCGAAGGGTCGCTGGTTTGATTCCCAGTCAGGGCACATGCCTGGGTTGCAGGCCAGGTCCCCAGTAGGGCGCTTGAGAGGCAACCACACATGCATGTTTCTCTCCCTCTCTTTCTCCCTCCCTTCCCCTCTCTCTAAAAATAAATAAATAAAATCTTAAAAAAAAAAAAAGAGAGAGACAGAGAGGTCATCGTGCCAGGGAGTGGGAAGCCGGGGGTGCAGGAGGGCCCTACGGGACCTGGACAGAGAGAAGTGTGTGGAAGGACCTGGTGATAAAGGGCCAGCAGCCCCCCTGGCCAGGGGCGAGGAGAGCCGCCTGGCTCTCTCTGTTCTCCCACCTCCGCTACCCCGCTCCCTGGGGCTGGCGGTGCCTCCGGCAAAGGACGTCTCAGGGGCAAACGGGGATTCATCCTCGCTGTGACCACACGGTGTCCCCTTTATTCTGGGACACAGGGCTGCCGCTTTTGGTGGCTGGAAGGGCTGGACCTGAGTCTCCGATGTGCCCCAGTTTTGGGTTTGAAAAATGTGACCGTTGTCCCATTACTCTGACCTTCCGGGGACAGAGTAAAAGACAGCCGCAGGGACGGGGGAGTGAGTTTCAGGTCCGTGAAGGCCAGACGGAGCAGCCACGGACGCCTGGGGGGAAACTGAAGCTCCCTCTTCCCGCCACGGCCCCTCCTTCCTCCAGTTCCCCGCAGGGAAGCTCCCCACATGCCAGGTCACCAGCACCATTTTAAAAAAATGACACGTGACAGAAAACGAATGGTCCCCTTGCCGCTTTATGACCGTCTCTTCCCCCTTCCCTGCCTCTTTCCCTCCTGTTCCTGTTTCCATATGTATTTTTGGCTGATGGCATCAGGGAAGGAAGCAAATTCTATTTTCTGCCAAGAGGAGATGAAGTGGAAAATTGCTCTAGAACTTTCCTGGCTGTGTGTGAATTGCTGACAGTGAGAAATCAGGGGAAGCAGCTTGGGAAGAGGCGGGGGAGGGAGGGGCCGGGAGGGCGCCCCAGGCCGCTCCTGTGGGAGCCGGCTGTCCCGCACAGGTGGGGTGGGAAGGGACATGCAGATGGAGCTGGCAACGGATCGCTCATCGCGTCCTCCCTTATTTTCTTCGGTTCTCTCTTTTTGATGCGGCACAACCATAAACTTAACATTCAGAAGGCGGCTTGGCCTTTTAAAGTGCAAAAGCTGATTGAGGCCATCGGCCCAAGAAAGCTCCGCGGCAGAACAGGTGTGTCTGTGAGCTGAGCTCCTGGGGGCGGGCGTGAGTCCCCCCCGAGACCACCTGGCCCTCAGAGCGGGGCCTGAACTCTGGACCGCAAAGGGGTCCCTGCGATGCTGCGTCCCAGCTCTGTCCTCAGTCTTGGAAAACAACACCAAGTCCATCCTGCAGGGGGTCGGGGGCCCCTTTGCCCACTTTCACCCTCGGTCCTGGCCCCCCAGGCCCAGCCGGAGAGCTCTGGCGTCGTCTTTGACGGTCAGGGACCCCACCATGGAGGAGGACCTGGTGTGTCCACACGAAAGGGCTGCCGGGACCCTCTGCCCGGAACGTCCTGCACTTGGGCAGCCCTCGGGGCTTCGTGTCAGCACACCGGGGGGAGGGGGGGGCCGGGGTCCTTGCCCGGGGCTGGAGGAGTCTCCCAAACGCTGGACTTTGGGTCTCAAAACCAGACAGTCCTGGGACTACAGGGGTGAGCTGGTCGCCCAGGTAAAAGCAGGTGTCCTCACGGAGAGAGGGAGTGCTCGGCGCTGGACTCGCCCAGGCTGGTCCACGGTCTCTGGGATAGTTCGGGCACCACCTGGGGCCGCGGGCGAGTTCTCGGCCAGCCGAGTCCCCACCCCGCCTACCTTTGCACAGGACTCGATGGAATTGCAGCCGTCGAAGCCCTGGCAGAAGATGGTGGCCAGCCTCCTATCTAGATCTTGAATTTTGGTCTCAAAATCAGCGTAATCGTCATCAAAACTCTAAGAGCGAATTCAAACGCCAACCTCTTAATCAGCGTGCAAGGCCGGGGCGGTGCTCACCCTGACGCCCTCCCCTCTACCTGCCCCCCAGGCAGGCGGGTGGGGGTGCCATCCAGGCTGAGCGTGCTTGCTGAGAAGAATGGTGGGGTCGTTGCCCCACACGCCCTCTGGGTGCCCCCCGCAACTCCAGGGCGTCACCTGCTCCCGCCCCGGCTGGGGCCCCAGACCTACCGAGTCTCCGGGGTCCAGGGGGTCATACTTGCACTCAGCAAACACCTTCACCAGCTCGAAGACCTCCTCGTAAATCTGGGTCACCAGGCTCCCGAGGATGTTGCCCCGCACCCCCCCGATCTCGATTTTCTCCAGCTTCAGGAACTCGATGGCCGTTTTATAAAGGTTCTGGTGGAGGGGAGACCCCGGACATCCACTCAGCTTGTCTCCGTAACCACACTCAGAGGCTCAGCCGGACTGAGCTCTGTGCCCAGCAGGGAGGAGCCAGGGAGTGTGCGAGGCCCCTTAGGGCCACATGACAATGGTGTGTGGGGGGGGGGGGACGACGACTCTGTTTGTTGGAGCCAGTGTTCTGCAAAGTCCTTTCTGGGATGTCTCTGAATGTGGCCGTGGAAGAGGAGGTGGGGCTGGGCTCTCCTGTCCCCACGCCGGCCAAAATCAGCAAACCTCACCATCCTGGGCCCTGCTTCCCCGGCACGGGGAAGAAGCCATAGGAAAGGCCCCCAGACTTCGTCCCACTGACCCTCCCCCCCCTGCGATCCCCAGGCTTCCTGACCGTGGTCATTTCACGGGTCATGGATGGAAGACATGAGCCAAGGGAAGAAACCCCCAGCGTGGGTCTCTTTTGTTCCTGGCTCCAGGCCCCGGGCAGGGAGGGGGCCGGCCCGATGACGACTCAGTTTCCCCAGCACATGGATTTGGGGAGGTGAGGATGGGAGACGCAGCTACTCCCAGGGGAGGGCAGCCCGTGAACGGCGGGCGAGGCGACCCGGACTTCACCTTTACCTCAATGGTCTGGATGCGGTGGAAGAAAGCATTCATCCTGGAAAACGCAAGCGAAGACGGGAATTCCCAAGGCACTGGCTCCTCGTCCTTCAAGGAGAGAGAGAGAGAGAGAGAGAGAAAGAGAGAGAGAAGGCTGAGTCTGCCTCAGACGTGATGCTCCCTCCTGCCAGCATGGGGCCACCGCCAACCCGGCCGCACTGCCACCTCCACCGATTCTGCGGGCCAGGCTGCACCTTAAAGAACAGCTTCATGTTCGCGCAGCAGAAATCGTAGGTGCGGTACAGCTCCTTCAGGACGGCCGCCGACAGGGAGATGCCGTGCAGAACCTCCTCGATTTCGCCCTGCAGGCCTTTCAGCACCTCTTCCGGGCCCAGGTAAGTCCGGGTCTGGGTGGAAGACAACACCCCGCACAGGTCCGACACCCTGCACAGGCTCCCGGTGGAAACCAGCCCCTGCGTGGCCTCATGACCTGCTTCTCACGACCCAACCTGTCTGCCAGCTGCTGGGTGGTTTCCGGGGGACGGAGCTGCTCCCCTTACCTGGCCCCTCACCCTGAGCTAAGGCCACAGCAAGACGGGTTTTGGTCATGGGTGGGTGAGGCTGGGACGCCCCGCTAAGGCCCACAGGGCCCTCTGGGGCCTGCAGACGGGGCTGCAAGCCCTGCAGCTGCTCCCACGGGCAGCCCCGGAGGCTACCACGTGCTCGTAGAAAGGAAGGAGAGCAAGCCGCGTCCCGGAGACAGGACCAGGAGACCCCCCCAAAGCCCCTGGCCCTCAGGGGGCAGAGCCCGTCCCCCTTCTCCGCCCTCCAACGTGGGCGGGGACAGGCCGAGGCGGAGGGGGGAGGACCCCTGGAGAGTGGCCGCGGCAGGTGGCAGCTACCAGTTCGATGATCTGGTTGCAGAACTCCTGCAGGATGACGATGACCCTGGAGGGCGTGTTGTAGTACTTGGAGGTGGCCCAGATGAAGCAGATGGTGTAGAGCGCCTTGGCGATGAAGGTCGGGAGCTGCGGAGACACGGAGGGCTCTGTCGTGACATCTCGGCTCTCCCGTCCCCACGGCTCTAGGAAGGGACACCCCCAAAGCGGAGGGAGAGGCTCCTGATCGCGGCCGAGTGGCCCAGGACAGGAGGGTGGTCCCGGCCAGCGGCCTTCCCTCGCTGACGCACCACCGTGAAGTCGGCCTGTTCCATCTCCTCCAGCAGGATCCGCAGGGGCGTCAGGTACAGGACGATATCGTCGGCTTCCTTCAGCCCTGCACAGGGCGTGGGCGAGGTCAGGGGTGCATCCCGGCAGCGAGCACCGGCCCCCCCTCTGCCATCGGACAGGCTGCCGGTGCAGCTCGGTGTCAGGGATGCCCGCCCCCTCAAAACACAGCGGCTTCCTCAGAGGGTGAGGGCCAGGAGGCTGCTCAGGGGCCAGGCTGCGTCCCCCGGGATCCCCCGCCCACCCCAGAAGGCGCCGACAGCTCCTGGCGGGTCCCCAGCTCACCTTCATTGACGTTCATATACACGTTTTGCAGGGCTGGCCAGTAGCAGCTTTTGGCTTTTTCCAAGACCTCGACTATTTTGTTCACCTTGGGCCTGTTTAGCTGAGAAGGAGAGAGGAAGGACGTCAGCTTTTCTGTGGAGACCCACAGACCCCAGGCGCCGGCGTCCGACCCTGCAGCCCGTAGGAGTTGAGGCATGAGACCGGGTGAGCCGGGCCCCCTCGGGGGTTCCAGGGGTCAGCGCAGAGAGGCCGAGGGCTTGTGGACCCTCCTGGTGGGGATGTGGGGATGTGGGCTGTCTGGCCGCCGTGCAGCTGAGCGGCCGGTGCCCACAGTGGAGAGAAGGCGTCACCTGGTCGTAGATGCACTTGAGGTTTGTCAGCCGGGCATCCCAGAACTCGAACTCCACCCTGGGCAGGGGGTTCAGCCCGTCCAGCAGGGCCTGGGCCGAGTCTTTGCTCAGCACGTCCCGGATCTGATGGGACCAGTCGATGACGATGGTCTCGATGGCATGAAGCAGCGTGTTGTCCTGGGAGGCGGGGAGCCTGCAAGCACAGGGTCAGGCCGCTGCTGTGCGGGCCTCCCCTGCGGGGCGCCAGCAGCTCCGCCCCAGTGGCCCTGAGCATCCCCTCAAGTCCCCAGGCCCCTCACAGCCGCCTTGTGGAGGCTGGAGGAGTCCCCAGATCTCCCGAGGAGGAGGGGCCCTGAGCAAAGGATGGGTGTGTCAGATGTGTTGGCTCCCCCTCCCCCAGAAGAGAAGCAGACTGGCTTTGGAATAAATGCCCAAGACACCCCCCCCTGGCAGTTGTTGGGGTCACACGGGGCACGTGGCAGGGCTCAGAGGGGGCCCACGGAGGACCTGCCCCTACGCGGAGTTCCCGGAGTGTCACCCGCTGTGGTGGGAATGGCCGCCACCCTGCCCAGCTCCGAGAGCCTCCTGCTGCAGGCAGTTGCAAAGGGTGGTCAGGCCCACGTGGGGCCCCAGGGACGTCAGGGCTCCTCCTGCTGAAAACCCCTTCTGGGCCCCTCAGTGCCCCTCAGTGCCTATGGCCTAAAGCTGGCGCCCCCTTTCCCGGCTGCGTGGCGGGTGTGCCACGTGGCGCCCCATGCCTGCTGTCTGATGCCTGGACCCGGACACGTGTGTGGTGGAGCAGGGGCTCCAGCCGCATCTGTCCCGCCCTTGTGCCCTCCACCCCCGACTCGGTGCCACGGCCTCAGCCCCATGGGCCCCGCCCGCGGCAGAGCCCACTCCAGGTGGCGCGAGCTCACCTCTCCAGGGATTCTGGCGTGCCGTCCAGGCTCCCCAGGTGCTCGGGGATGGGCAGCAGGGTCTTCCCCCGGATCTTGCCCCCGATCACAAACACCTCGTTCTTCAGCTTGTGCACCTGCTTCACGATGTCTTCCGCAACCACCTGCGGCCACCCGCTCGTGTTCTCGCTTTGGTTTAACAGAGAGTACAGGATCTGCAAGGAGAGGACTCTGAGCCCCGCCCGTGCCCGCCCTGACTCCGTGACGGCGGGAGGGACAGTGAGCGCCTGGTGCCTGGGCCCGGGGGAGCCGAGTCCTGTTCCGCGCCAGGAGGTGGGGCCGGCGTCTTTGCCGGGGCCAAGCCACCTCCACGGAGGGACGCCCAGCGCCTGCTCTGACAGCTCGCACCCCTGTGTTGAAGTCCTGGCCCCCAGCACCTCAGGACGGGACAACATTTGGAGAGGGGGTCCTCAAGGGTGTGACTAAGTCAGAACGAGGCCCCCAGGGTGGGCCCTGACCCAACACAGCCGCTGTCCTGCTAAGGTGAAGCCATCGGGACAGACACATGGAGGGCAGACCTTGCGGGGACGCAGGGAGAAGACAGGTGTATAGAGGTGCCTGTGTGCTCCCGCGGCGGCCCACCTGGCCCCCTCCCCGTTCAGAGGCCGGGGAAGCCGGCCTGGGCCTTGAGGTCGCACTAGGCAGGGGTGCGGGCCCATTTCACAGAGGAGGACGGCAACGACTAGAAAAGCTGAGGCACTGGTACTCTGGCCAGTCTGAGGGCCAGCGTGGGCTGCACCTGCCGTACCGGCGAGAGTGACGCTGCGGAGGAGACAGGGCGCGGGGAGATGCATAGCGCAGAATCCTGTTCTCCCCTTCTTTCCTCGAGCTCTCAGAACTGGGCACACTCGCCTCCCTGGGCTCACAGGGTGCACACCCTCCGAGGCTGTGAGAAGGGGAGGCACCCAGCAGGGTGCGGGCCGGGGCCTCTCGGCCTTCAGGGGCACAGAAGCCCCCTGAGGTCTGGCCAGAACACCGGTCTGTTCTAGCCACCTGAGCGGGCGGGGCCTGACCCTGCCTCTCTAACCAGCCAGTCACTGAAAGTCTGTCCCTCTGAGCCCTGGACCCCCCCCTCCCCCGCCCAGGCAGCCCGCAAGGAGGCGCCTACCTCCCCCACGATCACAATCAGCTGGTCGACAGGGGCGGGGCTGATGTCCCCGTAGATCAGATTGTCCTTGTAGTTGTCCTTCTTGAGCGTCTCGGGCCTCTTCTTGATGAAGTAAGCCCCCTTGAACTTGAGGGAGGCCGGGAAGCCCAGGCAGGGTACAATCATGCCGGCGGGGTTGAGCGTCAGCACCAGAACCGAGACGTCCGGCTTCTCGAAGAATTCCGTGAACAGGGCCAGGTTCTCCTCCGCGCCCGTCATTTTGCCCCACTTGTCTGGCTTGAACTTCAGGATGGTGGAAGCGACTCTCTCCAAATACTCTAGCCTGACGTCCGGCGTAATCGTCATCTCGGCGATGCCTTATATCACCGTCACCTGTTAAATGGACAGACACACGGATGGGACGGGCTCCCTGGGGTCCATGTCCCACCCGCCGCTGGGACCACCTGGAACCTCGCTCTGAGCCGAGAGAGGACAGGGCTCACGGCTGTGGGTGGGTGAGGGGTGGGCGAGACGGGGGGAGGGGCAGGGGTTGCCCTGTCTGCTCTGGCCGGACAGCTGCCCCCTGCCCCGCCGAGGCCTGTCACCGGCAGACCCCGGCTGCAGACAGGGTCCTGTGCCTGTATGAAAGGTGGGCATGGCTTGGGGGGAAAAGTGAAAAGGAGGCGGTGACAGCAAGGTCGTCCAAAGGGCTGGGGTGGCGAAGAGACCAGAGAAGGTCGGGTGGAAGGGGCCAAGGAAAGCAAGAACCAAGACATCGCACCCCGAGAATATGTGGGAAATGCAGAAAGAGGAGGGGTGAAGCCGGGGTGCAGGGCGAAGGTCATTACGCTCTCCCTGTCCTAACCTGCCACAGTGTACCCCAACTTTTCCCTGCTCTTGAGTCTCTCCCTCCCCCCATAGCCAGGGCTCACAGAGGGATCCCACAGCACAGTCCCCACCGACCTTGAGCCTGAGCTGGTGTCTCCCTGGGAGAATGCTGGTGGGTCTCCCCAGGTTCCCTTAGGGTTGGGTGGGGATCCCCTTGGAGAAGACCCTGAAGTCTCAAAGGCCAAGATGAGGGTGAGGAGAGCGAGCTACTCCCCGTGGGCACAACCTTTAAAGGGATACCCAGAGTTTCAGTAATCAAGGTCAATGATATTTCAATATTTTTAACCCGAAAAATTAATGCAAATTCATGATCAACAAAATATGAAAATTCCAAATAAAGACAGGCTCCTCGAGAGGGCTGGCACCGGTGGGGCGGGTGGGCGAGTCCCTGGTGGAATGCCAAATTGTGCCTGAGGCTGGCTTTGCTTACACCCGGGGCGGGGGGGGGGGGGGTGCGGCGCTAGGTTTCTGGGGGGACCTGGGGCTGCTCAGCGCCTTTGGGGACCAGGAGGGACAGCCCATGCTGTGGCACTCCTCCGTCCCAAAGTCCTCGGCACTCTCTCCTGCTCCCCACCTGCGAGGGCGCCTTCCCAGGTGCCTGCGTCCACAGAGGGTTCTGGAATCACCGTGCGTCTGCCTGTCGGCAGTGCTCCTGGGATTAAGGGAGCCATGTGCCGTGCAGGGTTTCGTGGGTTCGGGTTTTTACAGAATTAACTTGTCTTCTAAGACTGGCATCGGGGTGGGCTCCCTCCAGAGCCCCCCTGTGCTCCCAAGTCTCTCCCAATCAGCCGGCCTTATTCCACTCCCATCTAGCTATGTTTGGGGTGAGGGCCAGGAGTCCCCGGGAACAGTGCCGTCTCCTGTGATGCTTCGGGAAGAGGCCAAGCACATCCGTGGGAAGGGGTGCCCAGGGACAGCTTCTCTGGGAGGCAGCCCCACACTGGGTCCTCAGGACCAGACAGGAGAAGCCGGGGTTGGGGCCTCCAGGAGAAGACAGTGGGCCGAGGTAGGCGGACACTGTGGAGCAGCTGGAGCGAGGACAGGGGACGCAGGAGTCCGGGAGGGGTTAGGCCGCCGTGGGCAGCCTGCATGCCAGGCCCGGGCCTCTGATGGGCTCTCAGTGGGAGCAGTTGCCTCTGGGGGAGTGACGGGCCTCCTGTCCGCCAGGACCTGGGTGCCGCCTCTCCTCAGCTCAGGGCCACTCACCAGCGACAGCAAATGCCTGATTTGCCTGCTCCGGAGACCTGGGGGGCGAGCTGACAGGCGGCTCTTCCCCAGGCCAGCGAAGGAAATGGCTCCCTTCCCTCAGAGGGCTCCAACTGCCACGGAACTTCTGCGAGTCCCCTCAGCACCCGGGACTTCTAGAACCTTCTCCTCCAGGCCGAGTGACCCTCCACCACCCACCACAGAGGAAAGGCTCTCAGACCCGCGTGCCTTTGACCTGGGGCATTTAGGCCATTTTGCGGCATTACTGGGATTTCAATCTGTTGTCTCACTAAGTGCTCACGATTTGTTTCACCGCTTCCGGTTTCCTTTCTTTCCGCTCTTGCCTTCTTCTGGATTCAGTCACTCCTGTGATTCTCCTGCCCCCGCGGTCTTGGGCATTACGTACGTGCTGTGCATTTCCCTGGGGACGTCAGCAGGCTTCGGAACACGCGCCGTCACAGGACGGTGCTCGTCACGGCCGCCCTGTGCCCGGGCAGCAGGAGCACAGGAGGCGGACCCGTCCCCTTCTCTCCCAGCTCCCGTGCCGCTGCTGTCCCGAGTTTGAGCTCTGAAACCTCATTGTTGTTGATATCGGAGAGAAGTAGTCCGTCGATTTCTCCCGTGGCGCCTTTCCACCCTGGGACCAATCGCTGTCTGCCCTCCTCGGTATTTTCCCTGCCCCTTCTGGAAAAGCCAGCAGGGGTGGCGATGTGGGGGGCGGGGGAGCGGCACCCCGATCCCTGGAGCGCTCTCCCCACAGCCAGCCGCGTTCGGTGCGCGGCACAGAGGTCCCCTCGGCCACTCTCCCAGCCATCGTCACACTGCCATTTCCAGGCAGAAAAAAGGAAAAAGAGGCGTTCCGATTGGAAAAGAAGAAGCACAAGCATTTCTATCTGCAGATGATATAATCTTGTATGTGGAAAATCCTAAAAATCCATTAAAAAACCTTTGTGATCATAAAAGAATGTAGCAAGTTTGTGGGACACAGGACGGACATACGCAAACCAACTGCAACTCAGAAACAAGTTCATTTACCACAGCATAGAAAGAGTAAAATACTTAGAAACACTTTTTTTTTAAACTAAGTACAGGACTTGTACGTGGAAAACTACAACACGCCGTTGAAAGAAATCGAGGATCTGAATCAATGGAACGGGACCCCGTGGCCCACGATCGGAAGACTTGGTACCCAGATGACAGTTCTCCCCAAACGGACTCCGGGTTTGCCAGTCGCAGGCGGCCTTTCCCTGTCAGAATCCCAGCTGGACTTTTTTATTTTTCAGGAACGGAACGGCTCACCCTCAGCTTCATAGGGAAATGCGAGGGACTGAGAACAGCCAAAACTATCTTAAAAAGAACCATGTTTCAGGAGCTGCCCTTCGCAATTTCAACACTTAACTACAGGGCAGAGCAGTTAGCCCGGGGGGTACCAGCACAAGGACGGACAGGCAGCTCAGCGGAATGGGACGGAGGCCGGACACCTGCGGGCACCTGGGGTCCGACAAGGCGCCCGACAACTCCCTGGGACCGAGAGCGGTCTCTTCCACAGATGGCGCTGGGGCGTCGGGACAGCCACGGGCCAAGGGGGGAGTTGGACCCTCCCCTCGCCCCATCTACAGAAGTTAACTTAAAGGGGTCAGAGATATCATTGTAAGAGTTACAATTATAAAGTGACCCCCCAAATAGATCAATTGGGCAACATAGAAACTGAAAACGTTTGAGCTTCAAAGGATGCCGCAAAGAAAGAGAGCAGAGTGCACAGAACGGGGGGGAAATACTAGCAAACCCTGTATCGGAGACGGGACCTGTATCCAGGATGGTTATAGAACACGTAACACAACAATAAAAACACAAACAACGTCCTTAAAAAGGGGTAAAGCAAACGCTCTGGCCGGGTGGCTCCGTGGGTTGCACCGCCATCCCCTACCCCAAAAGGTTGTGGGTTCGATCCCCAGTCAGGGCACATGTCTTGGTTGCCAGTTCGATGCTCAGTCAGGGCGAGTACGGAGGCAACCGATCGATGTTTCTCTCTCTCTCTCTCTCAAACCAATAAGCACATCCTGGGGTGAGAATTTTTTTTAAATGGGTAAAGGAACTAGACATTTGTCCAAGACAGATATATAAGAGACCAGTAAATAAATACATGAAAATGAGTCCAACGTCGTTAGTCCTCAGGGAAATGAACTCATGGGAGACCCCTGGAGTTACAGACACGGAAAGTAGATGGTGGGGGCCAGGGTTGGGATGGTGATGAGGGCTCCGGAGATGGGGGTGGTGATGGTTGTGCGACAGTGTGAGTGTGTTTAATGCCCTGAACTGCACACTTAAAAGTGGCTGAAATGGCAAATTTTTATATCATGTCTATCTCCCTCCCAAAAAGCCCTACTCTTGGCAAGACCCAGGCTCCCTGGCTGCTCTGGTGCCGCCCCTTCTCACCCGACCCGCCCTCGGCACCTCAGTGCCCACCCATGTGACCGCAGCAGCCCCCCGGCTTCCCCTGCCTCCCAAGCTACTGTTCGCCAGCCCACGCTGCTGCACCTGGCCACTGGGCTGGGACCCCTCACTCGTCCCCCGCTCCTGTCCCCAGTGGCCCGATCTCCGGAGCATCTTCAAAAAGACAATGGTCATGTCACCCCCTGCTTAAAACCCACCAGCAGCTTCCTACTGGTCTCAGGATAAAATCCAAACAACCCCCAAACGGCCTCCAAGATTTGGCCCAGCCCCTTTGTACGGGGTGGGGGGCAAAGAAGCTTTACCCTTGTGAGCGCAGGAAAGACAGAACTCATTCTGGTTCTCTTACTTACCTGTCATTATGTTGTTCATTGTATCGCAGCTGTGAACCTGCTTGTGCCCAACCCCGCGTTGTTGCTCTCTCCCCTGGCCGGACCGGGACCCGACCCGACCCGACCCGACCCGACGTGACCCGACGTGACCCGACGTGACCCACACCCACGCTCCAGCCTCGCTGACCTTCCTTCCGCTCCTCCCCACACCCGATCAACCAGGGGACTCCCCACCTGGACTGGAAACCCCTGTGCTCACACTCACCCTCTCATGCACGCACTCGCACATGTGCACACGCACACACTTGCACACTCACACATTCACACACACACACTCATTCTCACACACTCGCACATGTGCACACATACATGCACACATGCTCACGTGCATGCACTTACTTGCACATCTGCACACTCACATGTACTCACACATGCTCACAGGCACACTCACCCTCTCGTGCAGGTGCGCACACGTGCATTCACGCACAATCACGTGTGCACTCGTGTGTGTGCACATGTGTGTGCAGGTGCTCACACTCATGCACTCGTGCATACTCTTGCACACACACATGCACACATGCACCCACGCACACACACACACCTGCCCCACTCCTACTCACCCCCCAGTGCCCAGCTGGGGTGTGGCCCCTAGTATGTGCTCCGCACGGCCGGCTGCCCCTATGGTCAGCGAGAAGCCCCCTGAGCACCAGGTGCTGCGCCTTCGAGTCACTGGACAGGTGGCTGCAATTAGCAATCACGTAATTGGGCGTCAGTTACCCACCTCCCCCACTCCTGGAGCCCACCCTCGGATGAGCACGGCCAGCCCAGAACCCCGCCCAGGGCCCGCACACCGCAGGCCCCCACTGAATGTCACCGAGGGGACAGAGCTCCGTGAAGGCCTGCTGTAAGGGGCTCCGCTTAACCCCCTCTAACCCAGCGCTCCCCAAACACTCGACCACAGAACCTTCCTCCCTTCAGGCCCCGTCGCTCCTCCGGAACAGTCTGAAACCCTCCGTCAAGGTCTTAGCTGGTCCATCTCCCTCCAGAACCACGTTCACTGGTTCGGTGTCCTGGGACACCGAGGGTCCAACACTGAGGGTGAAACCGTGGACACGGTGGGGAGCTAGGGAGCCCCAGGTGGATGCTCTGTCTGGTGTGAAGGATGCTTGTGAGCCACGTGGAAAAGGGCACCTCCCCACCTCCCAGCAAAGGGTACAGAGAAGACGGCACGTTCCCCAGGTGGCATGACAAGCCTTTCACTGCGACTCCACTCTGCATGTTGTGGCAGACCCAGCGAGCCCCCGGGGACGGCCGGGTGACATTTCCTCACCGGAAACTGGGTCTGGGCCAGCAACGGGTGGCTGATGGCCGCTGTAGCCCGCCCGGGAGGGCCACCAGCTGGGACATGCCAGTCACTCCCTTCCTTTGCTCTGGCAGTCACAGGGCCAGGGCTCGTCCTCGACTTCCCGTCTCCAGGGAGCCCTGCTGAGTTGCCTTGGAAGACGAGTTTCAGCACAGACACGACCCATCATTAGCTACAATGTCAGGACAATTGTCCCTGTCGGGGGTGCTGGCAGACGGCGGGAGTCCGGGCCATCTGGGTCTCGTCACTCCCCCAGTGCACATGTTCTCCTTCTGTTACTCCGGCACCCCCCCCACACGTGCTCAGGCCGAGTTCCCGGCGGAGGGGATGGGAGGAGAGTGGCCTTTGTCCCTCTGCACAGGCACCCAGGCTGGGACCCAGGGCAGGACAGTGCGGGGACTTCACGGGAAGCTCTGCCTCGATGGCAGGGAGTTGGGGTGGGACAGGGCTTACAGCCCCGGATTTCAAAGCCCCTTGCAGCCCCTCCTAGTCTGGGACGGGTCAGTGCCCCTCAGGGGTCAGCCTTGCTGCCCTTGGCCTGTCGAGGGAGGACAGTTGCTAACTACACAAATGAGGAACGCGGGCAGGTGGACAGACGCGTCCCATCGCGCAGCTGGCTGCGCACCACGTCCAGGGGAATCCAGATTCGCAGCCGCTTTCGGCTCAAAGCCCTTGCTGGTGGGCTCCTTCCTGCTGACTGTCCCCGAAGGGACAGGCCCTGGACCTCCCTTGGGGTTCTTGCAGCACCCCCGCAGGTCAGTCCCGGCCGCACGGCCTGCGTCCCGGCCCAGCTCCTACCGTCCTTTTCCCAGGCTGGCTGCTCACCACGTGACCTCTGAGGCGTACTTTCTATGCGGAGGGGAGGGGGTGCTCAAGGCCAGGCTGGGCTCTAAGATGTCCATGGCCCCTCCAAGGGTTTCCAAACATTATAGCTCCGCTCCTACTGGAGACCTGGAAACAGCAAGTATTTCTTCCCTAAAAGGACAAAGACCCCTTTCCCTTGGACTGTTAGAAAGACCAAACTGTGGTGTACAACGGTCCCTCTGCTGACTTAGTTCATAATAGCTCATGCTGGGAAAACAGCTCCAGGACGGAAACCACGTGCTCCCGGGAATACGGAGCACGGAGACAGTGGCTGCAGACCCTGGGCTTCCCCGTCTGAACGACCTCGGAGTCCTGCACGCTCAAGTTTACCTCCGATGTTCGGGGAGGGAGAGAGACACACGCGGCCTGGGGGGGCGGAGAGGGGGGGCTCGGCTGGAGGGGCTTCTCTGCTCTGTTTGCAAAACGAAAAGTGCTCTGAGTGCAGTGAGTCAGGAGAAAAGAATCCGCACGCGGTCTGGGGATGAAATTTCCTGCCTGCGGTTTGCTCCGCCTGTCTGCCTCTGCACGCTCCCCCAAGGGCATTCGCTCCACTGCCACAGGGCTGTCTCGGACTCCCCCCAGACCCAGGGAGTGGGGTGGGCACGCAAGCAGAGAGGGGCCTTCCCTGCCACCCTCGCAGGTCTGGGGCATTTATCGCCCAAGGTATGTCCCCTTCAGTCTGGCCACTGTCCCTGAACCCATCAGGACCTGGATCTCAGCCGTCCCTCTGTCTTCTGCGTTTCTTTCCGAGGGTGGCTTCCAGGAAAGCCCCAGGCACACTGGCCAGCTGGTCGAAGCACTGTGCTAACTGGTGTAGATGAGGCAGGGCTGACCGTTTCCCAGGACCCGGCAGGACCTGGGGCTCCCGGACACGGGGCGCTCTGTCGGGACCACCCATTTAGTCATTGGTGCAGCCAGGTTTGGAATCTGATTTCCCAGGTCACCCAGCGCCGCTGGGTCAGCCCCTCGGGGGACCCCCTTTCACAGACTTTATTTTGTGGAGCAGTTTTAGGTTCATAGGAAAATCGAGGGGAAAGAACACAGTTCCCACATACCTCTCCCACCTGGCACCCCGCCCCTGTCCCTAGGTTTTCCTGTTATTGACATCTTGTGTTCACGTAGGACCTTTGTTACAAGGGACGAGCTCACATGGACTGAAGTCTCTCGGTTACAGGAGGGTCTGCTCTGTTGTTCATCCTGGCAGGTGGGGCGTGCAGGTGGAGCCACCCGCGGTCACAGGTGGCCCTGCCATGGTGATGCATCAAGGGACACCAGGAGCCTCTGGAACGCTGGGCCACTTCCCTGTCTCTGCCTGAGTTTCCCAGAATCACGTTGTCATCGTCATAAAGACAGCGACGGGACCTGTGACCTCATTTCCACGTCATCTGTTACCACCCATTCCTGTGAAAAGTCATTCTCTGGCAGTGCCCTCAGGTGGCCAGAGGGTGTCCCCCAAACCTTGGGCCCCCAGCACAACCTGGTAGGGAGGAGAGGGGACAGAATGTGAAACTGTGACGTCTGCTCCCAGGACAATTTGGGAAAGGGCCGTTCTGCCTCATCGACCCATCAGGAAGCTTGACCCCAGCGGACGGAGCTGTAAGGTCGACATTGCCTTCTGGGCCCGCAGCTGTTCCTTTCTGTCCTGGTGAGAGGCCGGAGTGGGACACGGCGCGATGGCCGCAGCCACACCCCGGAGCCACCCCAGGAAGCCACCCTGCGTGTCTGGAATGCCTCGTGTGTCGGCAAGTCCCCCGTGCGGACTCCTACAGTGAAAACACGGCGTGGCTCTCGAAGGGCACGAGAGCAAGTGTGCACAGCCCGGCACTGGGTTGTTCTGGCGATTTTTAAAGGTTGGTTCCTGTGTTATTTGTGAACTTCCTCTTTAAAGAAAGGAATGACCTTGTAACTTCTGACTTCTACTGCGGTAGAGTATTTGGGTCACGTGTCATCCATCCTCTCTGTCCCCCTGTCCCCTGTACTACAGGCCAGATTTGTCTTGGCTGAATGTCACCAAAGCCTGGCAGGAGCAGACAGGCAAGTTTCCCGAAAGGCGCAGGGAGACCTGAGAGCGGATCCGGGGTGGGGACAAGGGCAGTCCCGGCTGTAACCCTTCCCGTCTCCTGCGCGGGACACGCTCTGGCACCTGGTGCATGTGTGTGTGACCGCGTGTGCACCGACATGCCAGCCTGTGCTCACGACGGAACAACTGCGTGAGCACAGCAAAGCCACCGGGTTGTGCACCCTGTGTGTGCAACACACAGGGCACGTGATTACGCTTCAGTAAAGCCCGCTCTCGCACACACGGCCCAGCCGTGCAGGGAAGGAAGCAGAGCTGTGGTTGAAGGTAATGTTCTCAACGTCTGCGAGTGTCGGAAGTACCCGCAGAACTCGGCAAACGATGTCAGGCCTGGCACGAGATTCTAATTCGGTTGGCGGGGCCAGGGGCTGATACTTCGTGTTCCCACTGCCGATCTGGGAGCTGCACTTTGAGAACCAGCGAGACCCTTGGAAGTGATGGCGTCTGTTGCAGAATTGAGCTGTAATTCTCTCATCACGGAATTCACCCCCGAAGTGTGCCGTGCACGATATTCTGAGTGTACTCAGTGTTACATGACCCCCCAACTCCAGAATATCTCCAACACCCCGAAAGAAACTGCGCCCAACAGCGGTCCCTCCCACCCTCCCCAGCTTCTCAGCCCCTGACGACCACCTGTCTACTTTCTGTCTCCACGGTTCGCCTTTTCAAGCATTTCGTATGAACGGAATCACACAACACGTGGACTTTTGCGTCTGGCTTCTGTCACTGAGCGAGTTTTTGAGGTTTAGCCCCTTGTGGGCCCAATCAGGACTCCACGCCTTGCTATGGCTGCGTAACATCCCACGCGTGCAGAGGACAAAGTCCCTTAGCCCGAGCATCAGCTGACGACGCTCGGGTGGTTTCCACATTTTCGCTGTGGTAAGGGACACTGCTATAGACACTCAAGAGCAAGTCTTTGCGGGGGTGCATTTTCAGTTCTCTTGGGCACACGCCTGGGGCAGGGCTGCTGCGCCACACGGCGCCTCCACACTGAGCTTCCTGAGGAGCTGCCGAACCCTCCACAGCGAGCGCACCAGCTTCGGAGGCTCCCGTCGCTCCCCTTTGCGAATGCTTGTGTCTCTCTGGTGACAGTCATCCCAGTGGGCGGTACCTCACGGCGGTTCTGATTTCCATTTCCCGGTGACTGATGACGTTGAGCATGTTTTCAGGTGCTCGCCGGCCACCGGTACGTCTTGTCTGGAGAAACGCCTTCTTATTGTTGGGTTCTAAGAGTTCTCCATGGATGCTGCCCGCCAGACTCCTACCTAACAAAGGGTTCGCAAATGTTTTCCTCTTACCCTGGGGTTATCCACTTTCCCGACAGTAGACTTTAAAGCACAAACATGTTTAATTTTGATGAGTCCAATTTACCCTTTTCAGAAAGTTTTCTTGGTTGCTGGCAGTTGGGTGGGTGTCACATCTAAAAGCAAGCACTGCCCGATCCAAGGTCGTGAAGATTCCTATCCGTTTTCTCCCCGTTTTATTGTCCGGGCTCTCTGATACCCAGGTTTTGGTCCACGTTGACCATCGCAGGTGGTGGGAGGTAGGGTCCAACTTCATCCTTGTTGCCTGTGAATGTGTAGCTACCCCAACACTGTTGGCTGAAGACCATTCTTCCCCTGGGAACTGTGGCCTGCAAGCAACTGCCCGTAAACATGCAGGCTGACTTCCGGCCTCTCCGCTCTGTTCCACCGGTCTGTCTGTCTGTCCCTGGCCAGCAGCACTCTCTTGGCTGCGGTGAGTTTTGAAATCAGGAAGTGTGAGTCCTCCAACTTCAATTCTTTTTCAAGACGGTTTTGGCTCTTCCTGACCCCTTGCCTTTTCACACGGGTTTCAGGGCAGGTGTCGTCCATTGCTACAAAAGAGCCAGCTGGGACTTGCGTGGGGACTGTGTCGAGTCCACAGATGCATTCGGGGAGTACTGTCGTCTCCCAGTCCATGAATACTGGGTCGTGCCGTGTGAGGCCTCTTTAACTTCTTTCTATCATGTTTGTACAATAGTTCTGCGTACACCTTGGACTTAAAAAACACAAAACTGATTCCTAAGTAGCTGATTCTCTAGTGGTAGTGTAAATGAAACTGTCTCCATTTTTGGATTGTTCATTGCTCCTGAGTTGAAAAAAGGGACTTCGTATATCGATCTCGTATCCTGCAACCCTGCTGAACTCATTCATTAGTTCTAATAGGTTTTTTGTGGATTCTGTAGGATTTCATAAATATGGGGTAATATCATCAGTAAATAACTTGGTTTTACTTCTTCCTTTCCTACCTGGAAGCTGTTTCTCTTTTTCTCGCCTGATCGCCCCAGCGAGAACCTTCAAGAAAGTTCTGGATGCAAGGGGCAGGAGGGGACATCCGGTCTTGTTCCTGTGCTGAGAGAGCTCTTTTGCAAAGGAGACTTGGACCCTTCTGTAGCCTGAAGGAATCAGCGGGGAAGGAGATTTAAGGGTACGCATGAGAGGATACCTGGCAAAGACCCAAGGGAGGCCGGCAAGGAAGGAGTCCCTTCTTCCAAAGACGGGAGGAAACCAGAAAGAAATGTAGTTAAGCTTGGCGTCGAAAGGGAGGGCATCCAATGGTCTGTCATCCAGGTGAACTGCAGAGGTCGCCGGAGGGAAGACAGGCCCAGGGCTGGGGGCTTGCAGCCGGAAGCAGAGAGGGGAACCTGCTGCTGTTGGGAGGGACGGCAGACCAGGGCTGCCCAGCCCCCAGCCCCCTGCACCACGAGGAGGGTCTGCTCTACTTTGCGCCGTCTCCCTGTGACGCCTCCCTGGCACTGCGCAGGCCCGGCCGGAAACCGAAACGTGTGCGAAGCGCATCGGCTGAAGGCACATTTCTTAATCTTAACTTGAAGTTGGATGGGTGACACTTGTTTTTTCTTTAAAAGGGGGCAGCCCTGGCTGGCGTGGCTCAGTGGGTGGAGCACCAGCCTGTGAACCAAAGGGTCGCCGGTTCGATTCCCAGCCAGGACACATGCCTGGGTTGCAGGCCAGGTCCTCAGTGGTGGGCACTTGAGAGGCAACCACACATGGATGTTTCTCAACCTCTCGTTCTCCCTCCCTTCCTCTAAAACTCCCCACACCATCACGACTTCAGATGGGAGCCAGCCTGCCCAGCCCCCCCCAACCCCCCCAGGACAGAGTCCATAGGCAACCACGTGCTTTGGGCAGATTGGAGTTTATTTGCTGCAGCCCCTTGGTGCCAGTTTACAAGGCAAAAAACCCAACCGAAAAAAACCTGGAATAATAATTATACTTCTTTAAAAACCCTGTCAACAGCTTTGCTTTCAGCCATTTCTTTATATTTTGACAAAACTTTTTTTAAACAAATACAAAATAATCTAAAAGGAGAAAAACTATACACGGATAATGTACACCTCTGATAAATAGACTAACACTGACCAGGCCCTCTCCTCCGGGCCGCGGCTCCGACACCGCCCAGAGAGCTCGGGCTTCCAGCCTGGGCCCACGTAAAAACACCTCAAGCTACTCCAGGTAGGACCTGCATGAAGGGGAGAGGGACCCCAGAGAGTCCCCGGGACACTCCCCACCAGTCCCTTTCAGGAAAGCTACTTCCAGAGATGCCAGCCTACCGTAAAGGTGGGGAGCTGGCCCACTGCCTGGGGAGATAGCTAGCCCACCGCCCCCTTGTTTGGGGGTCCGGCCTGGGCAGGTGACAGGAGCGCCCTGAGAGTCCCTGAGAGCACAGCAGGACGAGGCTGTTTCCTGGCTCCCCACACACCGCAGGGCAGAGGGCAGGGCCCACTCACATGTCTGAAGGGACAGCGAAGCTGAAGCCATAGCCTAGGCCGGCCTTCCCACCCGCTGCCCCACCTGTCCCCACCAAGCAGGTGAGACCCCTCCCCTTGAGGTCACCACCAGAGACATGGTGGGGGAAGGGCCAGGGAAGTGGGTGCTGAGGCAGAAAAAGCTGAAGCCCTAGGTGAGCAGGAAGACCCCTCCTTCCTCTAAAACGAGGACTGGAGCTTGGGGAGCGGGAAGCTAAACCAGAGAAGGAACAGTCAGGCCACCCGAGCCTCTGCTGGGCCACCTGCCTCACAGTTTTGGTTACTAGGTATTTAGCTCAGAAAAGTGCTTTCTGTTCTAAAGCCCACCAGGTGAGAATTCTGAGAGAAGAGCAACACGTGTCCAGCAGGCTCTGTCCCCGCCGCAGACCCTGTGTCAGGTCCAAGTCCTTGCTGCCCCCCAGCCCTCCCTGCCCTCCGAGGCGCCCACAGCTCCCCGGAGCACAGGGGCGCACACTGCCCCGTGGGGCCCAGGGCCAGCACCCTTAGAGCTGCCGGGAGCAGCCTCCCACAGCAGACGGGCGGGGTGCGTGTGAAGGCTCTGCTACGGTTCTCTTTTTAAAAAACAAAAATATATCTTTATAGAACGTGGCTTCTTTTCCATGCCGCTCTCAGCCTGTAGCACTGCAGAGACCCAGGGACTTCTGGGGCAGGGCCGCCGCTTCCCCCTGGGGAAGCACCGAGCGGTGGTGACCTCACCCCAGCTCGGCCACCGGCGCCAAGCATGGACCCGCACAGCTGCTCTGCGACAGGAGCTCTGTCCTTGCAGAGAGAAGGCGCCACCCACCGCAGCGACGCCAGGTCCCTCGTTCCCAGGGGGAGCTGCCTGCCCATCTCCCACTTAAGAACATGGCAAAAGCTGAAGCAAGTCTCTAGGAGTCCAGGGCGGCGCCCCACAGGTGCTCCTGCTCAGGGGGACCCCGCGCCCCTCCGCGCACAGCTCAGTGTCTCTTCGTGGAGGACACCTTCTTCTTCCTCGCAGCCAGCATCTCGTAGAAAGGGTCCCTGCTGATGGCCGCCCTGGAATACAGAAAGGGAGACAGGGAGAGGCTAAGGGACGGGACCACTGAGACCCTGCGAGCGGCTGCCCTGTGGTGCTGTGCCCAGGCCTTGCCCGCTCCGGCGCCCCCGTAAAGGCCCAGTCCATGGCGCCAACCTTCACTGTGACCGCACAATGGCCTGAGAGTCACACGGTCAGGTGACAGGACAGGGACAGAGAATGACACACGCTTCCAGTGGTGGTCTACCCCGGGAAAGCACGGGCTGGGCGGCAGCTGGCGTCCGACGGGAGCAGCACCGATACACCAGGCACACGAGCTTGCAGGTGGCTGCCCCGGCCGCACCTCGTCCCTTCGGAGTCCCCACACCACCACCCCTCAAGTGGGGGTGGGGGCCTGGGACCAGGCCCTCGTGCTATCACCAGGCCGCTGTGAGCACCAGCCCCAGGGAACCAGCCCAGGGCGGGGACCGTGCACCTCAACTGTCAGGCAAGCTGCTGTCCAAACATTCTGAAGCCAGCTCTGCGTTTCGGGAGAAGCAAAGCTCCAGGTGTGGGCTGTTCACAGGCCACCCACGGCCCAGGCGACCGCCAGCTCCTGCGAGAGGACTGGGACCTATCCCCCAGTGACGTGGTTTCCTGAACGTCTCCAGGGCTCCCTGGGGACACCAGGACTGGGCGGTACCCGGAGCGTGTCCTGAGGGGACCTCTCGGGTTATGAGGGGCTGTGGTTCGCTCACTGCTTAGCTGGCTGAATGATGGCACTGGTTGTAGGAGAGGGTCCCACAGCAGAACACGAACTGCAGGACACTGGGCCCCCTCGGGAGCAAGCTGTGGCCTCAAGGGGCAACACAAGCACTGCAGGGCCTGGGGCCATGTGGTCAGTGCAGCCTCCCGGCCTCCAGGGGAGACGCTGAGGGAACAGCTGGGGAGAGTCTGCTGGCTGGGGAGCCAGTGGGGAGAGATGAGCGGGTGTGCGTGTGGGGCTCAGTGGCAACCTGGAAAGGCCGCCCCGACGCCCCGGGCAAATGCGGTGCAGGATTGCCCTGCCGAGACATTGCCCCCCATATCCTCACGCTGCGGGACACCGACGCAGGAGCTGGGCCTGGGCCCGCAGCGCCTCCCAGGTTCGGGAACGACAGAACACAATGACTGCCGCTGCCGCTGGGCGGGGCTGCCGCTGGGCAGACGAGACCTGCTTCCCGAGTGGGGACAAGGGCTCCTGCCCCTGCCCCTGCCCCCCGCTCCCCTCCTGGGCCTGTGGGGTACGCTTGGGACACCCAGATCTGAGGCTCTAATGGTCAAGAGTGCAGAGCCGCTGGAAAGTAACCTGCGAGTTGCCAGCCGGCACTCCCTGGAGTTTTCCCACGAGGAGCGGGAGAGGGGCTGGCAGTGTCCCCCAACAGAGGACGGCGTCTGAGGGGCCAGCGGCCCCGCGGCGCTGGCGGCACGCACCTGATGCACTTGATCCACTCGCCCTTCTCCTCGGGCGTCGGGGCAGAGATCCGGTACACAGTGTGGTTCCCCTCCACCACGCGCCCGTCGGCCTCTGTCTTGCAGGCCTTGATGACCTGGTCCTTGTTGTCCGGGATGTACAGCTCGAAGCAGTTCTGAGAACCAGAGAGGGGCGGTGACTGAGGGCTGAGAGAGCTGCTGACCAAGCACGAACGGCACTCACATTCCCACAGACCCTCCCACGTCCTCCCAAAAACGCAAGCAGCGCGCACCCTGCCGGAAGGCAGGGCCTGGAAGTGAGCAGAACGAGAACTGTGTGCCAACAGCTTATCGGCAGAGACACCTGCCAGCGTAAGCGAGCTCCGTGGGCTACACGTGACGACGGGGAGAACCCAGCCAGCGAGACCACGATGCTCCAGGATGTGGGGAAGACGCTTAAGTAGGCACGATGCTCCTCAGACAGGGAGCCTGATCGTGAGGCTGCCGGGGCTGCCTACTCAGGAGGCCAGTTCTGCCCCTTCGGTGTGACGGTCTGTAAGTGGTGCTCAGCAGGCAGACAGAACGACAGGTTGCTTAGGGCCTCGCCCTTGGCTTAAACACCGAATTCGAGGCATCATGGCACACTCTGGTTTGTTTTTTTTAAGTAAACCTTTGTACTGTAATTCTTTTGCAAAGAACTGTCACACTCATCCCTCTCGTCCCAAGTATCTCACCAAAAATACTCACTGGCTTTTTGGAGTCCTCCACCTCCCGGATGCTCAGATTCTCTAAAGGGATGATTCCCCGGGGCTCCTTGTCCTACAAGAGTCGGAGAGACCTCAGGGCTCGGTGTGTGCGCTCACCGCACACCGACGCAACTCTCCCCAGACCACCTGCCTCCTCCCACCTCCTCGCCACTCGGCTGGGCCCGCACCGATGCTCCCAAACAAAAACAGCTCGAGGAAACGCAGAGTACTGTCGAGGTACCACACCTGCGTCTCCATCATCAAAGGCCTTTGCAAGGAGCACGCCCAGGGGTCCGAGAGATGCCCAGGAGAGCCGCAACTGGCCCTCGGTGCAGGACAGGTGAGCCCTTCAGACAGAAAACGCCCACCTCCCTGCCGGCCCCTACTCGTCTTTTAAGCCTCAGTTCCGAGTCAGCTATCCCCAAAGACCTGAGTCTGGTCCTAAGTGCCCCGATGCCAGGGACCACAGCTGCATCACAGGTCATTATCCCCTGTTCATTACCTCCTGCCGACTCCTCCTCCAAGAGAAAGTGCCCGCCTGACAAATGCCACCAGGGTCCAAAAGGGCATCTCAACTGCTGCCCCTCCTCCAGGGCTCCCTGGCTCACAGGATCACTACCACACAGGTACCTACACACACACCAGACACTGGTCCCAACCTCCTTGTCCCTGATGTCCAGCCAGCCATGGCCACAGACTTAGTTCCAAGCTCAACAGTTCAGCCGGTCTGAGCCATGGTGCCAGCTTCCCCTGCAAATGTGCCCGGAACACACACTCTCTTCTGCCCTGCAGATTACAGTTTTCCCTCCTTTGCAGGCCAATAAGCTCCTACTTTGCAGGTGCGATCATTCTGGTATTGGGATTGTTTTTATCTGTCCTCCATCTCCATTACTTTTTCTCTAATTGTTTTATTTATGCTGTTATTTTATTGAACTTATTGGGGTGGCACTGGCTAATAACATTATAGAGGCCTCAGGGGTACAATCTATAACACGGGCCGGCCACCAACCCCTCCACGCGCTCGGCCAGCGGGGGCCCCACAGAGGTGCTAGGGAGGCTTTATCCTCATGGGCTCTTCTTGCAAAGGGACTCAGACGGAACACATACCTGCGTCCTTTCCCAACGCACAAAACCCAACACGGCTTCCAGCTCGAGGAACTCCAGTGTCGCAGCTCCACACGGCCTCCAGGGGCCCCCACTGCACCCCTCCCTCACCTCGGTCACACACTCTTCCCGCGGCCGGCCCTCCTGAATCCAGAGATTCAGCATCTCCGCTGCCCCGGGACATCTGAATTCCCCACATCTCGCACAGTGTCACCTCCCTTCGACAGGCCACAGACTCTTTCTTGGCAACTGATCCAGTCCACTCCTTCTCACCAGCTCTGAAGCCCATTTCTACAGCCATGTGCGCCCACTGTCTCCTGCCTTCTCCGGGCCCAGGCTCAGTCTGGACGTGGGCAAGACACTCCACACCTTCAGGGCTCCCAGTTCTGGGGCCTTACTCCTTCTCCTCCCCTAAACCCTCCTCCCATCCCCGGCGATGCAGACAAGCCTGAGGTCCTCCCACCGCCTCAGAAGTGGAGCCTGAGCCCACCCCGGCCTGAGGCCAAGCAGCGGACACTCACCGTTGTGTATTCGAAGTAGTAAAGGCAGTTGTCAGTTAGAATGAACCAGCGCCTCTTCCAGGTCTTTACCCTTCCGCCTGCAGAGCAGAGAGAGACGCGTATTGGTGGGGGCATGGGGCAGGGCGGGCCCGTGGCACGCAGCTCCCCTCTGGACGAGGGGCGGAAGCGAGGGCAGGGCACCGGGGGGAGCGGTCACGGAGACCACGGCAGAGTTTACATCAGTAACAAGACACAGAGCCAGACAGAAGCGCCTTTCACGGGGTGAGTCTGTGGGTATGAGCAGAGCAAGCAAGTCAGGCGGTCCCTGGACACGACCCGGGAAGCGGATGACAGCAGGCGAGCAGGGCTGTGATGAGGGGACCCAGGACGCTAGGGGCGCGCCGGGACATCGGACGTGGCCGGAGAGCCTCTCTTGGTGGGGTGGAAATGGGCAAGCAAACAGAGAAAGGGGGGAGAGGGCCAGCCCCCCGGTCCGGGCCACACTGCTGCCCCGCCAGCCCCGCCACGTGGAGCCGTGTCATTGGAGGGGCCAGGGCAGAAGCGGGGGGAAGGACACTGTCAACCTGTCACCGTCAAGCCCACAGCTTTCTTGGAACGTGTGACTGCGCCTTCCTGGGCGCAGTGCATCCGCCCTGGCTTTCAGCTGCTGGGCCAGGGTCCTAAAGCCAGGACGTCCCCAGAGTCCTGCCTCAGGGAGGACTTACTGGGAGCAGGGGCCCGCTCAGGAGCCTTCTGCACCCTGGGCCTGTCCCCGGGAACTGGTAGCAGGGACAGCCAAATGAGGGGCCACCTGAGCGCTGAGTGGCGGCTGTGAGCCAGAGACACTTCCCTGAGTCCTCCTGAAACCGTTCTCAACTGAAGAGAAAGCACAGCGGGGCCTGAGGCTGCGGCAAGATGGACGCCGAGGAGGCAGCCTGACCGTGACCTGCTCCAACGAAAGCACCCTGCCCTCAGTCACAACCCTTCCTTTCCTCCCCGTGCAGCGGGTCGGGGGAAAGCTTTGCATGCCGAGGTCCTCAGGCCGGGCGCACGGCGCATCCTGGAAGGGCGTCGTACTACCCGGGACAGTGCGGGCTCTCTGACTAAGCCTCAGCCTACAGAGGGGACCACTTCTGCAATATCCACAGAGAGCAAGGACCAGCGGGGCTGTCCATCCAAGTGGGACCTCGGTCATGCCTTCTCTCCTGCCTCATCCCAAAGAGCGGGCGGTTCTGAAGGGCGCACTTCCAGCTGCCAGACATGCCTGCGTGCTCACCCCCGAAAGGGACGGCTGAGGGGGCACCACGAGCAGCGTCAGGCAGTGAAGGGTGAGGTGTCGGTCCCAGCCGCGACATGCGGAGCACTCCCTGCCTGAACTCTTGGGGAGGTTCAGAGGTGGACCGTCAAGGCCAAGGTCCTCCCTGGCACTGACCCTGGCTATGGAAGGGGTGTGCACAGCACGCACGTGCAGCCCCCGCGGGCCGGGCTGGCGTCAGGCAGACTGACTCTCTCCCCGCAGCAGGGTGGCGGTCTCTGCAAGCACGAGCCCCCGCTCCCCGAAGGCATGGGTTAGTGAAACCATGGATGGAAACAGGACATGCATGTGGAAAAGGGGGGAGGCTGGGCAGAATCAAAATGAATGAGGAGAAAGGAGACAAGGAATGTACTTAGAATTGGAGCCATTTGGATATAAGAAGAACCCCACTCCCCATTTTGGAGTCGAGAACTCGGCTCTTGCACCTCTTGGGCCTCCATCCCCACCCAGGGCTCAGCCCCCAGGACACCTCGCCCCTCTCTGGTGACCACGAACTCCCCTAGAGGGCAGGGCCACCAGGGAGCCTGGGGCTCAGGAAGTCATGGGAGAGGTCAATGCCAAAGCAGGATGGGAGGGAGTCTAGCAGGAAAAGCAGAGCTGGGCACCCTCTTCCTGCTGAGGAAGCGCGGCCGTCCCAACCGCCTGCGGCGCTACGGAGCCTCCCCCAGAAGCAGTGCTGTGGCCCCAGAGCCGCGCTTCCGTGGGGCAGGAAACACAGACAGGAAGCAAGCAGACAGGTCGCTGCGCGCCTAGGACAGTCCCTGTGGAACTCACAGGGCCACCTCCCCCTCAGGGTCCTTGGGCCTGAGGTGGAAAGGCCAAAGGCCTTTGGAGCTGAACAGCCTGCGGTCCCCAAATGCTTTAATGCACGTCACCATTTCGGGAGGGCTCTTTTTCTGGGCAGTTCTGCCCACGTCGGGCTTCAGCCGACAGCTGAGGAGCTCCTCGCCTGAGAAACCCCACGTCCCCAAATCAGCGACTGCAGAGTGGATCTCGACAACGTGACTAAGGCTGATTTGGGGTGGCTGACCGCGACTCGTTGAAAAAGAGGAGGGACAAAAACAAGACACCAAACTTGGCTGAGGTCTGAATGCCCTCCCTAACACCCAGGAAATGAAGCAAAGGGACTTCGAGGAGGAATTTTTGATTTTTGTCTTTTTTAAAAAAAAGTTCTACTTCGACCTGCTTTCAGCTTAGGAAGCACCGTTTCCCTTTTCATGCGAAGGTCAGCGTCTCCTAGGCCGCGCAGCCCAGACCTTCCCGCTCACCGCGGGTCAGAAGCGCACGGCTTCAGGAGTCAAAACACCTCCCTCCTCTTCTCCACTTTGGAGATTACTTCTCAGTTCATGGGTGTCACCGAAACGCACGCAACGGAGCGTGTTCCCTGGCCAGGAGCCGCGAGACAGCTGGGTGGGCCTGTCCGTGCCCCCTCATGCTGCTGCACGAGGGCGTGTATTCTCAGCCTGGCACCTTGCTGTCTGGCTGCTGCGCGCACCTGAACGGGAAGCGGCGACAGCAGCCCTGGGCCCGGCCAGTTCCTTAGGGACTGTACAGGAAGTTAGAAGCAGCAGTAACACCACCACCAGCAATTGAAAAGAAAACGACCAAAAATAATGGAAGCAGCAGCTGCAGCATCACAGAGGCCTGGGCAGGGCGAGCGAGCGGGGGAGGGGTACATACCTCCTGGAGTTTGGGGCGGGGAAAAGGAGAGCCAAAATCATGGAAACATACAAATGAGGGAGAAAAGAAAATTAAAACAAAGAAATTCAACCCAGCTCCTCAGTCTCAAAGTGCAATGCATTAGTCACTCCCCTCTGCCTGGGGCGGGGCTGCAGGGAGGGGCCGCCTGTCTGGCCTCAAGGGAGGGGCTTATCAGCCACAGCCCACCGAGTCAAGGGTCAAGGCAGGGTGTCTCAGGTGCTGGAGAACCTGGCCCCAAGGATGCCACAGCTGAGTTCTCACAAAGCTGCCCTTTATTCATTCGCAGGACGACTCCTTTGGGGAATAGTCCCAGTCTTTCATCAGCTAGCCACCCCTTTTTAAAGTGTGTGTACACTGGAGTGCACAGCCTGTGGCTGTTGTGTGCCCAGGACACACCCATGCTTCAGGGGTCCCTGCCCTGCGCAGTGCAGGTGTGAGGGCTCTAGGCAGACACAACCTGAGGATGGTTCGGTGGGGGGTTGGGAAGGAATGCAGCAATCGAAAAATCGGGTCCCACGCTTAGTTAAATTCTGTTTAAAAATATGGGAAATCTCATGAACTTGCACGTCCTGGTGCAAGAACCAAGACGGTCTCTGTGCTGTTCTAGTTGTAGCCTCGGGCTGCCCATGCAAGTGCGCTGCCCTCCACACGGGCGCGCCCACGGGCTTTGCCGGGGGTGGTGTCGCTGCAAACCCGGTGCGCTTGTTCAGTTTCCAGCGGGCCCCCCTTAAACTCCAGCCACTTGGCGCTGAAGACACGGAGCACACCGCGGCCACCCCTGCGGTCAGCAATTTGGATTCTACCGGCTTAAATACAGACGGAATCTCGGCTACTTCAAGAGTGTAAAAATCCTCATCGGTGAGGCAGCGCTTTAAAAACGGACGGGCTAGGTCACCAGGTGTAAACACAGGGACCCAGGCTGCCCTCCCACAGGAAATGCAAACCCCACTGCCATCTGGAGGAGTCAGAGGACGGCTGGCCTGCCAGCACTTCCCTGCCGTGTCAGTCACAGCCAAGGGCAGGGCTCTAAGCCCTGCCAAGCAGCTGAAGCGGCGCAGGCCCGGGATGGTCAGCGCCCTGACGACGCGGGGCTCACGCCACAAAAAGCCGAAGCAAAACTCTCTCGGTGGCCGAAAGACTGCCACCGTGCGCCCAGGGAGTGCAGGGCTGCCACGTGTGTGGGCCGGGCCGTCACAGAAACCCCACTACACTCTTCCTCTTGGTTCCTCGAACACCTGCATGGCGCAAGTCTCAGCCCGACAAGCTCGCTTCTGCCCGTGGGCGAGGACCTCATGATCTTTTGGGGCGAACAGAACCACCGGCAGGGCTGACTGGGCCTGGGAAGGGGGGGAGGAGGGGCTGCGTGCGGGTCGCGCGGCAGCCGGGCTCGAGGTTTGCCATGCACACGGCCTGCAGGAGGCAGAGGTGGAGCATGATGGTGCACTGGGGGTGGGGCGGGCGCAGGGTGCACACCTGTGTGATGGGAAGTAGAGAGATGGATGCAGCGGGCCCTGCACAGCGAGGGAGAGGGGGAGGGGCAGGAAGGGAAGAGGACCGGGCCATCACTTCCAGAGCGGACGTGTGGCGTGCAAATGCACGCGGGTAATTTCCATAGCGGAGTGAAGTCTGTCCCAGTCTCTAGCGTCCCTGGGGGCACTGCTGGCTTTCACTTCCTTTCTGGAGGTGGAGCTTGTGGCAACAGTGTGAACTCACACCGAAGTCCCCCCACAGTGTGGGCACACCTGCTCTAAGTGTCCTCGTGGGGGCCCTCACCCCTACCGAGGGCGCCACCTACCGAGCTTCAGGAGCCAGCCTTCCCGGTCCGGGTTGAAGAAAGTGTGAGTGAGGTCGTTCCCATCATCTTCGGGGATTTTAAAGGGCTCGTTTTTTATGCTCTCGTAGAGGTTCTGGGGGAGAGAAACCCTGCATGTCTCTGGCTCCAGAGGCACCTTGGCACCTTTCCTCCCTCCCCTGCCCCCCCCCCCCCCACCGCCTCTACCCCCAACAACGAGCGATCTGTGCTGCAGTCGGCACAGGCCTGGCGAGGCCGGCACTAAGGACGGGGAAATGGAGCTCCCGCCTTCAGAACAAATAAGAGGCCTGATGGACAATCCAGGAAGGAAAGAAAGCAGCCCGACCTCCAGTCCCGCCTTCAGCTTCAGGTTTGTAAGCCCACTCCCGTTCTGATTCCCCGGTGGGCCGCACCACCCACTTCCAGATGGGACGCACACGCCCCAGCGAGAGAGGGGCCAGCGCATGCTCACCCGGAGCAGCTCCTCGGGCAGGTCTCCGCCGTCGTTGATGCCCCGGTTCATGGCGATGAACCTCTCCACAGTGGGCTTGTCTTTGACGTTGGGGTTGTGCAGGCTGGTGTTCAGCATGATGATGGCAAACGAGAGGACATAGCAAGTGTCTAGAAGAAGCAGAGAGACGATCAGAAACGTCCACGGGAGAACAGCAAGTGCCCAGCACAATCGAGGTCCAGAGCTGGGAACACGTCCACGGGCGGGACCCGCTGTCACTGGGCAGCCCCGCGCAGCTGCGGGAGAGAGCGAGGTGACAAAACCAGCGTCCGGGGCGTGAAGGGGCTCGCTTTCTCAGATCCTAACAGAACGGCACGCTGCAGAAAACTGGGACAACCACAGAGTGTCGGAAAAAGAAAACACGAGGTGCCCAGAACCCGGCACCCCGCTTCTCACGCCCTGTCCCCGCGCACCTCACTGGCACGCGGTCGCCAAACTGGAATTGGAACAGACGCACGGTTTTGAATCCTGCTTTTTGCTAATCTTATTAGCATCCCCCTGTATCAATAAAAACTCTTTAAGAACGTGAGCTTTAAGTCACATAACTTAAAGATACCACAAATTACGTTCCACTCCTTAGGGCTGGGCTTTGGGTTGTTCCCTCACTCCTGCTACTGTAAATGCCTCTGAGTGGACCTTCCCAGGCACAGGCCCACCCTCTCCCGGTGGAACGCCCGCGGGGCCACCGTGCCGGCCGCCTACCTGTGGACTGGAACACCCCGGGGTTGCACTGGCAGTACCGCTGGGCGAACGCCTCCATCATCCGGTCGATCTTCTGAGCCTCCCCCGGCAGCCGGAAGCTCCACAGGAACTGCCTGTGTGACCAAGGTGGCTGTGTCACAGGGCTGGGGACACGGTGTGCCCCTCCCTGACTCGTTTACTCTTGCGGTGACTTTCTACCCAAGGGCACAGGGACACCCGCGGCGCCAGGCTGCTGTGACAGCGGCTCTGCTCAGATGCAAGCTCACCGCTCCTCACCACCACTCTCCCGGTCAAAGGCACGGTGTTTAAGGAAAAGTGAAAAATGAGTCTTCCTAGTCAAAAGAATGGCTTTCCTCCTCCGAAAAATACACAAAACTGAAATACGGATGAGGCGCACCTTAAATAAACTCTGCATTTCAGAAAACGAGACCCATCCACCAAAGCGGAGACCCGCGGCCAGCAGGGCCGGTCCAAGCCACGTCTGCCGTCTGAGCTACAGCGTGGACCGGCGCCGCCACCCACACCAGCAGCAGGCACAGCACGGAAGGAACCGCAGTTTCCCCGAGGGCACAAGGTCACACATTCAGTGAAAAATTGAAGTTTACTTTCCTTCTAGACTGACGTGCACAACCACCTACTTCCTAGTCTGGAGCCAGAAATCGAAGCATGTTCTAAACTAAACATCAGAAAGGACTTCAGAATTTAAACACACACCCGATTCCAGAGCATGAAGTGAAAAGCTCCCGGAAGAGCTCTGCACAGTCCACGCTCGGGCCGCGAGCCCCCACTCACTGCCGCCTGGGGCCTGCGGAGCGCCTGGCTTGTTTCAGGCCGGTGCAGAGGGCGGGAGTAACCCACAGCTGCAACGGCCCGGAATGGCCCAAGGGGCAGACACAACCCAGACCTGCCCTCCCGCCTGCGCAGACGCTCGCCCCACTGCACTCACCGCAAGGCCTGGACAAGGTTGAGGTCGGTGAACTCGTGCAGGCCCACGAACGCATGAAGCACCTGGATGTTAAAGTCGTCTCTGTCAAGAAAAGCAAGGCGCGGGGCGGGGGAGGCGCGTGTCAGGCACTGAGAATCCAAGCTCGCCCCAGCTCCCGCCGGGCGGTTTCCCACGCCAAGTCCCGTGGGCTCGGGACCCCACCCGGCAGAAGGCCCGTCTGCCCACACTCCGGCTGCTGTCCCCAGGGCCGCGCCGCCGGTGTGGGTGCTGCTGCCTCAGACAAACTCTCATGAAGAATTCAGCGTTCTGGCTCTGGCTGGCGTGGCTCAGCGGACTGAGCGCCGGCCTACTTATCTCCCTCCCTCCCTCCCTTCACCTCTCTAAAAGTAAGTAAAATCTAAAAAAGAAGAGGCAGAATAATTCAGCATTCTGAAGCTTTCCTGTGTGACCCCTGATGAGCTGTTCCGCCTCCCAGCGCCCGCAGGCCTCACCTCTCCCCCAGGTAGTCGCCGATGGCCGTCTTGTTGAGGCCCTCGCCCTTATACAAGAACTGGGCGATGTCTTCGCAGGTGTTCTTCAGCAGGTCGTTCTCTATGAGGAACTGGATCCCCTGGAAAAACACAGCGAAGACGCTGATGACGCTCACCCCAGAAACACCCAGAAAGGAAGACGAAGGGCACGGGAGACAGGTGTGGGGGCTCTGGGCACAGAGGTGCTGACGGGGGCCGTGCATCACATGAGCCGAGACCAACGGCCCCAGCCCAAGCCCGCGGCTCGATGCGTCCTCTTTGCTTACCTTCTTCGGGTCCATGTTAAATTTTTTCCTGCCCATGGCCACCTGTTTGTTCCTCTGCATGTTCTTCCTGCAAAACAACCGCCACAGCCACTTCAGGGCTCCGGGCTGCCAGGAGGGTTTGGAAGACTGACACAGCTCCCACGTGCGTGCAGTGAAGTAGGGGCTTCTGAGAGGCCTGCCCAGGGAGGCACGGGCGCACTCGGGTGCGGCTGGGGAAGGGCCCACGCTCAGGCACCCCTTCCACTCCTGGCGTTTTCTTGCACAGGCGCTTTACACCGTATTAACTTGTGACGTACGTCACCTACCCCCATCTCTGTGTGCCCTGGAACGGCATTTCGTAAGCTGACTACAGTGGGCAACTGCCCCACAAGCCAGCTTTTGAACAGTCTCCTCGCCCCGGAAGGGGATGCTGTGTGTTAGCAGCCTGTCCCCTCCCTGTCTGTCCCCCCCACCTGTTGGCAGACACTGGGCGACCTTGCTATTCTGGCGACTTTAAGTGAGAACGCCACAAACGTTCCGCACAAGCCCGCCTGTGGGCGGGCCTCCTGTCTCTCAAGGGAGGTGCCCGGATGGCACTGCTGGGCACTACACAGCGTCTGCCTGGTTCTCACCGGCCTCCCCAACACGGGGCCCACAGGCTGCTCTGCCCCGGGGTGCGGGGCGGCATCTCGTGGGAGGTGCAGCTGCGTCTCCTCGTGACTAGTGAAGGTGGGCATTTTTCACGGGTCTACCGTACATAGGGGTCCTCTTACCAAGGGTTTTTGCAAGAGTTTTGCCCATGTTTTACTCGGGCTGTCTACTTTTAACTGCATGTGTTCTTTATATACTATACACTCTGGATACAAATCCTCGAGTACAGGTGTTGCAAACATCTCCTTCCTCATCTGCAGCTTGCCTGTTCATGTATTTTAACAGCATCTTCATGAGGGCAGACATTTTAAATGTTGATGAACTCCAATGTATTCATTTATTTTAAGGTGCAAGTCTTTAGAAACGAAAGGAAAGCTGCACCCCAACACTGACAATACCGACCCAAAGCGAGGAGCTGCCACTGCTGGCGGGACAGACAGCTGCCCTCGCCGATGGCCCCGCCCACACGCGCCAGCAGCAGCAGCAGCAGCAGCAGTGCCAACAGCCTCGGAGGCCCGACCCGGAGCCAGGCTCGGAAACCCAGAGACACGTGTGAACCGGAGGCAGCCCCCCCACCCCCACATTCAGCAGTCAGCAAATGGTCCGGGAGCCCCATGCGAAACTCAGCTCTCCAAGCCCCCAGCCCCACGCAGTCAGAAGGAAACCGCTGCGGCGCGTCGTCACGGCACTGCCCCTTTGCTGCCCCGCGCCCTGCTCCCCCAGCAGCGGGGGCCGGAACCAGCTTGCGCCACAGCCCAGCTTCCAGACACGGTGCAGAGCGACGTGCAGGAGCCAGCGGTCCCCACAGCACCGAGGGTGCGGGAGGTGCCGCGACCTCCCTCGTGGGCCAGTCCAACCTGCCTGCCACCTCAGATGCCTCTCAGCCACCAGCCCCGCATGGAAGGGAGGCAGATGGCAAGGATGGCTCCGTCTGTGCTCGTGAGGAAACAGGGCAGAAGACGCACTTCTGAAAGCACCGGAGTGACAGACTCACCTCTCTTCCGTGGACCCCAGGTTCTCGATTTCGTTAGCCACTTCTGCTATCTCATCCTTCAGCCTCTGCAAAGCACACAGCGCAGGGTCACCAGAGAGGAAGGTGTGCCTCAGGTTAAAGCCTCTGAAAGCCCCCAAAGCCCCTTCCAATGAAAAGCAAAATGAAATAAAATAAGACGAACAAGAAGATCTAAAACATTTTGGAAAATTCTTCTGGTGCACAAATGTTGACCCCCTCCCAACAGTAAGCATGCGAGGGAACACCAAGTTGAGAGGCACCTCCTGACCCCCAGGAGGCCCGGCAGACATCTGCCCGCCCCCGAGGTGCCCACAGGTCAACACAGCTGCCAAGCAGCCACAGAGACAGAATGCCAGCCCGGGCCTGCTTCCCGCCTCCCTCCCTCCCTCCCTCCCTCACATGTTGGGGCCACGAGGGGCCACACTCTCGCAGCGTCCACCCGGGACACAGCAGTCGAGGCATTAGGGCACGTGGCCGCAGGGCCCGGAAGCCAGCACCGAAGCAGCTCCGAGCTCCCTCTGCACGCTGCAGCACGGGGCGCCACCCCTCCTGCCCACCCAAGCTCCCAAATATTTCACGGAGAACCCTAGAGGAACACCTGCTGCCTCGGGGAAAAGAACCAGCTAGTGGCTCTGGTGACTTGCATCCCACAAAGCCTGCTGGCCACGCAAAGGAACCCAGAAAAGCCCCAATCGGCATTTATGGCTGACGACGCGTCTCCAAGCGACCAGCAGCCCCGCCAAGTCCTGTTCCACCGTGAACTCACTGGCCCTGTGGCCGCCTGTCCGCAGGTGTTTTCATCGACCCTCCAGATAAAGAAACTGAAGTGCAAGGAGCCAAAACTCAGGTCTCTGACGCTGTTCACCCAGCAAGTGGCGGCACCAGGGCCACGCTGGCTCTGACCCCTGACCAGCTGGTGGCGCTCACGGACCAGGAACCTCTCTGAGCCCCAACAACGACTCTCACCCCCTCACCCTGTGCAAAGGACGCCTGCCCCAATGGCACCTGGCACCTCCTACCTGAATGTCGGCCAGCAGCTCCTGCTTCCTCCGCCGAATGTTCTCCAGCTCCTGACGCTCCTCTGCAGTCAGGTCACTGGGAACTACACGAAAGGAGAAAATGTTAGAAGAAAGTTTTCATCTCCCCAAAAAGCAAGTAAAATCCAGAAGCCACTGGACACATCAGAGGAAGAGGAGCTGGGGCGCGGGGCAGAGCCGGGGAAGGAGCACCTGCCCTGCCTCGGCCTCCGCCAGGGGGCGAGGGGGAAACCGGGCTGGGCGCAGGGCCAGACAGGGGCTGGTTAACCAACCTCTCTGACCTCGGCTCTCTCCCCGAGTCCAACCCCAGCGTGGACTGCCATCTGTGACACCTCAGGTGGCGAGGGGACAGACCACTGCAGAGCACGAAGGCTGTGTGCCTCCCCGGAGGGGCGGGGGAGGGACTGTGCGTGCACAGAGGAAAAACCTGGAAGGATACGCCCCACACTGAGAACAGTGCTGAACTCCGGGGATCGTCCTCGATGCCTCACACCTTCTATGTGGTCCGAACGGCGTTTTAAAAGGAGCTCCTGCCCTCTGACCCTGCTGGGAGCCGCGGGCGCTTGGGAATGGGAAGCACTGGCATCAGGCAGGCCCGGCCCGTGCCCACTACACACCAGGCAGCTCACTGCACAGCCACTGTGCCTGTTTGGTTCGGGCCACACTGCGTCACCAGCGAAGTGGGGGAGCCACACCCCCGCACCAGCTCTGGGCGGACGGAGTGCAAGGGTGTGGTTTAAGTGCCTGAGCCCCGTCTGGTGCTGAGCAGGAACCTCAAAATGTTGGCTCCATCCCTTCAGGGCCAAAGCACGGCACCATGCCCCTGGCGCTGGGCAGTGTGTGGGTGCTCCTGTCCTCTGGGCAGGTGTCTGAACGGGTTAGAGCTCAGTGTGCCTATGCTGTGGGGCCAAGGGCCACGTGCAGCTAGGAGACCGGCACTGGAACGCGGCTTGAGGTGTGCTCTGTGCACACCTGACTTTGCAGGGAGCAGCTGTCTCTCCTAGTTGATACTCTGGACTGCTCTCACACTGAACTTCTAACTTGTCAGTAAAACCTGCCACTTTAGTTGACCCCACAGGGGCCACCAGAAAGGACCAGCACACTTGTGCTTGCCCGTCCCACCCGGGCAGACCGAGCTGGGGCCGCTCTCCTGAGGGCCACCAAGGCACCCAGCCAGCGTCCCCCAGACCGCGTCCCCTCCAGCCAAAGGGCAGTGCCTCCCCCAAACATCCCATACACGCCATGTGAGATGACAACAGGGGCAGAAACAACAGGCCACAGTGAAGTCCACTGCCTGGGTCGATTTTCTTATCCAGCTTTTCCTCACCTTTCTCCAGCCAAGTGTCTTCTACACCCCAAGGCCCACGGGATGCATCTGACACCACAATCCATCCCCCCACGCACGGCGGTGTCAAAGCCAACACCCGCTCACAGTGAGCTCCACAGTGTTTCTCTTGCTCGGCTCCGAGTGCCAGAACAGGGGCTGCAGCCCACGGACGGCGCTGCGGCCCGACGGGGCAGGGCCCTGCGGTCTGAGGCCTCGCTCTGCATTCAGGCTGGCAGACAGCGCCACTCAGGATTCAGGCCCCAGCAGACGGTCGCAGTCCAGCCCAGGCTGCGCCCTGCTGCGCTTGGCCTTGAAAACTCAGGTGTGAGTGTCCCCACGTGGCCTCAGGACAAAGTCAGACCAACAGCTGATGTGCTCATCAGCCGTATCAGAGCAAGCCCCCCCTGGGAGAAACCACACGCCCGCCACAGTCACACCCGTCCTGGGGAAAAGCACTCCTCGTTCACGCTGGTGCTTTTGCACTTCACAGGCCAGGAGGGCTTCTCGTCCATTGAGACCGGGTGTTCCCGAAAGAAGCTAATTTCCGGAGGTTCTAGAAGACAAGAACTCGTTCTAGCATAACGTGGTTGTGAAATTCTGAGGCAATACTTCCTTTTTAGTAGCGATTCCACAGGGAATGAATAGCAGGGCTTTGATTTTGAAGCTTCAGACCAGGCTTGATCAGAGAGTCCGCCCCGGCCAGGGGCAAGACGAAGGCCCTCACAAGGAGGCTGCTGAAAAGCAGAACCAACGCATGAGACGCCTGTGCACCAGGACCCCGTGCACCCCGAGAAACCGAGGAACGGAGTTTCCTTGGTCCACGCAGGGAGTTCCCAGGCCAGAACAAAAGGGCAGGGCCGGCCTGTGAGGGAGCAGCTAGCCTGGGAGCCGGCTGCGGAGCCCCCACGGGGCAGCTAGGAGCCCGGCCACTGCCTGTCCCGCCCCTGACACCAGCCTAAGTCCTCCCAGTCCAGGAGGCCCCGGTGCGGAGTCCCCTGGGGCTGCTGCCTACTCTCACCTGGCAGGTGGCTGCATAGCCCCAGTGCGAGGACCTGAAAACCCACCCTGGGGAACAGGGAGAGTGAAGGAAACAACGGAACTGTTAAAAGGGCAGGAAACTCTGAAAAGGGGGAATAGAGAAAAGAGTAAGCTCTTGGAAATTAAACATGTTTGGCCCCTCCAGCCTCCTCCCAAAATAAGGTCAGTAACAGATAAAGCTGAGGCACTCCCACCGAACAAAGAGCAAAAAGAAAAGACTTGAAAACAGAGGCAAACTGAAAATACAAAGTCGATTGATTCATTCCGTGTAAGAGGTGGCTTTCCTCCCCTCCCAGAGACTCACAGCCGATGCAGAAGCTGAGCCACGAGTCGCCCGAGACCTCCTCGGGACGTCCAGAGACGGCCGCACCTGGCTGGGGGCCGGCGGCGACTGGAAGACGGTGTGCACAGGCGTGGCAGGGGCACTGTCAGAGCCCGACACCAAAACCACGGGCCCTAGACTGAGTCTCGGCCAGGCAGGAGGGCGGATGGGACCCCCTTCAGACCCCAGGACTCCGGAGGCCGATCTTGCACGCACACCCTGGGGTCCTCTCCCAACAGGCTGACATGGTGCGACACCCCAACCCATGACCAGAGGACCGCGAGGGAACAGAGCGCTGGCCGTGACGGGGCACAGAAAGGAACACCGGCATCGAAGGGGGTCCCGGCACAAAGGCTCGAGCGGCACGGGAGCAAGGTAAGGGAGAGGCCGCTCTGGGGCAGGGACAGCTCCCTGCAGAGGAGGCTCCCAGGGGGCCCAGGCTCCAGGCCATCAGCAGGTGGTGCTCCTCGTGTGCTGTGTGCAAGGTAACTCCAGGGTCAACCAGAGGCTCAGAGGCTGCCGGGGTCACAGAGCAAACAGGACGTCCCTGACTGTGACCTCATCCCGGTGGAAGAAAAGTGGGCAGAGGTGTGAGGCCGGCAGCCACCGGAGGGCAAGTAGGGCCCCAGGGCTTCCTCTTGCAGGGGAGGTGGGAGAGGTACGAGATCGCAGACTGAAAACCAGGGTGGAGATGTAGGCGTGAGTTTCCAAGCAGAAAGTAAAGGAACCTACAGTTGTGAGCAAAGGAGGGAACGGCGTGTGTGGGGGAATCAGGCACCGACCTCCGACTTTGCCAGGGTGACCCGTGATGGGAGGACACGGAAGGCGACGCTGAAGGCGGCCTTGGCAGCACCTGCCAGGGGCGCGACAGCCAGGGAAGTAAGCGAGCATCGGCTGCTCCTGGGGAGCGGGTCTGAGGGTGAGGACACGGCAGATGAGCTTCCGGCCGCCGGCCTGAACAGCGCACTGGGGCGCTGCTGCACTTTCAGATGGAAGCGGGAACGTTAACCTGCGGTCACCAGGGGAGACAGGCCTGCGACGGCCCAGCGGTCGGACGGAAAGAGGCCCTGGCCAATCCGCCACGAGAACAGTCGGGACGCGGGCCCCTGACCCCAACCACAGTCGGCCGACTGCGTCTCCTCCCGCAGGTGGTCACCGCAGGAGCGCGGTGCTGCTTCCCTTCAGGTTCAAAAGAATCATCTGAAACTGCTTTTAAAAAAGCAGATGTCATAGGTTGTTAGATCTCATCTTGCTAATGGAATTTTGCTCTGAGATGAGAAAAATTCCAGTATTTTAACAGACGCGTCTTCCTCTGCTTCAGCTCTCTGATGCAGCACCGCCCCTTCCTTCTCACACCGCCCCCAAGGGGACCCCCTCCCAGACCAAGCGCACGAGCTCGGGCTGGGGGCTGGTGGGAGTGCCCTGCGGCCCCAGCGGCTGTCTGAGGGACCCCGGCGACTGCAGGAGGATGGACGCATCCACTCTGCCCTCAGCCCGGGGAGAGCACGGGGACCCCGGGAAGGGCGTCCAACCAGGCCGGGGCTCCCGTGTGGCTGTGAGGGTTGAACTGCGGAAGATGGTGTGCGGCCTGACGGCAGAGCAGCCAACACCCCCTCCCCTGACGACCGCCACGTGCTGCAGCCACGCTTCTGTGCCGGGAAGGCAGCTGAGCCCTCTTCTCTCTCAAAGAATGCAACGGCGGGGGGCAGCAGCCCACGCACAGAGGACGCGGAGCAGAGCCGGAGGGGCCCCAGGCCCCGGGAGCTCGTTTACAAGGTGTCCCGCTCAGGGCACAGGGAGGGCTGCTGTCGGCCCCCCACCGTTCCCTCGCAGGGCTCCGATTTAATGAAGGAGATTAAAGTGCCCACAACAAGGGGCCACTGTGCTGGGCTGTGAATAGAAAAGCCTCACAAGGGAAGCTTCTATTTGTTTCTGTATTTAAATGTTGCTCTGCAGATTTTACCAGTGGGCAGGAACCCAGGGCTGAAATGTGTCCCCCCTCCCCCCACAGTGCATACGAAGGAGGGCTGTCTTAAAGAGACAGGGCCCATCCTCCTGGCCGGAGGCACTGGCCCACAAACAGGGCGGCCAGCAGTGCCGTGGGCAGTGCCCTGTGACCTGCCGGGAAGCCCACGTGAAAACGCAGGAGCACAGGCTACTGCCCACCCAGGCGGACCACACTGTCTGTGCCCCATCGCAGGGACCTGAGCGAGTCAGCGGTGGCGCTAGGGCAAGGCACCAGAGGCCACCTGGCCACAGTGGGACCCTCTGCCCTGCTTCAAAGACACACCGGCCTTCCTTTCCCACCGTGATCATCAACCATCCCCCTCCTCGTAGCCCTCCTGGAAAAGGCTAAGGGTCCAGCCTGAAACCAGCCCGAAGTGAGGATGACAGCCCAGAAGGCCCGCCCTCGCCCCAGTGGAGGGGGGAGACAAACGAGAGCCGCCTGGCTCACCCCCCACCAGCCCCCGCTGGGCCCAGGAGGCACGACCCCCGTATGGAGCCATGTCCGAGGAGGCTGAGAGCCGGATGTAGCTCGGGGCCAACCCGCCCGCCCACCAACCCGGGCAGCACGGCCCAGTGCAGTGAGCAGACACCCTCTGGCTCTGGAGGGGACGACGGCATTGGCAAACAGCTCTGGGTTCAGAAGTGCAAAGCTGGGAAACTACCCATGCAGCAGAGGCGGCGTCCTCCCCCCAAAGACTGGGACATCAGGTGGCCCGTCAGAACAGAAGTCCCAGCCCAGCGAGCGCTGGTCACGAGGCTTGACACCCTGACCACAGGCCTGGTCGCGGTTACATCACTGCCCCCTGCCCTGCCCTGAGGGTAAGTCACCTTGTCTTCCAGGAAAGCCCAGTGACTCACAATGAAAATTCGAAGGACTAGAAAGGTTTCGGGAACGTAGGGATGTTCAGCAAACTTCCACAAACCCTGGATCCGTGCTGACGGGGCGAGGGTGGGGTCAGACCCTACAACAGGGACAGGCCCGTAACCACCTCACAGGGGCCTCTCGGGTAAAGGTGACACAGAGGTCCGTGACGCGAAAGGCCACGCTGCTTTCGCGGAAGCCCTGGGGCTGGCCATCCAGACCAGAGCAGGCGGCAGGGGCAAGGGACACGCAGAGGGGTGTGACCGGAGCCCAAACTTGGTGACACGTGCCGCCGACAGAATGGATGGGTCCCCAACGTCTGCCTACTTTGGGAAACGAATGACCGGTCTTTCCTGATAACTCAAAGCCAGAGTGATCCTTTCCAAAGCTGACCACCCTGGGGTTCGGCCTCGGGAAGGAAGCAGGTCCTGACCCTGCAGACACATGAAGGGGCCTTGAGGCCATTACGAGGAGTGTGACAGGCCCAAAGAGCGAGTCCCGTGTGGTCCCACCTGCCAGAGAGTCACAGACAGATGGGCGAGGGCGCTGGGGGCAGCCGGGGAGCTGCTGGTTCCTGGGACAGCGTCTGACTCCGTAGGTGAAAGGAGTCTGGGGACTGGTGGGCGGCGGTGTGTGTTCCGTGCCGAAGCAGTGGGCTTCCAGTGGCGCTGTCCTGCCGTTCTACGGGGACTGAGTGGCCACGTCCCGACTCCTGGCTTCTGCTCACATCGGCTCCTCTCCGAGGAGCTGCTGTTTGAATTCTGTGCGGAGGCCTCCGCAGAAATGTCTCACCAGCAGCGCACGGCCTGAGCGACATTAGACACGTGCGTGCGACCAGATCCGGCCTGGCCGTCGGGAGAGGTGCGTCCAGCAGCCTGCAACGAGCGTGTTCAGACCCTCCGGCTTGGATTCTCCCACACGACAACCCCCGGGGTCCCACCTGGACGTGAGAACATTGAGGACTTCACCACCATCTTGCGCCTTTCTCAGGAAAGCCCTGCTGAGCACTCCCCCCCGGGGACTCAGGCTGCTCGCCCCGCCCAGAGCTGCCAGGTGGGACAGGGATACTCATCCTCTCTGTGGCCTCAGGGACCCGCTGCCCCCACTCCAGTCCCCACCCCCGCCTTCTCAAATAGGGGCGTGTCGGTGACAGAGCTCCACAGGCGGTCTCATAAAAGCCCAGCATTTTATCCTTTGCCTTCCACAGAAAGCGCTACAACTCGAAGACTTAGTTGGTGTAACGTTCTGATTTAACCAGCTAACCAATGGGAAATGAAGCCAAATTTCAAGGCAGCAAAAGAAACTAAGTCATAAAATTGTATCCTAAAAGTTTGGTTTAGGAAAGCAAAGTTTACATATCTGCTTCCAATAAAAACTAAACAAGAAAATGGCCATTTTTAAGAAGCTCACCCTTTTCTAAAACCTGGCGGTGCCGCACGGGCGCCACGGCCGGCCTCCACAGCCCCGTCTTCCTGGCGCTGCGAAGCGGCCCCTGGAAGGACCGTAGGAGCGCAGAGCCAACGGGACCCAGCTCCCCGGGGAAGACCTGCTCCACTTCCGGCTCCCTGGGACCTCGGCAGAGCCCCCGGCCCTCAGGAAAGTCCACATTCCCTGCCCCGCCGAAACCAAGCCCTCTGTGCCCACCCTCCCCCTCCCCCAGAGGCCCCGGCAGGCCTGTGCCAGCTGTGCCCGCTGTCACGCAGCACAGCTGTGCCACCACACCCCTGCATGCCCCAAGGAGAGGCGCGGGGGGTGTCAGGAAGTCGGTCCTCTCTCACTTTTCCCTGGTTCCTAAAACCCACGTGCATGCTGGCCCTTCGCAAAACGCTGGCTGCTTCCGCACGCTGACACGGCCCCTCGGCCTCACGGCTGGGACGAATCCCTGGGGCCACATTAAACTTGCTCTCGACATTCTCTTCTATGTGCACTGTTCGGAAGGGCGCCCCACACCCAGGCAAAGGCCCCAAGTCTGTAAGGAATGACAGACTCCTCCAGTTCTGTGGCCCTACATCTAACCCCCAAGCAGGACCAGAGGCCCGCGGATGGACATGGGGTATCAGCTTGTTCCTAAACCTCAGGCCTGGAAGAAACCACACTGCATGCTTCCACATCTCTCAGAGGAGCTCGCGGAAAAACCCTCAGAGGCGAGAGCAGAACACGAGACCCTAGGCACCGCACTGAGACCGGCCCCTGCCCACGGCAGCTGGGCCGGGCTCCAGGGGCGCGGGTAGCAGGGAGCAGAGGAACGGCGTCCCCTCGCTGGACATGAGGCCCCACACCGAGGGCTCCCCGCGCCACCCACCCGCCTCTTACCCGGGGCGAGTCCTCCCTCCTGCAGCCCGGCAGCAACGTCAAAGCCTGGGCAGGGTGCAGCTGTCCGCTTCAGAGCCCATGGTGGACTGGCGCCACGGCCCCACAGCCCCTAGCTCCTGGGCGCCCCCGGCGCCCCCGGGGGAGGGAGGGACGGAGCAGGCAGAGCATGTGTGCCTGCGCAGCCAGGGTGGAGGCGGCGGGAGGGAGAAGCCAAGCAGAAGCCGTGGAGCTGTAGCCGATGCCGGCAGGGACGCTGGCGTGTCCAGAGAGGCGGTGTGCGGGGCCGTCGCCAGGCCGACACGCAGAGCCTGAGCTCCTCGGCCCCTCGCAGGCTCACTGCTGCGAAGGCAGTTGCAGCCGCCCCTCCTCCGGCTCCCCACGCTCCCCAGCGAGGGCCTCCTGCAGGGGCGGGGACGAGCCGCCCGCGTTTGCTCACAGGCTCCTCTCTCTCAGCAGCTCGGCCCTGAAGGCTGCTTCTCCGGAGACGTTAACCCTCGCTTACGAAGCCGCCCTCACTGCACGGGCGGACAGACAGGTCTACGGAGAGCAGGCCACCCCTAAGCACAAGGCCACCTCCTTCCGCGGGCAGTGACCTGAGCAGGCTGCTTCACACGGTCCCCTGCCTCCTGTGCTCCCAGGCCTCGGGCCCCGCTCTCCAAGCAGATGCTCTGGCCCGTTCCCCAGAAGGGCGTGCCTCCCACTCAGGGCACATGCCAGCCACTGTCCCCACGCGCTGGCACTGGTTCCAGGGCGCTACAGGATGAGAGCGGGGTGCAAGAAGCATGACGACAGGCTGAGAGCCAGGCTGTCGGTCTTGGGAGGGGCGAGTGGCACCGAGAACACAGATGTGGTTTGGGGACCCAGGCCCCGAGACGCGGGTCCCGCAGGTGCGCACCCCCACGCGCACGAGTGCCGGGACAAGCGGGGCAGCTGTCTGTGGAGCACTCTGAGGACCAGTGCCGCTCGCTGTCCGGGAGAGACAGGAAGGGGCAAGGCTTGTACCGTAAGTCCCAGGGAGGCCAGAAGATAGGTGCAGGCTGGGTCACTACACCAGCCAGACAGGGTCTCTTCGACCTGACTCCCTGGACAGCTGGGGGTCCGTGTCAATTGGCATCCTGGCTCTGCCCACTGGCTGCCAGTAGCACTGCTGCCCAACCCCCAGGTGTGACAAATGTCCCCTGGAGGGCAAACTGCCCTGGCTAAGGACAGTGGCTCTGGATAAACAACAAAAAACGGGAAGAAACTGGAAGTGCCATGGCCTTCCCTTGACTCCCGTCTCCTCGTCTCCTCTCCGCAGGAAGCCACAGCGAGGCGGCCCCTGCCTCCTGCGCCGGGCCCGGACACCCGGGCTCTGCCGCGCGGACCCCGTCCTTAAGCAGCAGCCACACAGGAATGACTCCGGCTGGTGTCAGAACGGCAGTTCTCCTCTGAAAGAACCACTGTGAGTCCGTGCGTGAGAAACTCCCTGAAATCATTTACAAAATCTTTGTTTTACGCTGCAAGAGGATACAAGTTTTCAACAAACATGGCGGCATGTAGGTGGCTCCTTAAATCAGTTAATACACTGTCATAAAAATAGAAAGAAAAAGAATATTAGTCAGTAGTGGCGGGGCAACTAGCTACCCACCTGGGAGGGGCACTAGCCCACCTTATAACAAAAACTAATTCTGGACGAATCAAGGATTGTAATGTAACAAAATAAGCCGTGAAAACTCTGCAGTGAGAAATAGATGACCAGGTCACAGCCTCAGCCAGCCGGACAAGAGTCTCTGAACGGAACACGAAGTCCCGTGAGCGACAGGCAAAACACCAGGACGACCCCAGGACGAGAAAGCGTGGGACGGGTTCGCCTTCGACTCCCGGAGACGGGCGGCCCTGAGAAGACCAGCAGGACAAAGACGGCAGAGCAGCCGGGGCAGAGCCACGCCCGTGGCCACACACGAGACACGCTTAAAGCACACGTGCCACACGGGCTCCCACCAGTCTGGCGGAAACCCGCCCGGGCGCGGGTCCGCAGCAGACCGCTGGGCGGTGCCTGAGCACGCACAGACCCTGCAGTCAGCGACGCCACTTGGGAACCTGCGCGGCTGCAGACACTGAGCACCGCTTCTACAACGTGGTCCCTGAAAAGAATGGGGTGGCCTGGGCATGCTGACCGGGGAAGGTCCCTAAGTCGCAGGGGCACAACAGGAAGGTAGGGGACAGGCGCAGGGCACCCGTGTTGGTCAGGGCCCAGCTCCCGAGGACGCACCTGAAGCCACCAACAGGGGTCCTCGTCCGAGACAGGGAGCAAGCGGAGGCTCTGACCTTCATCGTGGACCCTCTGCACACACCCAGCCCTGACACAACACGGTTCAAGCCGTGCGGCCCCCTCACAGGCAGGCTCTTCTCCTCGACGCCCCCAGCTTCCAGCCTGCGGCTGGGAGTCCGTCCGTGGGAGCGGAGAGCCGACTGTCCGCCCTGATCTGCACCGTTTCATTCAGGGACCTGAGCGTCCTCAGGGTGTGGTGTCTGCAGGGCGCCCTGGAACCAACCCCCCTGGATCCACAGGGGCAACGTAAGTTTGGGAGGAGTCGAAAGTCGTATGTGGGTTTTTGACTCTGCGGGTTCAGCGCCCCAACCCCACGCTGCTCAAAGGTCAGCTGTATGAGGACCCACGACCACGCTGAAATCTGCATTCAGAAAAAACACAGACGTGTCACCAGCCACTCAACACCGTGGAAGGGACACAGGTGGGTTCTGTCCTGTGCCGGTTGCCGCCCTGTGTGGGTTCCCCCTGGGGCCTCTGGGTCAGAACCCTGGACTCTCAGAGGAGACACAGAGGAGCAGAGACAGAGCCGGGAAGGGGCGAGATGTAGGAAGAGGCACGGGGGCTCTACAGGCCGGAAGCTGGGCCTCCACAGCTTCTCTGCGGAGTGAGGAAGAACACCCCCAAGTCAGGAAGTCCTTCAAGAGACGATGGAGCCTGCTGGGCGACCCTGAGCCCGGCCGCTCGGGGGGCCAGCAGGGCCTGACTTCCCTGCCTCCGCCTTCCCGGGTCAGTGCGTCCCCGAGACCTACATATCTAAGTCCAGCATGTGCTCGGGGGAACACGGGAGGTCATGAGATCGTCATGTCTTAACCGTGCACTTTAACTTCACTTCCTGGTTGACTGATGTGCCTCCGGGAGCCTGCCACAGGCTCTCCAGCAGAGCTGACTGGCTCTACCCGGTCACTTGTAAGACGTTCTGTGGCCCCGTTAGCGAGGGTCCCAGCTGCGAGATGACACCCACCTGAATCCGCCAAAGCCGAAGCTCTTCACGAGGTACACAGGGGAAGGCCTATGAGTCCTTCTCTACAAAGGACGTCTCAGCTGAGCAGATGAGGACAAGGCAACTTCAGGAAAGGTGCCTTTGGAGGGTTGTCGAGTTTGAGAGAGACGTGAAGAACAGACACTGCTAAACATCTCTCCAAGTCCTAGGTTCCGCCTTTGAGGGAGCCAGCAGCAAACTGCAGGCAGGTGCCGTCAGCCGCCTCCACTAACGCACTTCTGAGAACCTTCCAGAAGAGCCACAGGGAGGGCGGGACCACCACAGCTGGCAGGAGTCCCATTTCCTAGGTCTGGGTGCCTCCTGCCCAGATCCATGGCCCCTGCCTCGTCCTTGCTGCAGTGATGTTCTGCAGCTGACAGGGCTCTCGTGGCCCGGACCTGTGCCTGCCGACCCCCCTGCCTCTGTCCAAGAGCCAGCCCCCACACACAGCCACCCCTGCCACCTCCCCGGCCTACCTGCCCACCGGCCATAGCCCGTAACAAGAGAGCCAGGGAGGCTGCAGAGAGCCCAGGACAAGTGGTGGGACCCTGCCTCTCTCTGCCCGCCTTCCTCACCAGGGGAAGGGAGGCTCTGACCCTCTGTCCAGCGCCACAGGCACCGGCTGCACAGGACAGCCTGGGGAATTCAGACCAGAGCGAGGCCCCTTCAGAACCCGCCACAGCCACGGTGACGGCCGCTCTGCTGTGACGTGCGCTTCGTGCACCAGGCGCTCCTGCTTAAAAATAAAGACCTAACCACTCTGGAGTCTGCAAAACACAAACTCAGCCCATCAGAAAGGGCGTGGGAACTGTCTGTGGGAACATGAGTTTACAGCTGCAGCGCCTGACTTGTCCTGTCAACACCCAGTTCGGCCGCAGCAGCCCGGCCCACGTGAGCGGGCAAGACCGCACAGAACGCCGCCAGGATGGGGTGGGGGTGGGGGTCAGCACGGGGGCCGTGCTGTAGAGGCCGCCCGGACACCCAGGGTCCTGGCAGGGCGGCACGGCCCGGGGCTCTCTTAGGAGCATCTCCCTGCAAGTAACACTGTTCCATCCCCACGCGGCTTTCAGCTGCAGGCGCGCTTTCGTTCCTGGGCTCATTAGAACTTCACAACCAAGCCCAACCGTGGGCACAAATAACGTGCCCAGGGCACGCTGCGAACAGGCAGAGCCCGTGCCCGCCCGGCCCCGGCTGCGGCCCTCAGCGCGTCCCTCGCTCTGACTGTCACAGGCCGCTCCCGTCGGCTCCCTGGGCGCTCACCCAGCCGCGCACAGGCCCAGCTGTGCTGGGGGCTGGGCTTCAAACGCTCGGGTGCCTGCTCCCGCTGGGGCCTCCAGGCCACTGGGCCAGGACTTGAAGGGTGGCAAACAGATGCCCCAAAGGGAGAAGCAGAGCCTGGCGGGACGCACGTGTGGAGGGAGGCGGGGAGGCGGGGAAGTGGCTACGTGCCCCGGTCGGGGCAGGGTCCAGGACGCGCAGGGGCTGGGGCGGCACGCAGAAGAGAGTCTAGCATGTTCCTTGAGGTCCGGAGTCCCACACAGCAAGGAGCCTGGATTCCCCACAAAGAGGAGGTTCCAAGGCCAAGCAAAGGGACTAAACGTTAAAAAGGGAGGAAGGCCTAGCTGAAACCGCCTCAGGGCAGCGAGGACGGCAGTGCAGGGCCAGCCCTCACTCAGACACCTGGGGGCCCCTGGGGTGAGAGATGAGCGAGTGCCCGGGGAGGGGCAGAGGCAAGGGCAGCAGGACAGGGTTTGACTCCTTTAAGCCCCTTCCCCCGGGAACAAATCTAGGAAAAGCCGCTGTGTGTGGAGCACATGGCTGACGCTCAGGCCTCCCACCCTCCCCTGCTGGATCTCGGGCACCTGCCGAGGACGGCTGTGTGTGCGCCTCATCTCAGCGCGCAGGCATCGCCTTCAGTACTGCGTGAAGGGCAGAAGGCACGAACACCCCCGGGGGGAAAATGGCCCCTTAGTCAAAGCAGAAGTGCCGTCACTAACCCTGCCCCGCACTCGGGTCTGCACACCCGGCTGAAGTGGCGCCCTGCCCCGGCCACCGAACCCAGCACACACGGAGGGCTGACGCCGCATCCGCTGGTCTCTAGTCTCTAGGGCGGCTGGAAGCCAACGGCACGGGCCCTGGCTGAGACTCTGAAATGACCATGAAGCAGCACCTCCTCGCGGGGTCGGAGCCAGGCTCACGTGGAAGGGGACAGTCACAGCGGCTACTGTCTGCCCAGGCCAGGCTGGGCACACCCACTGTCCCAGCACCATCAGTGACAAGTGTGTGGTGTCCTCTTCCACTCTCAGAAGTGTCCCCACTCTCTAAAATTAACTAACTAATTAATTAAGTATTTTGATCCTCTCCCCCCAGGACATGCTTACTGATTTCAGAGAGAGGAGACGGGGGGGGGGGGGGGGGGGGGGGGGGAGGAGAGACAGAGAGAGAGAACCATCCACGTGAGAGAGAAACACCAAGCTGCTGCTGCCTCTCACACACGCCCTGACCGGGATCGAACCTGCGACACTTCTTTCTACTGGACGATGCTGCAACCACCTGAGCCACACCGGCCAGGGCCAAACGTGTTCCCATTTGAACTAGAGACCTTGGCTACTTATGGACTCACCTTCCAGCTACAACACCGCCCATGTGGACGCTCACCCCAACCTGGAACTGCCTGGGTTACTGCCCGTCGAGTGCTGTCCCTGTACGCACGCATCTGGCCCTGCCCGAAGCCTGTCGCACATGGGGCAGCTCTCCGAGTCACCCAGACACGGTCCCAAACCGTCCAGAGGGGAAACGGGAGGGGCAGCTGTAAGATGTGGTTTGTAGTGAACCCGATAAGGAAAAACACAAGAGAAACCCCCAGTCTGCTGTAACCACCGCAGGATCCACGCCGAGACGCACGCAGCCTGATGTCTAAGCTGAACGCACTCGCTCCCTCACTGCTGGCTCCCGGCCGGCGTGCACGGCTGTGCCCTACACCGGGGCCTCGGGCGGGGGGGCCCCTGCAGTAACCACACACACGTCCCCGTGAGCCCAGCAGGGCGGGGAGCCCTGACCGGCGTGCTCAGGGGGCTCTTCTGCAGAACCTTTTGGGACTTATAAGCCACAGAGTCTGTCACCCTTTTCCTCACGGCGTCACCGTTTACCTGTGGGTGTGGGGATGGAAGAGGGGCAGACGGTCTCTGCCCCCAGGATAAGACCCCGACCCAGTCAACTACGGGCGCCCCCTTCGTGACCCTGTGTCTCAGAAAACGGACACCAACCACCCTGAACCTCACAGCGCCTCCTCCTGGTCTCTACGTCTTCACCCCTCAGTGCCGAGTTCGCTCTGGACAGATGCGCGACTCCCAGAGATTCTGACAATTGCTGCTCTGGTGCGGGAAGTCCAGGCGCCATCGCCGAGGCAGAGCTTCTCTGGGGGTTTCTCTGGTTTACACACACACACGCACACACACACACACGAGCCTCAGCCTCTGATCACTAAGGTGCTCTCCAGCCGTCCTCCGGAGAACAGTGAGACACAGCGGGCTGGGCTGTTACTCTTCCCGGAAGGCAGTGAAGCCGTGGGCACAGGGTTTCATGCACTGACCGAGAGAGACGGAGACCCCAACCTGCGCACCCAGGCCGGGACCGGACTCACCGTCCTCCTCTTCAGTCTTTAGGACCATCTTTCCCCCGGTCACCGCAGGACCCCGAATACTCGGTTGGTTCTTCCCAGGGGAGCTCAGAGAAGTTCCCCGGGAGGTGGGGCTGGGTGGGGCCGGGAGCACCTGTGGGCGGTCTTGTCTGGCCACCAGAACAGCTCAGCCTGCTTCCCCAGCCCAGGAAGTCGCTGGCTGCACTCCCGCACCAATCAGCTGCCAGCCTCCCGCAGCGTCACTCGTCACTCGTTGCTCTGCTCACAGCCACCACCCAGTTCCTGAAGTCAAGCTCAAGTAGGTCCCCAGGCGTCACCCCCTCCTCCGGGCCAGCGACCAGCGGCCTCAGGCTGGAGGCCGGGAGGCTCACAGCTGCGCTCTGTCTTCCTCAGAGGCGACCACAGCAGCTTTCCACTCTCGGGTTCTTTCTCAGAAGGGAGTCTCGGAAAACCCCGTCCTCACCACGGGGCAACACAGCACGTTTCCTGAGAGAATGACTAAGAAATCATAACCCCGGATCAGCGTGATAAGGTCACAGGCAGGAGGCGGAAGGCGCACTTTACAGACGCAAGAGAAAAGCTGAGGGCCGCACTCCCCACGTGAGCTCAGTTGTATCCTCACTCTCCGGTCTGGTGCGCTCCGCCACGCAGGGCGCTTCTCCGCACAGTCTGCACACACGCCTGATGCGGAGACCGGGCCACAGCAGCACGGGGCACCCTCACCCTGCCACCCGGGACAACCGGTTCTGCCAGCCTTTCGGTGTGTTTACACTCTCCCCCGCCAACGTCGCTCAGGTATAATTATGAGGTGTGTGTCTCCCACTAGATGTATTTATCTCGAGATCAGTACACAGACCCACACAGAGAGACGCACAGAAAGATAAACATGCGTGGACACACAGAGAGGGCACTGGCTGTTTCACAGCCGTTTCACAACCAGCTCCTGGCACCCATCACAAGCACTTGCCGTCCGGCACCCTGTTCGTGATTCACGACGAGGATGTAACATTCCAGCCCCCCCCCGCCCCGTGGTGAGTCTTGTAAGTAGCTTCGGCTTCCACCAGTCTCATCTCTCATCACTTCCTTAGCAGACACCCCTAGAAGCAGAACTGCTGGGCCTACATGCAGTTTCCCACACGGCCACTCACCAGGGACAGCCAGCAGCGGCATCACCGCGTCAAGAGCCCTCGAGAGCTGCTCACTCTGGTCGGCCTGGCCTGGCCCAGCTCAGCAACCCGGACAGCGCCCCGTGGGGCGAGTGTCACTACCTCCAGCCCCTTCCCAGATAAGGACGCTGAGACTCAGGGACACCACACAGCTGGCCTGGCATTCGAACCTGTGTATGGCTGCAGGGCCCACGCCCCGGTGGCCCCCCGCATTGGTCCTGGTTGCAATGCTAACTCCTGAAGCAGGCCTGTGGGGGCCTGAACCAGCTGTCCTGGGCTGGGTCCCCTCCTGCTGTCCGGGGTCCTCACTGCAGCAGAAACAGCAGATCTGCAGCAAGACCCTGGAGCACCACCTCCAGCCGCCCTCTGCAGGTGCCACCGGCACCTCAAGGGCACGGAGTTGAGCCACCCTCTTCCTCCTTGCCAGATAATAACTGTACACACCTGGACAGGAGTGGGGGGGAAAGGAGGGTTACAGCTGTGAGCACGAAAACCGAGTTTGTTCTTGGGTTACGGTTTATTTGTGTTACAACTGTAGGCCTCCTCTGCCCGCCCCGGTATTTTTAAAACCACTCTGTTTCGTGGAGGTACTGACGTAAGCCCGACTCTTTACTTTGAATCCCGTACGCTGGCGTCACAGTCATGCTTCCTCCTTCCCATCCTCCCGCCAGGGAAAGCCCCAGGAGAAGCCTCATCCTGCCCCATCTCGAAGCCCAGGTTTAAGATTTCCACGTCAGCAACTCCGCCCTCCAGCACCGCGGCCGGGGCCTGCGGTCACTGCCACCGTCTGCAGACTGGCAAGGGGCGGAGCGTTCCTGCTCCGACAGACGCCGCCGAAGGCCCGTGCGGCCCACAGGAGGCCCTTTGCTCCTGCCAGTCTGAGGGGGACGACGGCTTCTCACTGCCCAAAGTTTGCACGGCCTGCTGAGCGAGATGCCGAACATCTTTTCTAAATTAAAGAAGAGGTATTTCCTCTTTTGTGAATTGCGTGCTCACATCCTTCACCCATTTTCCAACCAGCTATCTTTCCTTACTGATTTGGAGGCTCCTACTGTATACGCTGCAAATATTTTTCTCACAACCTACCATTTATTTTAGTGTCAGTTGTGCTATCTCTTGTCTCAAAGAGGCTGCAACGTGCCAGTCAAATCCCCAATCCTGTCCTCGCTGGCTTCAGTCGGCCTTCTCGGGCACCCTGGGTGCCGAGTCCTGGAGACACGGCAGGGAGCCCGCACCACCCTTGTGGCCTGCACGCGCCATCGGGAGCTGGGAGAGCAGGGGAGCGAGCAGTAAACCCACTGGATAGGATGTCGGATGACAGAGGCTACCTGGGAGCAGGGTGGGGGTGGCGTGGTCAGGAACAGAGCTCCCACACAACACTGCTTGGAGGCAGGTGTTTTAACTCAAGACACTTTTTATTTACAATCAGCAACGGAGGACAGCCAGGAGGACAGCGTGGCCGGCACAGAGATAACACGGTGAGGTGGAGGGGTGAGTGAGGAGGATGGGGAGGGCCAACCGGGGCCTGGGAGGCTGTTTTAAGGACTCTGGTTTCCATGGTGGGTGAGCTGGGTGGTGGCTGCCAGGGTCCGGCCCAAAGTGGAGGCTTGGACTTCCCCAGCTGCTGAGGAACAGCAGGCTGTGGGCAGGAGGACGGGCGCATGGAGCCCTCGGGAGGCTGGTACAGCCACCCTGGGAACAGCCGGGCGCCCTGCGCCGGCAGTGGTCAGACTCCCGCTCTGTCCACTTTAAGGCAGAGCCCAGGACTTGCCATGGAGTCCACTGGGGGATGAGAGGGTCGTGGAAGAGCCCGAAGCTTCAAACTGGGTGGGGGGAGCACGAGGCTTCGGGAACAGGCCCCACCCCACTCCACGTGCCACCTCTGCCTCACAGCCCCATCGCTCTGTCCACTTGCAGCCCGTCCCCGCTCAGCTCCTCCGGCCAGTGACACTCGTCTCTGCTGCCCCACTCACTGCTGCGCTCCTGCCACGCCGCCCAGTTCACATGCTCACCACAGGGACCCTAAATGGCCACCCTTCCTGTCTGTGCGCGGCGCCACCCCACCGCCAGCCTTCCAGCCAGGGCTCCGTCTGGCTCCTGCAAGCCGCTGGCAGAAGAGCTGCTGCTTAGGCCTTCACCCTGGGAGCGGGGCGGGCACACCTGGCCCAAGCCAGTCTTCGGTGTGGTTTCCACGGTGCCAAAGCTACTGCCGCACCACACTGCTTGTCTAAGGAGGGGGTGAGGAACGAACGGCGATGCCTCAACCCCCGCAAACAGAAGTCCGCGGCCCTGGGCTGCGCGTTCGCTCGCGGGGCGGTGACTGTGTGGCTCGTCACCCGAATGCGGGCCTGTCTGAGTCTGGAAGTGGGTGCTACTCAGGATGACGTCAGCCACCAGGCACAGAGCGGGCCGCCCTGCACAGAGCCAGTCATCGAGGCTCCCCAGTGCGCCTGCAGCCCGGGCCCCGCCGAGCACAGGGAAGGGAAGGAAGCTGCTCAGACGGAAGCCGTGCAGAGGTTCAAAGGACACTTTGAAATCACCAGGAAAAGCAACAATGAGTCACAGGCCAGCTCAGGCTCCAGGCCTCGGAGCGGTGCCTGACGAGAGGAGGGGACAGGACGGGCGCCACACCCACGGTGGGGGGCGGGCGACACCACAGCCATTCGGACAGAGTCCCACACAACGCTGCTTGGAGGCAGGTGTTTTAACTCAAGACACTTTTTATTTCCAATCAGCAACATACCTTACTTAGCCTTAACCCTTCACCCCAACGCACAGGCACGCAGCGGCTTAGGACCCACAGGAAGCAAACTGACAGGAACACACGCGACATTCCGCCGAAGGCTCTCGCAGCGTGACGCCTCAGCGGTCATCACCCCAAGGAGAGAGATGCGCTCCAAGTGGGTCTGGACAGTTAGGACAGGGATCATCTCTGAAAGCGAGGACGGGGTTTGGGGAGGCCAAGGGCAGCGACAGAGCCCCCAGGGTCGGCCGGATGGTGCAGCCGTCCTCCAAGCCAGGCCTGCAGGACGAGGGGGCTGACGGGAGAGGCCACAGCCAGCAGCTCCAGTGGGGGCGGGGGGTGGGGGGGTGGGGGGAGGGCAAGCCCTGGACCTCGCTGCCCTGTCGCTCTCCAGCAGATGGCAGGCAGGGGCTGCACCGAGTGCGGACGCTGGGAGCTGCCGCTTCATCTGCTAACCGAGCCTCAGCTCCTCACCCAGGTCTCAAGGCTCCCCCCTCAACCTGACCCTTCTGCCCCCGGACCCTTAGCTCTCACTGCTTGTGCCCGGGTTAGCCTTTAAGCAAAACAACACAGCAACAGCCAATGAAAAGAGAGCAGCACCCACAGCTTGAGCCTGAAAACCACAGTTTCCTGCCCGGGCCCACCCCGCCCTCGGGTCCTGCCCCGCAGAGGAAGCTCCCTCAGCTTCTGCTTCTGCAAACCAGCCCAGCGTTTCTCAGGAACAGGCTCACGCCATCCGCTGTCAGCGCTGCGGGCCTCGGAGACAGAGATTAGGCTGTGCCCCCCCCACCCCCCCACGCGACCGAGCGCGCGCACGCACACCCGCGGGCACGCACACCCGCGGGCACGCTCCCGTACACGTTTCTGTCTGGGCATTTCCGTAAACACTGCCCACACCGCAGCTAAGCAGGCACTGGGGTCCAAGCCACCACGGAGGCAGTCGTGGCTTTTGCTGTCCTGCTCACCCAGTCCTCTCTGTTACCGGCTGGTGGCCACGCTGGCTACCAAGGGTAACACCGCCCACGGGGCCAGCAGACCGCGTGATCCGCTCTCCAGACGGCCCCCACCCCCCCATGCCCACTGTGGCCAGGGCTCGCTGCCCCGCGCCGGCTCTCCCTCCAAGTGCCCCGAGAATCCCCATCCCTGGCGCGGCCTTCTCTGGTTCTGGCCCACGTGCTGACTCGGGTGGAGCACACCCTCTACTGCCCAACAGAGCCAGGGTGGTGGGGCCGTGTTGTTGTGGACTGTGCATGTCTGAACCCGTGACCCTTCCTTCCCTCCTGGCTCTCAGCTGGGTATGGAAGTCCACGATGAAATCACTGTCCTCGGAACCACGGAGACACAGTTTTCCGGCCCGGCACTGCTGTTAGAGACGGTGCCGCTCGGGCCCCAGGGTTTCCATGTGACCCTCTGGCCCCAGACAGCTGTGGGAACCTCGCCTCCTCCCTCGATGTTGGGACATGTCCTAGTAAGGGTGTGAGGTTGAGTCTTTTTCCGTAGGTTATGTTAGCCGTTAGGTAGCCCCAGTCCTCAAGTTTTATCGTTCTCTAGTAATTTCCTACCTTCTTTCTTTCAGTTCTCATTTTTTTGTTGACCTTCTATTCGTTAGACACTGGATCTCCAATGCGGATCATTTATTTTTTTCTTACCTGTCATTTCTACTCTTATCTCCTTTTGAGCTACCTTCTAGGAAATATTCTTACAACACTGAATGCTTCTCCTCAAAACTCCTGTGCTGAACCGCCCACCTGGTGGAAGTGGAGCCTTCAGGAGGTGAGTCGGAGGTGAGGGTGGAGCCCCGGAGAAGGGACCAGCGCCCTGGTAAGAAAACGCCAGAGGGCTAACGTGGTCTCTTCCCACCACGTGCGGCCAGGGCAAGGGGACAGCCGTCACACTCCGAGAAGTGAATGTTCGCACCACCCAGTCCATGCTACTCTTCATGGCAGCCCAAACTAAGATAATTCTCTAGTCTCTCTTCTAACCTTTCCACGAAATGTTTTACTTCTGCTATTTTGAATTTGCAAGAACCCACTCTTAATCCCTGAGTACTCTGTTTTGATAGCACCCTATTCTTGTTCCATCGACAAGTATCTGAGATTGTAAGTATATAGTCTTCAAAGCTCTCTTCTACATCTTCCATGACTGGGTTTCCCAAATTGCTTCTCCGGTTTGCCTTGTTCTCTCGTTAACACCCAGGTTATTCCTAACCATCTCACAAGCGTAGGCTGCCCCCGACCGGTGACGGAGAGGCGGAGGCACACCGATGAGAAGCTCTGGGTGGTGGCCGTGGCCCACGAGGGGCAGGTGTCATCATAAAACAATAGAGCAATAACCGCAAGCCCTTTTTTTAGGCTAATGACCAAAAGAAGGTGTCCTCCAGTCTCCTCCCTGGGGCTTCGTGGGCTAGAAACTGGCCAGTAGCATGTGGGGAGTCAGCCAGAGAGAAAGGATGGGAAGCTCCTGGGCTTCCACTCACTCCACGCCTTCACACACTCCTGGAGAAACCAAGCCGCTGCGTTTGGCCAGAACTAGAAGAGAAGCTGCCTCGCTGCCGGGCTAGAGCACAGCCCTGAGCCCCACTCGCCACTCACAGCAACGCTCTCCACTTCCCACCAGCGCTGAGCCCCGCCTGCATCTCCATCCTCAGAGGGCCCATGCCTCGCAGCCTCCCTGGGAATTGGGGGCACATCACTGTGCTTCCTGATGCCCCCCACTCCCAGGCTTAGATCTCCCCTTACAAGCTGCTCGTGGGAGAGGGCCTGGGGCACACAGCACGCAGGGACCTGCAGGCCCCAGGTGCACCCGCCAGTTGTGCTGGGAGGTGACAAAGCCCACACAGAGCGGGTCCGGGAGGAAAGACTCGGGGACACAGAAGCATGCCCGTGCCACCAAGAGCTCAAATGAAGAATCCGCGACGTGTGCCCGTCTGCCCTGTGCCTGGCACAGCCGGCGACGGGACTTCTGACTGCGTGTGCTCACGTGTGCCTTTGTGGGGCAGAACTGTCACCACTTTCATCATCAAAAGAAGAAGTCAAACTCAATTAGAGATCAACCCCAAAACCCCAAAGTCCAAACCATGCCTCTTTCCCCTTTATTTTATGTACACAATTTGAATTTCATTTTTGAAAGAAGTCACCAACTTTTCTAAGAAAAAGGTAAGAATGAAAAGGTGCAATTCTCCACAGTCTATGACCCTACTGTCCATGAAAAGCCGTATCACTGCCACAGAGCGCGCTGGGCTTGAGTTGAGACGCGTTTATGCTGAGAAGGGCGCTGACTGGCCCATCGGATGCCCAGAGGACCCTTGCGCTGCGGGCACATCTGTCTGGGGACGAGGTCGTCTGTCTACGAGTGGGCAGAGGGAGCGCTGTCCCCAGGGAACGCTGGCTGAGGGATGCCCCTCGGCAGCCATCGTCACCATCACCACGGTCCCAGGGACACCCGGAAACGTGCTGCATGTGCTTTAGAAAGTCTGAATGTGCCACGTTCCCAACGCCAACAGGCATCTTTCTCCACAGAGACGGAGACACAACCTGCTTGAGGAATAAGAAGAAACCCCAAGTCGTGAAAAGCTTCACACCGTACCCAAAAGCAGTTACAATAGTTTTAATGCCCTTATAAAAAACGTCAAAAGTAGTGGATGTGATACAGTCGACCTGTGCTGCCCTCTGCTGACCATTCAAAGAGATGGTTTCTAAAAAGGTTTGTGATTAGCCACTTCCGCCACTACATCCAAGTGCCTCTGGAGTGTCCTCGTGCAGGGAGCAGGAGGGGGCTGCACGCATTTGCTGAAGAGGCTTTGTTCCCATTAAAGTCACTGTGCCCGCTGCCCACACACACGGGCTGCTCTGGACCAGGCAACAGCCCAGCACAGAGAGTGGTGGACAGGCCAGCGGTCCAGGCAGTGGGAGCACGGGGACAGACAGAGGCCTGGGTGCACGTGCAGGAGGGAGGGTCACGGAAGCCTGGGACATGGTGGTCTGAGCGGGCATCGTTGAGAATGTGACCCCCACCACCACAAAAAAAAAGAACCCAGAAAGACTGTGCGCAGTGGACAGGCTTCCCCCTCTCAAACCCTGCGGTGCACGAAACACATGCGTATTCTCTTCCTTGCCCTGCCCATGGGGACCAGTGAAACAGGCCACGCAGCATCTACGCGGTTTGGTCACCAAGGCCGTTTTCCCAGGAAGAGATCCCGGCTGGGGACCTGGAGGCCCCGCACCTCCCGCTGCCAGCTGTGTTGTCTTAGGAGCAAGTCCCATCACCGGCAACCCTGGGTCTCTCACTTCCAACCTGCGGGGCCTAACACACTGAGACTGCCCGTGCTCCCGTTTTCCAGCTGGTGTTCACACACACATTACTCACCACTTTAACAAATGCCCACGCTGCCCTGGCTGGTGCAGCCCAGTGGACTGAGCGTCAGCCTGCAAACCAAAAGGTGGCTGGTTCAATTCCCAGTCAGGGCACGTGCTGGGTTACAGGACAGGCCCCAGGTTGGGGGGGTGTGAGAGGCAACTGATCAATGTCTCTCTCACACATCAAAGCTTCTCTCCCTCGCTTTCTTCCTCCCTTCCCCTTCCTAAAACTGAATGAATAAAATTTTTTAAAAAGATGTCCATGCTGATTACTCTGCCTTCCACCGTGTTCAGTCTACACCCTGCCTGGTGAGCCGTGGCAAGCGCCATGCGAGCCGGTGTGTGGGAGGACCGGGTCATGGCCGCACTCACGTGGCTGCCACAGGGCACGTGAGCGGCGAGAATCTGAGGCTGGGAGGCCCGCAGCTGGAGGAAGACAACGAACGCCAGGTCCTGGGGTGGGGGTGGGGGTGAGGGGCACAGTCCAGACGCAAGTGCCTTTGGAGAAGACCCACAGTGTGGTGGGTCTTCCATGTAGGAGGTCTGGGAGATTCAGACACCCCTGTGCGGCCGGGATCCTGCAGGCAGTGGAGACTGCCCCTCGGGGTGCTGGGCCCTGTGTGGGAGGGGTGGGGTGCTTTCCAACAGAGCCTCACCACACAAGGCCCTCCTATCACTCCACCCACACGGCCCATTGGCATTTCTGTTCTCTCACAGCGGCGTCCCACCCTCCCAGGGGTCTGGCCCCCACCTCCCTCTCCTCCACTGAGAAAATACTCAGCCCAGTTATCCTGCTGTCTTTGAAAGTAATTTTATACTAAAAGTCATAGAAAAAGTATCCGTGACAGCTGGGCTTCAGTCTCTCCCCAGCCAGGAGACCAACCTGGGACGCCATCGGCACAAACAGAGAGACCTAGGAGATGCAGGCTCAGGGTAGAACAACAGGCAGGGCCAACAAGCACCAGACCCACAGAGCTCTGGGTCAGCCTGGTGAGGCCGGCCACACTGCCCGCCGGGACGCGTGCCACCACACCACCGTCACGCAGGCGCCTCGAAAGCGGTGTCGTTTTCAAAGAAACAGCTACTTTCACAGACACACAGAAGCTCTTAGGCCTCAACACAATCGGAGCAGGGGACCACTCCGACCGTCACCCTCATGCCCATCTCTCGACGCAGAAAGCCAAGGACACGGGGAGAGTGGCGGGAGCCCAGCAGAGCTCTTCCCAGTGGGCGTGCACCCTCAGCGCTGTCACGGGACCCCTAGACCTGTGCCCCGTGACTGCCACCCCACCGGGATGCATGCTCTGTCCAGATACACAGAGCGGGCACAGCGTCACTGGCGATGTCCCTTCGCTCTGAAATTGCCTAATGACAACCCCTCTCCACCGAAACGAGTTTAAAGAACCACAAATGTGAAGCAGTAAGAAAATTTTTCCTAAAGGCTAAATTCCGGTCTTTTCGTTTATTTTTATCAAAGTAAATGGCTTGCCCTGGTTGGTGTGGCTCAGTGGATTGAGCACCAGCCTGAAAACCAAAAGATCGCCTGTTCGATTCCCAGTCAGGGCACAGGCCTGGATTGCAGGCCAGGTCCCCAGTAGGGGGCGCGAGAGGGAACCGCACACTGATGTTTCTCTCCCTCTTTCTCCCTCCTTTCCCCTCTCTCTCTAAAATAAATAAATACAATCTCAAAAAAAAAAAAAGAAACCAGATTATGAAATAAAGTATAAATACTAAATGATCACCCTGAGTTGTTTTTCTAACACACAAGCATGATCTCATTGCAGGCAGAACACACCATACTCGCTCTCTGCTTGTCTTCCAGTCGCAGAAGAAACACCGGTCCCTGCAGTCTGGGGTGGAGGGAGGCAGCTGAACACATGCAGCACTCAAAACTAGAGTCCTTTTGGGCTGCTTGCATTGCCAAGGTCCCACACCATTCATTCTTCCACACGGTACTGCTTTTCAATGAACATGTCTCCGAGCTTTCCCCGTGTCAGAGCATCCGGGTCCACCGGACTTCTAAACCTGGGACGTGCCCGCAGCAAGTCTGTGCCGTACTCCGGCCCCCTGCGGAGGGCCTCCAAGGGGTTGACGGCCCTCTGCTGTCACAGTCTCTGTGCCTGTCCGGGCACCTGTGCGAGGAAGGGACTCAGAAAAGCTGAGTCACAGAGTCCATGGGTGTGGGCACTTACTTATTTTGGATGATTTTAGACTTGCGGAAAAATTGCCAAAACACGGAGTTCCCCCAACTTCCCCTAAGGTTACCAGCTTACATAAGCCAAGGACAGTCGCTGAGACCAGGAAATGAGCACTGACACACCAGCAGAAAGCGGCCCGGCCACCCCAGCGGGCAGCATCAGCTCTCTCACCAACACCCCTGGATTCCGGTCCACAGTCCAAGCCCGGAGACCCCACTGCACTTTGCTGGCCTGTCCCCTTAGTCACTTCTGAGCGTGCCAGTTCCTGGGGCCACTGTGTGGTGGCCTTGACACTTGGCAGGGTGCTGGTCATTTACTTTGTAGGATGTTCCCCAACCTGGACTGGCCTGCAGTTTTCTCCTAATTTGAGAGGTTGTGCATTTGGGGCAAGAATGGCACAAAAAGTGAGTCGTGTTCTCAGGCACGGGTGCCCGCTCCTCGTTGCCATTCTTGCCCGCCCCTTTCAGTGGCCCTGGCGGTGGACTTCCTCAAGCTGGCTCCAGCGGCTCTCGGCCCATCCCCATCCTCTCCCAGCACTTCCTCGCTTCCTGCCCTCACGAGATTTCCCGGGCACACTCAGTTTGCATTGTTTCCGACCCCAGCGCTGAAATCACCATTTCCCCAGAGTCCCTGGGCCCTTTCAGGGGAGAAGGGTATTCAGACATGGAGACCCGGCCACCGGGTGTGCCCTGCGGGTGCCTGCACTAGCGACTCCCGCACATGAGGGTCCCCACACCCCTTCCCCAACCAGCGTCTTCTAAGCTGGTGGCTGCTGTCCTGTCTGTCTCCCTGTCTGTCCAGAAGACTGAACAGGGAGCTCCCTGGGAAGCTGTGTCTGCTCCGTGGAAGACCCACACCCTCTGTCCTGCCGTCAGGCTGTCTGTCTTTTCACTGGTTCGTTCAACTCTTCCTGGACCTTAGGTAATAATCTTTTGCTCGCAAGTGCTACAAATATTTTCTACAACTATGCTGCCTGTCTTCACTTTGTTATGAGCTTTTGTCACGCAAAAATAATACATAAGTACTTATGTATTAAGTTCATTTATATGAAGTCAAGTCTGTCAACTGTTTTTTCTTTTATGACTTCCCTGCTTGGGAAGTAGTGTTCCTTCCCCCAAAAAACTAAAAAATATTCACTTTAAAATATACACGCGAGCCTGGCCGGCGTGGCTCAGTAGGTTGGAGCGTCATCCCATCCATCGATGGTCTGGAGTTTGGTCCCCGGTCCGGGCGCAGGGCCGGGCTGAGGGTTCATCCAGGCGGGGTGCGTACAAGACGCGGCCGACGGACGTTTCTCTCCCTCTGTCCTCTCACGTCCTTAGGTGAGGGTGAAAATTTTTTAACTACTAAAATTTACATATATGCATATACGAGTATGAGAAGTATATGGCTTTACATATTTATACTTTTTGTCATTCTATATTTAAAAAAAAACAAATGGATCTAGGTGTACACGTATATAACATATGACATGTTATTTAAAATTTTCTAACAGACACTAAACAACAAAAACAACAGGTAAAATTAGCTTTAACAGTATGTTTTATTTAACCCAATACATCTAAAAACCGCCCTCCACACAGATAACCGGCAGGACGAGTAACCAGCAAGTGGCACGCGCTCTGCGTGCGGGGGTCTCGGAGCCCGGTGGGCCGTGTGTTTGGAGTGCCAGCCGTGCGGGGCGCGGCGTGGCGCGCAGACCAGCCGGCGCGTGGCATGGCCAGCTCACTGTGTGGCTGTGTCTTCTGGAACCAGTGTCACACGTGTGCAGGAAGGGAGAGGACTGGAAGAACCAATGTCCACTGAAGACTGAAACACAATTTCTTGGCAAATTAGAAACAAAAGCTTTTTTTTTTTTCCCCACACGGTAAAGGGTATTGACGAGGAACTCACAATAAATGCTGTCTGTCCATTGGGGGGCAAGGTCCAGAGCTTTCCCTTCAAGAAACGAAGGGAGAGGCGCCCGCTCTCAGCCACTCCCCGCGAGCCCAGCCTGTCTCAGCCAGGGGCGCTCGGCCCTGTGGCCCTGGCCAACTCGGCAGGGCATGAAGAGGGCTGGAAAGGGGAGGGAGTGAAACCGTCGTTATCACGATGGGTTCCAGTGTCCACACAGGGCAGGTGAAAGAATGGTTAGAGTCAGTAAGGAGTTTAACAAGGCTTCTGGTTACAAAATAAATATATAAAACCCAGTGCATTTCAGTACGTTAACAAACAACAGCAACTGAAGTGCCCAGTAACAAATCTATCAACAATGTGCAAGAGTTTTATGGAAAAAATTTTAAATGTTACTGTTACTGAAAGACTCAAGAGGCCCTAAATGAACGGAGGGAGAGACTGCACTCCTGACTCTGCGGACTAAAGACCCGGTTGTTTCCCCGATGACCCACTGATTCAAGGCCAGTGCAAAGCACAGCCCAGCAGGCCCCGCTGGTTTAGGGACTATAGCATAGTGTGCTACTGGCCTGGGGCAGACCAACGGGACAACTGAGGACTCAGTGACAGCCCTGCACAGACGTACCCACTTGACATACGACACAGCGGGCAAAGACCAGCGGAGGAAAAAGCAGACTTCTTTTTCTATAAATGCTGCCGGGGGTGCATGCGCACAGAATACCAGGAAACACGACTGAACAGTCGCAGCAGGAACTGTGGCAACCGCTCCGCACTGGAAACCACCTACATGCCCACCAAAAGTGGAACCGATTTTATAAGTCGTAGCCTATCCGAACGATGAAGCACAGACTATGGCTACATGAGGTGAAGTAAGATAAATTTCATGGACATAATGGTGAGCAAAAAAAAAGCCTCCAAAGTTAGAAGGAAACCTCACTGGAAGAACCTTCTGCCAAACCCAGGAGAAAGCATCAGGGGCAGACTGAGACAGGCTCTGACCCGCTGACTCCGAACACAGGCCCTCCAACCCCCTTTCCTCGGATGCTTTCTCAGACGTGCTCCTGCAAACTCAAGGTAAACCCAGACCAGAAAAACTCGGACGAAGGAGCAGGAGACCCAACAGAGGGGCAGCCCCAGCGTGACTGCAGGGAAGTCCAAACAGCGGGCCTGACAGCCACAACCTCCCTTTGAGCAGAAAAGGCGGGCACAGCCAGGGGAGACAGCTGACTGGCGTGTTGAGGCACACAGCAAGCATCACAGACTAGCTCCAGGCAGAGGTGGAGTAGTTTAGAGAGCAACGGCTGATTTCAAAGAAAACCACCAGGCAAAGGACAAACGGAGGCAATTACACCAGCTCCAGGAAACACAAAGAACTGTACAGGAAAGACAGTGTGGTTATAGAGCACGGCTCGGGCGTGCCCAGAGACCGTGTGTGAGCATGGTGGCCAGGAAGCTGGGGCACGTCCTGTGGACCCCGAGACACACGTGCAGCAGCTGAACCATGCAGCATGGCTGCCTCTGGAGAGGGGCCCCCAGCGGGGCCGCTTCTCACTATAACCCTTTTAGTTCTGTGGTGTTTTCCTTCGCTCCCAGATAGCAAATGTTTGCGCTTGTTATTTAAAAGACCTATTTAAATATTAGGTTTTTAATAGGGGGCTGAAATCATGCAGTTCTTCCGAATGTGAACGAGCAGATGGAACCGGTGCTGGTTTCGGTGCCGGTTCCACCACTCCTGTGACGACTTTGTAGTTCAAAGATTTCTTTACTATGAAAACTGTGTCGGATGTTAAATTTCCCAAAAGGAAGAATTTTTAAAAATTGAGATATGATTTACAAACCACAAGCTCCGCTTTCTGGAAGTGCACAATCCAGTGGTTTTTAGTTCTGCAGGGCTTGCCACTGTCACCACTGCCTACCTCTACACTGTTCTCATCGCCCGCCCGGAAAGCCGGGCCGCACCAGCCGCGGTGCTCACCCACACGGTCCGCGCCCGCCCGCCCGCACTGACCAGGGGTGCACGTTTGGCTATTACGGTAATGCTGTTATCACGAGCGTGCACGTGTATTTTTGTGCGGTGCGCAATCTTTTAACCCACCCACCCAACACGCCCCGCGCACCGTGAACTAGCTGGAGGTGGTGACTCGGACTGACGGCGACCTCAGCCCTGAACAAGCCGTGATTCCGCGCACCGGGCCGTGCTCAAGGGCGCCCAGTGCCAGCCCAGCCAGCTCTGCAAGCGTGCAGGTGACCACAGAGCAGGCTTGTCAGGTATGGCGTCAGCTCAGCAGGAGCCCTCGTCACCCCGCCGGGGATGAGTGGAGTGCTCCAGCCCTGCCTGGGTCACACGGACAATGTTTAAAGGTCGAATGAGCCTGCGCAGTTTTGCGGGGGCCGTGGTGCCTGAGTGACCACTGAGGCTCACTCCTGAACCGAGCTGAAGTGACGTGTCTCAGTCAGCGGCATCTATTGTAAATACGGCTGCTTCTGGATACGGTCTCTCTGGTACTATCACTACTGGGAATACAAAATTAACAGGGGCGGGGGGGTAGTTAAATTAGTATCGAGTGCGCACTACTAAACCAAATGCAATCAGGAATTCTTAGAAAAAAAACCCCAGCCTTCGCTGAACACGGAAGAGCTGCCTCCATGGGCTCTGAGCGCGGAGTCCTGGGACAGCAGTGAGGACAGGCGGTCGTCCCTGCGGCTGTCCCCGCAGGTGCACAGGATGCACAGCTTCCTCCCTCCTCCCTTACTAACTGCACAGCGCTCCCTTCCTCTGTCAAACCACAAGACCAGCGTTACAAAATCGGGCACCGCACCCTCCCCTGCACTCTGCTGACAGAGAGCAAGCTGCGCCGTGGAGAGGACGCCGTCACGTGCCAGGATCTGGGGGAGGCCAGGCCAGGCCCGAGCGTCACAGTGGGGCCGCATGAGGGAGGCAAAGGCAGGGCCAAACGCCGTCCTGATAGGTTTGTCACTGGTATTCCTAAAAGGGCGTTCCTTCAATGCCCCCTTCAAGCTCCTACTCAAACCATCATTCAGATGGCTGCTGTCCCTAAGACACCCCCACCGGGCTTGGAAGTGGTTCTCAATCACGGAAGCTGCCGCCGCCCAGAGAAATGCCAGCGCTCCCATGACAGTACCAAACACTGGCCGTGGGAACCACGACTCGGCCTGTCTGCTCTGGGTCAGGCCGGGAAGGGACCAGCTGTCCACAGCCAGCAGAAACTCCCAAAGGGGGTGAGAGTGACTTGGGCGCACAGGGCAGGAAGGGGGCTTCAGAGCGCGCTTGCAGGTAGAAAGGGCGACACCACTGGTGTACCGGCTGTGGCCAACAGGAGACAGGAGAGATCGGGTGACATCCCAGCACCTGGCCTGCGCCTGCCGGGAGGGACGCGTCGCTCTTGGGACGTGGGCCTGGTGGCAGGGACGGTACCGTGGGAGACCTTCAGGCACGGGGCAGGGCAGGTGGCGCAGAGGGCTCTGGGAGCCTGAAGCCTGGGGCCGGGGGTCCTGTCCCAGAAAGAGGCTGAGGCGGCGAAGTCTGAACCCGTGCTCCAGAAGGAGTGTGGGCTGGGCCCCATGGGCTGGGCCCCTCGACATTTCCTCAGCCGGCCGGACCCAAGGTCGCCCCAGGGGTACTTCTACTTAAGGACACCCTGTTCGTCCCACTGCCGGCTCACGGACATCGAACTCACCCCTGACATGGCTTTCTGCGTGGGGCACGGCTCAGTCCTCCGGTGCCAGGGCCATTTTCACAGCCTGACCGCCGGCAGGAAGCGCAGAAGTGTGGCACTGAGCAACGCGCTGAAGGCCCCTTGTTCACGGCAGCAGGGCCCCAGGGAGAAGGCAGGGCCCCACGGAGCCCCTGCCCTGCGCACGCATGTTTGCACACGGCTGCAAAAGCACTTTGTGCTGACTTGGGGTTATGAACCAAGGGTAGTGAGCAGACAAACTCCCAGACACGGACCCACGAACAACGGGGACCAGCAGTACGTCAAGCTATTGGCTACACCAAGCGACCATCCCAAACGTTCAAAAGACCCCATTACCAGGGACGAAACCGGGAGCAACCTGTCCCCAGTGCCTGCGGTCAGAGGACTCTGTCTCCCTCCGTCACCAGTCACAGAGGGGAGGGTGGCCTCCATCTGCTTTCCGACCCGTCCTCCACGCCGCAGTCTGGAGCGTGGACGGGCAGGAAGAAGTTCCAGGTACCACTCTCCCCCCGCCATGGAGAGGGCTTTGCCATGCACGTCGTGAGGGCTTCCACAGCAGCCGCCCGGAAAGTGCCTAACGGGAGGGGGTGTCATCAACTGTCTGGTTGCCGGGCGCGAGGCCCCAGTGCTGCCCGCAGGAAGGACAACAATGAGAACTCTGCAGAAGCACGGGCTCGGCCCGCAACTCCGACTGGGCACGCGCACGTGATGTCGCACGCGGCTGCGGGGCGTGAGCTGGGCCCTGACCCCCAGAAGCCTGGTTGGACGCGGCCCATAGGTGGCACTGCAGGCATGACACTTCCTGCTGTCCAGCACAAGGCAGTCCTGACGAAGGGCATGTGTGATCTCGGCTGGGAAACGAGACCGCCAAGAACACGCCGGGAAGCCGGGTCTGCTCAGGGTTAGCACACTTCTGCCCCAAAGGCCACTCTGTCTGTCCCAGTTGTTTCTGCCACGTCCGCACGGGCACAGGGGCCAGAGTGTCTTGGGCCTGAGGGCATCCCGCCACACCCCAAGCGCCGAGGGAACCACCCAGGGAGCCCCGCAGCAGGTAGCCTGGCCCTGCCAGGCAGTACCCGCAGCTAAGGCAGCGCCCGCGAAGGCACTGAGGGGCTTCCTGTACCGCAGTCACAGAAAGACCGGCACTCCCCATGCGAACCGAGCTGACCTCTTCAGCCCCTGCCATCTGACTCACTGGGGGCCAAAGCCCCCCGCCCTCGATGAACACGGCGCTCCCACAGCCGAAGACCACACACTCAGTAGCTCCAACTCCAACAGCCCCTCGATGACAGAGCTGCCCTGAAACTGTGTTCTAGGGCAGCCCCTTTTTCTAACAGAATACTAAGCGCCCCCCCCTTAAAGGAAACTCCCCGCTTTGTGTGCCGGCGGGGCCACCAGGCAAGTGGGCAGCAAGGGCTGCGCCCCACTCCCCACCCTGGGGGGCAGAGCGGCGGTCCAGGCCCTGCCCTGATGTGTTTGTCTCGTGAACGGCACGGGCGACAGCCACGAGCTCCCCGGGAAGCTCATCCAGACAGAGGGGACCCCTGAGCGGTGGCCTGGAAGCCGGTGGAACTCTGCGGACGGCCGCCACACGGTCGCCCGAGTCCCACAGTGCTCCCAGGCGGACTTGCGCACCCACGCGCATCCGTGCTTGTCAATTTGTGCACGAAGCATCCTCCCGGTTTTAAGGAAGTACGAAACTGTGATTTTTTACTGGAAGAATAGAAACACTTTTTTCATTCGGTTTGTGACTGTTTCAAGTTTTATGTCCCCCTTTTTTTTTCAGGTAAAGCCAGATTTTTTTTGACTGATGCAGAACGATAACATATTAAAAACATTCTTTAACAAACTCACATATTATGCTTACATTTAATAAAAGCTTTTCTAAGACTTATCTTAAAACTAGTTACAAACCACCTGTCCACACCGCTCCTTATTCCCTCCATTACACTGAACACACAATAAAACACTTTCAAGGGGAAAGAAAAACCGTACGACCTGGCATTCCTCTCACGGGCACCACCCAAGGGAAGTGACAGCGTCCACATGATGACCGCAAACTGCACACAGTGACGCTGGCGTGCCAGGAGGGCTGACCGAGAGACGTGGAGCACCCCACCGTGGAGCACCCCTCAGCAGAACAGAGGCGCGACTGACGGCCCCACGGTGACCTCCAACACTGCGTGCGGAGCGCCCTCTGTAGGGTCCCGTTCGTACAAGATCCGGGGAAACACGACTGACCCGCGGGCTGGGCTGGGCTGGGCTGGGCTGGGCTGGGCTGCAAATGGGCAGGGGCACAGACCCACGGAGGAGAGCCCAGCGAACCGGACACCTGAGAGGGACACAGTTCACTGGGCGCAAATTATACCTTCACGTGGCTACTTTTTAAAACCACAGGAAGGGGGAACCTGCAACCTGTGCGGCTACCAGACAGACAGACAACCAGCTCATCACCACTCGTGACCTTTAAAGGTCAGTGCTGGCGTCTCAGGTTGCCGTGGACGCTCCCTGCAGCCCTTGTGCCTATGGAGGACGGCCGCTGCGGCTGCCACTGCCCGGGCCCCTGCTGCGTGGTGACCCCCAGCGGGTGTGCAGGAGGCACCTCGCTGGACCCTTCCCAGGGGGCCCAGAGGCAGGTCTGACGCGTCGTCACCCCAGTTCTGTGCCCTTCGGTAGAGAAGACAGGTCGTGGGTCCAAGGCCGGAGCAGCCAGACTAAGAGCCGTGGCTGACCCATGACAGCCTGCGGCAGCGTGGCGGGCAAAGGGCCGCAGCAGCAGCCCGAGGCCGCGGGCGAGGCCTGCGCTCCGCTCAGCCAGGAAGTCCCGGCCGGCACGAACCTGCCTCCCTGTCTGACAGAAAGCAGCCCAAACCCACCTTTGCAGAACTAAGTCACGGTTTGTGTGGGCTCACTGCCAACGTCTCTGACACATTTTGGGGATGCAGATGTCCACACAAAGGCCTCACTCACTGCAAGGGGACGTGCGCACGCCGAGAAGTTTGGAACACGAAGCCCAAGCAGGGCCCGTGCCCGACAAACGCGGCAGCAATCGGACCTCAGCAAGCCACCAGGCGGCAGCAGGTGCGTCCTCACTTCACGGGAGCTGGAGCTCGGAAGATCGCTGGCCTGGGCTCAGCGGGGGGGGGGGGGGGGGGGGGGGGGGGGGGGGTGCGCGGGGGGGGGGCGGGGGGTGGAGCCCACACTGCACAGAGAAGCCAGCTCTGCCTCCGGGGAGGGCCAGGTTGTCCTTCCATCCGGAATGGAAGGTCCCTGAGAACTGGGGCAGCTCTCAGCCGAGACCCAGAGAGTGTCCGGGCCTCAGGGGCATTCGAGGAACGTCAGCTAAGTAAGTGAATTAAAATGACCGGGGGAGAAGCTGACGTAAAGGGCACTAGGCGAGGCCGCAGGCCTGCCCAAGCCCGCCCCACCAACGCTGGGAGGAGGGAGAGGAAAGCACAGTCAAGTTACATGAAAAAGCCAACAGTTTTCAAAAACAGTTCAATGTCGGGAAGGGCAAATTAACAACTATCATGTATACTGGTGTGAAATGTGAGCGGACAGAACTCTCTGGAAGGCCATTTAGTAGTACATATCAAGACTGAAAACAGAGAGGCTGACCTCACTGACCCAGGGATTCCTCTCCCAGGAACCGGTGTGAGAAAATCAGATATGTGTGCAAACTGTCACCACCAACAACGTTACAGGGTTGTCTGTTACAGGAATGAAGGAAACTTCCAAGTAACCATTAACTACGGCGCACCCGCCCCGCCTCGGGCCTCGGGCCTCGCTTGGCAGAGACGGGCCGCGGGGGCCCCAGCTCCCCCACACACCTGTCACATCAGCCAGCCAAAGAGACCGCAGCACAGCCTGTGGGCTCCCCGGGGAGGGGCCGGGAGGCCTCCCCTATAAAAGGTGCCAGTTCCAGTCCTCGACTCCACACTGTAGACCAAACTGTCCAAGCTTGGCCACCGTCTGGGCCCTTTCCTGTCACCCGTGGGACTGGGGGTGGGGGAAGCCGCGCTCTGCTGCACTGCGTGTCGTCACCAGCCTGGTTCTGACCCGGTGAGAGCCAGCCCCTGCCCCAGCCCCTTGGAGCCGCGGTGAGCCGGCCACTGCCTGCCCCTCCCATGAGGAGGACGGGCTCCTTCCCTCCCAGGTGCCACTGGGAGGGACACTGTCCACGTTCACATCCCAATGGCTAAGAAACACATACACTTGAACAACCTACAAAGTATTCCAAAGAACGGCTGGGGCTATTTTTTAAGCTTATTTTTTAATCCTGAAGTTGAAAAAATTTTTTAACCTATTCATTAACCCAATAATATCCAGAAAGAGCTTATGGCGGGTGAACATGTGGGAATAGGTACAGAAAAAAACCGAGAGGAAATTACACAGAAATGTTCACGGTTCTGGCCCCACGGGGCTTTGTTACACACTCCCCCGGCTTTGCATGTGTTTGCAATTTTCCGCAGTAACAACTTTTTCAAGTGCTGAAGTGAAGACACACACAATTGTAGCCAATCCCAGCACCACCGTTGCTTAAAGTGACTTAATTTTCAGACTACCTCCCGCGGCCCTAGAGGACAGACTGAAAGCTCCTCAGAAGATACCTTGGGGTGGTGGCTGGGCCTCAGCTCTTCACAGGTCTGTGCCTGGCAGCCCCTGTCCCAAATGGGACAGGGACGGGTCCTCTTGGTCACTCCTCTGCTGTCCAGACCAGGGCTCGAGATGGCACCGTCCGGGCTGCCTGATACCAGAGCCGAATGAGAGAAGGTGTGTTCTCAAAGGAACAAACAGTAGCCCTGGCTGGTGTGGCTCAGTGGATTGAGTGTGGGCCTGAGAATCAAAGGGTCGCTGGTTCGATTCCCAGTCCGGGAACACGCCCAGGTTGTGGGCCAGGTCCCCAGTAGGGGTGCGCGAGAGGCAACCACACATTGATGTTTCTCTCCCTCTCTTTCTCCTTCCCTTCCCCTCTCTCTAAAAATAAATAAATAAAATCTTAAAGTAAAATAAAATAAATGAAAGGAACAAATACACCGCATAGACTGGGACCCAGAAGAGGGGAAGTAGATAAACTTGGTAGCTATAATAGGCGTTAAAAAAAAACCCAAGCCTGGTTATTTTTTGCTTCTCTGATCTGCTGAGCCTCTACTTCAAAACCTCTGCTTGAAAGTGCAAAACCCTCTAAGGGGATTCTGAATGGCCCAAAGTGAAACCACATCACTCAGCCTGGTACAGCCGGAAGAAAGGATGTAACAGGCAGCCAGCTCTTCCTACAGCCCTGGACGCACAGCATCAGGCCGTCACTTCACACCAGGGACCCAGGACACGAAGGGGACCCTCTCCGGCCAGGCCAGCCGAGGCCAGGGCCATGCGCCGGGACCCCGAGGAGGGCAGCGTGAGGTCCTGAGACGGGTTTTCCACACGGGGGCTTCTCAGATTCAGGGGCTTGGAAAATAACGTGTGCATTCCCCCCTCCATTCCTTCCTCCTTGGGGCCTCCCCGGGAGGATCCCGGTTCACGAGGCACAGCTAGAGCGGGGCCCCAGAACAAACTGCGTCTTAAAAACCTCCCCCAGGTGTGCCTGCAGATTAGTCAAGGATGGGAACGGCCATCCGGGCCGCAACTGTCTGGACTGCAGGCTTCGGGGGGGACAGTAAACAAGCCGCTTCTGTAGTCCGTCTGCCTGGGGCACCCGGCAACTCCAGCTGCAGACGGGACCCCGCGGGCCTGCGAAGTGCCCGGGTCTTTCACAGATTTGCATGTGTGACCCTGGCCTCCCATCCAAATCACTAGGCTTTTCACAGTTTAACAGAGAACACAGTGGCATTTTACTAGTTTAAAATGCCTTTTCTGAAGCAAACGAAAATCCACTACGAGTCTTAAGATTTTTAAACAGAAATAAAAAGTAATTCTACACAGATATCAAATAAGTCTGATGACATCACGTCTCGAAATCAAAATTCATCCCAAATACAAGCATTATGGAGCCACCCTAATTTTTATTGATTACCACAAAGACTCTGCTTTTCTCTGCGTCTTCCACACCCGTCCGTAAAAACTAAAACGGCCTGGCCCATCCCCTCTCCCTGCTGCCCCTCCTGGCCCACAGTTCAGCCTCGGTTTCACCGTGAGGGAATTCTTAGAAAGCGTACAGAGGTTCTTCTTTTCCCGCACCGATGTCAGCTAAAATACAACACGTGCATTTTTAATACACAGGGCTTATGAACAACCTGGTTTTCACTCGGCATCACATGGCCATCCTGCATGCCCACAGAGGCAGCTCCCCTGCTGCCCAAAGGGGCACCGAACTTCCTGCGACGTAAATATACAGCGGTGGGCCACCCCGCCTCTTCCTGGAGAACACCGAGTGGTCCCCCAGTTCCGACCCCCTTGGCAAAGCCACAGCTCACACCCTCGCAGCCAGGGGCAATGTTAAAGTGCCCCCGTGCCCCTGTTCACAAGCAGCGGTGCTACAGCACACGCGTGTGCCCACTCCCAGGAGGTGACTGCAGCACACGTGTGTCACCGGGCTCTGGTGGCGATGCTGCAGCGCGTGTCCCAGGACAGCCGCACTTCCCAGCCTTCTGAGTCCAAGCTGATCTGAGGCTCTGCTTTTCTCCAGGCTGCTGGTCTGCAAGTGCAGCCAAGTCCCCTGGGGCCTGTGTGTTCCAGCCCTGCCCCTCCAGCCCCGCCCCTCTAGCCCTGCCCTCCAGCCCCGCCCCTCCAGCCCTGCCCTCCAGCCCCGCCCCTCCAGCCCAGCTAGGGGCTCAGGGACGCTTCCATCACCTGAAACAAGGGTACATGCCCTCTGCCACCAGAGGAAGTACAAAAGCATTTCTAAGATGGGCAAGGAGCACCCGCACCTCTGGCCCGACGACAGAACGACACAGTCGGTGTGGGTGGGCTGGTGACCGTGGGCTGCAGAGGTACGGACGCATGCGGGGTCACAGCGCTGCCACCCTGCCTCCACGGGCGGAGCGCTCTTCTAGCACCAGAAACGCCTACCAAAACGAGAACAAGGCTGGGCCAATACCATAACCCTCACTGCCCACGGGGACATTTCCCCAAGGAGAAAGAGACGCGCACCGAGGTCTCGCCGCTGATCCCGGGAGGGCGGGAGCGCCCTGGGCACAGAAGCAGCAGCGTGGATGCGGAGGTGTCCACGTGCTCCTCCTGGACCACATGGACCTGCTTTGCGACATGGCCAAGGGGAACTAAGGCTGCAGATGGAATCAAAGCTGCAGTCAGCTGACCCAGAGACGGGAAATTACCCTGGGCTGGGCGGTGGCTCCTACATGAGCGCAGCGTTCTTAACCATGGAAAAGGAAGGCAGGACAGCCAGTGTCAGAGTGACGAGATGGGACAGAGATGCGACCAGCCACTGCCCGCTTCACAGATGTAATGGGACCACAAGCCAAGAGGCGTGGGTAGGGCCTGGCAGGTGGGAACGGCAAGGGCACGGACTGCCCCCAGAGCCGAAGGAGCCGCCGGCCACAGCACGGTCTCGCTGCGAGGCCCCCGCAGACTCGTGACGCCGGGACAGTAAAGTAATAAATGTGTGTCCTTGTAAGCCACTAAACTTGTGTGACTGTCGCAGCAGCCGTGAGAAACTACTCCAGAACATCCAGAAAAGACCTCAAGTCAAAGCCGCGTTCTGTGAGAGGCACAGCTTTCCTGGTCTTTGTAATCACAAGAAAAGCCATTACCATTTTTAAATTCCTTTAAGACACATGCCCTCGCCAAACCCCTCAGTACTCCCGGAACGAAACGCGGACCCGCACCGCAGAGCACCTGCCGTGGGCCGCATGAGCCCCTGCCAACGCGTTTCTTCACCACACTCACCTTTCAGGAACAGAATAACCCAATTTTTCTTCTAATATCCCTTTTTAAAGATTTGTACTGAAACTCTCAATGCATAGAGAGTGTCCCCATAACCCACCCAGTAAGTCAATACTGAGGAACTTCCCACTGGTCATTACTTCAAACAGAGCAGCAAAACCAAGCCCCAAATGAGCCACAGACGACAGAAGACTGAAATCGGGCACCGTACCTGGGAGGCAAGAGGAACACCTTCCAATTCCAAATGCAACTCACCAGTCACAGGCGGATGCTAGCGATTTCGATGACCTTCACTCCCATACAAAACCAGATGGAGGCAGGGGTCAGGGTCACTCATTCACGAACTCAGCCTACAATGGGGACCCGCTGGCACACCTCTGACAATGAGAGACCAGACCTCTGCCTCTGGGAGCTTCCCATTTCAGCTGCCAGAGAGCCTCCACGGGTGAGGAACATATGCACCAAAGGCAGTGAGTGCCGGGGGGTCCAGCAGGGATGGGGGCAAGCGAGGGGGGGGCACCCAGGCTGCGTAATTAATTGGGCAATCGGGTGAGGTGTGGGAAGAGTGGGCATCTGGGCAAAGGCTGGTAAGAGAGGGTTAGCCACGAGGATGCGAGTTGACAAGTACTCAGTGAACGGCTAGAGAGAAGCTTGTGGGGGGAGACGTAAGCTGGGGGTGGGGGCGGAGCTCTATGAGGGGCAGCTCCCTGGGGCCTCCCTGAGGCATCGGCAGCCCCTCCTGTGCACCACGGATCTACCAGAGAGGGGGTTCTTTCTGGAGTAAGACCACCATCCAGGGTGGCATCCCTGATTCTACTGGGACACTATAAATGCAAAAGTAATCTTTCCATTCCAATCCCAGGGGCTTTCCAGGGTTTCATTTCCTCCATGCTCTGTCTGAACGCAGAGAGAAACCCGCAGAAGTCTCGGCCCAGGTTACTGCACAGGCTGAAGGCCCATCGGTGGTGCAGAAGAGGCCGCCAGGCTGAGAAGCCACCCTCCTCCTCCACTGTAACGGCAGGTGTCACCCCGGCAGGGTGGCCCCACATAAAGGCAGGAGGCGTGTCCCAGGCCCCCAAACTGCAGGCGCCTTGCAGGTGCATCTACAGCTGGGCTGACAGTGGCCAAGGGACTGCAGGCTGGCGTGTGGGGCTCCCTCCAACAGTCCTGAAGCAGCGCTCTCCCCGAACGGTCAGGGGTCTGGGCCCGGCCCCACCAAGGCGCTGTCACCTGGATGGGGCCCTGTTCTTAAGCAGCCTCTCCTGCCCTGGCCAGCGAGGCTCACTTGGCTGAGCATCGTCCGGCAAAGTGCAAGTCGCCGGTTGGATTTCCTGGTCAGGGCACACGCCTGGGCCACGGGCCCGGTCCCGAGTTGGGGCGCATGCAGCCAATCGACGTCTCCCACCTCGATCTTTCTCTCCCCCTCTCTCCCTCCCTTACCATCTCTCTAAGAAACAAATAAATAAAATGTTTACAAATAAAATAAAAGTACACAATGTAATAGTCTGTGTAAAAAAAAAGCCGTCTCTCCTGCGAGGAGACAAGGCCGCGGCCACAGCCTGGGGTGGGAAGACCCCGAACACGCTCTGACCCCCTGAAGAAACCCTCTTCTGCCCCCGTGCTGCCCCTCCCCATCACCAAGCTTCTTCCTCCAAAGGCCCTTCCCGGCTCACCTCCACAGGTGGAAAGGTTGCTGTGCGTGGCTGAGGGACACGCTGCAATGAGGGGGCGTGAGAGGCACGGTCGCGGACGCTCACCTGCGCCTGGCCACCTGGACTGCTTGCGCAAATCCTGGCTGCCCCAGCGCCACCCGAGTCCTGCCTCTGGGGCCGTCAGGGCCAGGCTGCACAACTCCGTGACCTCAGCACTTGCCCCAGTTTTCCCAGTACGGCCCCCCAGGCCAGGGACAGAGAACTGGCTTCTCGGCAGGAGCCTGCACAGCCCTCCGATCTCAACCCTAAGATCAACAATGGGCTCTTTCAATCAATCTGTTTGTGGCCTGCAGCACGGGTTCGAACCCAAAACTGTCCAAACGCTATCAAGACGTGGATTCTGGAGCCCGATTCCAGGAGGAAGGCGCACAAGCCTACAGCAGCGAGGAGACAGGGTGGGAAGAGCAGGCAGGATGGCGCGGTGATCAAGCACAGACTGGAGCCCAAGGGTCAGTTCTGACGTCTCTCCACCGACCTGCCAGGTCACCTCCACAAACACCAGTCTCGAGGTCTCCGGCTCCTTACCTGGAGATGGTGGAAGGACGTCAGCCTGAGTCCGGTGCTGGCCAGCAGGTCACCACGGCGACTGCAGGGACAGTTCCATGGTAGCGCCTGCCCTGCACACTCCTCCCCTCTGGCCTCAATAGGCAGTTTGTGCAAAAATGTATTTCACTCGAAAAGCGCTGAACACGGGGGTCCTCCCGCTCCCTCCGCCCTCGCCGAGCCATCTGGCAGTCCTCCTGCGTGTCAGCCCCTACACCGGGAGCTTCTTGAAAGCAGGGCCTGGATTGCAAAGCTCTCCAAAGCCCAGCCTCAGGCAGGTGCCCTGACGGGCTGGACAGACAGACACATCTGAGAGGTGGAAAACAACACAGACGGCAAGAAGGGGAAAGGAACCGAATGTGTTTTTCAAGCCTGGATAACTGCGGTGACAAGCAAACGGTGACGGTGCTCAAAGTTAAAAAGGAAAAAGTCACAGGGAAGCCTGGAGGAGCCTGGAGCGGAGAGCGAAGGCGGCCCGCAGCTCCCAGGGCCGGCTGGCCTCTGCCCACTCTCTGGCCTGAAGCTATCTCTGCCACATTCACCTCATTGGCACCAACCCCTCTTCCCAGCCCCAGCTCGTCGGTGAGCCGTCCTCTGCCCACGCCGGCTCCACCCAGCGCTAGGCAGGCCTGCTCCCTCTGGCCACGAGGCCTCCGCGCACAACCTGCCTTCTAGGCTCAGAGCATCCATGACTCGGGGCTGCTGGTGCGCGGGGGTCGCCCACGCTGTCCACGACCCTGCGAGGGCGCTGCTGCAGGGGAGTGACTGATAGCACCAAACGGATTCCAGCGCTCACGCCAGCACCAACCACCACAGTGGGACTGGGACGACGAGAGGCCTGCTTCCGAAAGGAAACCTTCCCGAAGACAGAAGAAGTGGCCCACGTAAGACTCACACGAGGACGGCGGTACCCCGACCCTCTGCTAAGGGGGTCCGGCCTCGCACAGCGGCTGACGGCCACTTCCCCATGGCCAGAGGGCCAGTATGACACCACCCTGGGCGGGCAGGAGCGCCGGGAGCCCCTACGGCCGTCAGCCTGTACTGCGCCGTCCTAGCCAACGCTCCGAGAGAAGCAAAACACCACCACAGCAGTTTCGGAGGATGTGGACTCGCCTCTTGACTGTTTCTAAATAATTTTCCACCTCCTCCAGGCCTCCGTTACTGCAAACGAAACTAAGCAACGGTAACTCGAGGGACCATCGGAAAGCGTGAGGCAATGGAGCAACGACGGCTCAGCCGAGTGCTCTCTCGGGAGCCCGCTGCCCAGGCCTTTGATCTGGGGGTGGGGTGGACAGAAGGGGCGAGGGCCCTCAGGAGGGGAGACTCAGCCAGCCTCTGCCTCACCTGGCCCCTCCCTCCTCCTCTGCCGAGCGGCCTACGTGTTCACCTGCTGTCACCTTTGAACCAGAAGGCACTCCCCTGGTTACAGAACGTCCCCTGACCTTGGACGCGTGGGATATATGAGGAAACCCTCTTTGGCAAGACCGTTCTGAGGGACACCGGGGACATTTAGAAAGCAGCAGCTACGAGCCTTCAGACCCGGCGGCCCAGGAACTGCCGCACTGGCGGTGAGGCCCCGGACCAGTGAGAGCCACTCCCTCGCAGCCTCCCCTCCAGAGGAAACGCTTGTGCCTGCCCGAAGCCAGTGCAGTGTGCCGGTGGAGAGAGCTGCACTCTTCACGACAAAAGCTGAAGGAAGGTATGAAGTGGCTCCCGCTGGCATGGCCACAACACCCGTTCCGCTTTTCCGCACGATGGCCCTAGTGGCTCCTCGTTGCCTTTCACTTCGTTCGAAACAGTTTTGTTAGATTGTAGTGTGACAAAACTGTCTTATCAGTGTGCATTTTTTAAAAACTTATCAAAATTGGTGAATTTTTATGTAGCCATTTTTTAAATTTTTTTAAAGATCTTATTTATTTTTAGAGAGAAGGGAAGGGAGGGAGAAATAGAGGGAGAGAAATATCAATGCGTGGTTGCCTCTCACGCACCCCCTACTGGGGACCTGGCCTGCAACCCAGGCATGTGCCCTGACTGGGAATCGAACTGGCGACCCTTTGGTTCACAGCCCACGCTCAATCCACTGAGCTGCACTAGCCAGGGCTTCAGTGGCCATTTTAATACAGAAGATGGAAGAAAATATACAATGTTTTGGCGTATTGTGCTTTACTGTTTCAAGAAAAGTAAAAATGCAACTGAAACGCAAAAGGTTTGTGCAGTGAGTGGAGAAGGCGCTGAGACTGATGGAACGTGGCAAAAGTGGTTTGTGAAGTGTCCTGGTACCAGGGACGTTGGGGCCAAATGATCCTTTGCCGCGGGGCTGTCTCCTGCATTGGCAGATGATCAGCAGCACCCCGGCCTCCCCCGACTGGAAGCCAATAGCAGGAGACAGCGACATGCTCAAAATAACCAAATCAATAAAGTCATTGGTGAAAATGAAAAATGTGTCTTTTATTTTACGGGAAAAACCAAACAGACTTTTTGGCCAACCCAATACAATTGGTCAAAATCTGACCCAAACCCCAGTCAGAATGAACATATATTTTCCCCACGCTTAACATGAGTGAGAAAAACACTTGACAGAGGCCATAAAAAGAGTTCATCTCAGTTAAGTAAAACACCAAACCATCATCCCGCACGAATGACCCGGTCACCATTACACACACACGCAAAGAAGCCTTCCCGACCTAGCTGAGAATCCAGTTTAATGTGGTGCCGTTTCGTAACCATTTAGCGTGTTTTTGTCGTGGAAGCTCTCAGACGCCGGTTCTCACCAGGGACACGTCTGCAGCGACAGTGGAGCACGCGCCCCCACGTGTCGCTCAGCACAGGGCGACGGGTACAGCCCTTTAGAAAGCAAGCGGGCAGCACGCATCGAGAGTTCTTCCAATGTTGACAGCCTCTCACACGTTAATGTCCCCCAGGAGACCTCCGTCCGGCGCGAACTGTGACTACGGTAATCTCGTGCTCCAGGTTTTCTGAGAAAGCCCTGACTTCACAGAACTGTGTTCTTCTCAATAACGACAAACCATCACGTGCGTAATTCCGCTGGAGAATGCCAGTCGTCGGTATCAGGGAAGACCCAGGGCAGCGAGCTTGGCCTCAGGTCACACACGGGCAGAAAGTGTTCCTGCTCGGTTTGGGACGGAGGGATGCAGATGAGCGCACAAGCCCACTGAGCGGCCGAGCTGAACTTTTGCCATGGGAGCCCGGCTCCGTGGCCGGCCCCCTCAGCAGCACTGGGCGGCTGCCGTTGGGTCCTGCTCGGGAGGCACCGACAGGTGCCAACAGCTTCCCCGGGCGCCAGAGCCCTCACCCAGCAGCCCGAGGCAGCACCTGGCCCCACGGGAGGTGTGCGCCCTGTTAGGGTCTCATGTCCACTCCCTCCCACGGGAGCTCTCTCTTTTCAATACTCACGTGAGAGACAGGAAGGGAAGAGGGAGAGCGAGAGAGCCAGGGACAGAGACAGAGAGAGAGCGAGAGCGAGAAACACCGATGTGAGAAACACAATTGGTGGCCTCCTGTATGCGCCCCGACTGGAACTGAACCCACAACCGGGAACCTGCCCTGACTGGGGATCGAACCCACAACCTTTTGGTGGACAGGACGGGACGGTGCTCCAAACCAATGAGCAGCCGGCCAGGGCTGGAAGTGCGTCTCTCAAAGGGCAACCCTCCCTCACAGCGCAGAGATGAGTCCGACAAAAAGCTAATGAAAGGCCAGAGGAGGCGACGCTGTGTTCAGGAGGTAGAAGCCTCGAACAGCTCTGCAACTTCAAGTGAAGACCCGTGCTCACACTGGACTGTGCTGTCACCGCTGGGATACAGGGCCGCGGCCACTAACACCTGGATGTCGCTACTGCTCGGCCCTGCCACTCTCCGCCTCACTCCAGTCCTCAGGGACAGGCGACCTCGGGCGCAGGACGCCTGGGGCCGGAGGCCTGTGAGAACCGGCGAAAGCGGAGGACGCCAGAAGCAGTCAACCAGCCAACTGCAGCTTAAAAATCTCCACTCAAGTTCAGAGTCAGCAAGAGGAACTGAGTCACAGGGCCTCGCGGCACACAGGGCACCCTACGAAGGCACAGCGCCTCTTCCTTCCGGGAGCGAAGTCCAGGAAGTACAGCGATCTAACAAGGAGGCAACGTGACCCTAAACTCCCAAATCTTTCCGGAGTTCAGAGACAGGCTGGGGGATAAAGACCAATCAGCCACAAGCAGCGTGAACGGCTCTCTTAAAATGTCAATTAAGCTTTTAGAAAACCACTAATTCCACATTTTTCAAAGACAGACACACTTTAAAATGACTTGTCTGACCCCCAGCCCCGCACGTCTTGTCTGCAGGCAAGAGCACGTCCCCCTAGGTGTGTGGTGGGACCCCATCACCTGCCCGGGGCCCCCCGAAGGAACACCTCGCGGTTCCAGGGCGTCCGCAGCAGGAAGGGTTCCGAGCCCGGGGGCAGCCGGGGCCACAGCGGCTCCAGGGAGGCGAGCCCAGCCTTCCCTCCTGCTGCGGGGGTTTCCTTTGGGCAGGGGCCCTCTAAGACTTGCTTTCTCTAGAATAGTACAAATGGGTTACGTTCTGAGCGTGTCTGACACCAAGTGGCAGCTAGGAGATCACAACCCTGTCCCCAGACCGAACGGAAAACCTGTGGCCGTGTCCTAGGCTGACCCCCGAACCACAGGGGCGCTTTAGGTGCTTTCTGAGTGCGTAGCAGACATTTCCTTTTGAAATGCGGGGTCTGAGTAGCCGCCGTATGTCTCAAAGGAACCTCCCTGTAAAACCTCTGAGGGAGTCGGGCAGTTCTGGAAACCGAGGCCCACCTTGAAGGACTCAATCTCATTCTCCGTACGGCCACCTTAAAACTACGAGGGACGTTCTGTGTGATGAGCCCCATGGGTGGGGAATCCTCTAATTCAACCCTTCTGGTTCCTTCAAAACACAAAGAAGATGACTTTATAGAGAGAAGAATAAACTTTGCCCCATCCTGATCTGTGCTCGGTGGAGTAACTGCCCCCAAAGGCACCATGTGCTACTCCCAGGGCCTGCGAGTCTGGTACCCCACGTGGCGAAGGGGCGATCACAACCGGGGCAGAATGAAGGCGGCGGACCCTCAGGCTGGACTCCCGGGCGGGCTGACGCAACCCTGGTAAGAAGGGGGAGGTCAGGAAGGCAGGAGACAACACTTCGCGCTGGCTCTGAAGACGGAAGGAGGCCACCAGCCAAGGAGCGCCCGCCGCCTCCAGACGCCGCGGAAGGCACGGAAACGGATGTCCCCTGGAACCTCCAGAGAGGCACACAGCCCTGCCAACACCTAGACTGTGGCCCAGTGAGGCGAATTGGGACTTGACCTCCACGCTGCGAAACAACGACCGATGTGGCTTTGAGCCCCCGCGTCCCTGCTGATCTGTGGCAGCCGCCACAGGAAGCGAGCACACCCTGCTTCCAGCGACCCCTTCCTCAGCACATTCAGGTCACGCCTGGTGGCCAAGCCCTCGCCGTGCTGAATCGACCACACCAACCGCTTCCTGCCCGGGCAGGCGAGTGCGAACACCAGGAGGGGGCAAGAAGAAAGCCTGGCAGGACCCTGGGTCTGAGAGGGATCAAATGGCGAGAGAAGGTCGAGAAAATAGCAGACAAGAAAGAAGAAAACGCTGAACAAGGCTTTTCAGAGGCAGAAAGAGAGGGGAGGGGAAGAAATCCTCCAGAACCAGCCAGAGGGTTTGGGGTTCTTTGGGGTTTTTTCGATCACAAAGAAAAGCACACGTGGCTTTTACTTGGAAGGTAACTAGGGGACATCTGATGGGCACCCATCCCGGATGCGCATGGACCTCAGGCCGTGCCTGGGTCTGGCAAGCAGCTGCGAGGCCCCCTGTCTGTGGCTCAGGGTCAAGGTGCAGGTGATAAACCCACCTCTTCACCAGTCAACAGTTTCTCAGCGCCTGACTGGTCAATAAGCCGCGTCAGCCACTGGACCCGGTTCCCTGCGGCCACAGAAGCATTTCGAATCCTGCCGTATCTATCTGTTCTCCGCTAGCAAACCATAAGAGTTCACCACTGTTCCGTGTGCCTTTCTTCTGAATTTCCTTATGAATAAAATGTTAAAATTCACTAGAGCACTCCAAATAACCTTTTGAAACGCCTAGCATTTCAAGCCATTGTTGGGAGGGCACCGCTCCCTGCTGGCCAGCAGATTCTAGGGTGAGGTTAGCGGGAGGAAAGCTGGAAACTCTCCGTTCTCAAGTTTTCGCTGTCCGTGAGCACCGACGAGAACGCAAACTTGGGTCCCCGTCCCCGCACCGTCAGGCATCCCCGGCACGCGTTTCTGGATCAGCAGCCGTGTTGCCACTTAACGAGGTCAGCAATAATTAACCCGGACCTCGCGGGCGGCCAGGGGCCGCAGTCCCGGCCCTCGACAGCACCCTACCGCCCGGCAACTCGGCCGCAGAAACGTCCCGGGTGAAGTCTGTCCACTCCGGGGTGGTTTGCTGTTTTCTCCTTTTCGTTTCAGACAAAGACAGGGACCGGGGCACACAACTTGCGAATACCAAAAAGGGCCGGAAACTACGGAGAGCGCACACGGGGGCGCAGGGGAGCCTCAACGCTCGCGGAGGCACTGCCAGGCCTGCGCTGGGTGACAGCGGCCGGCGACCCAGACACTACGACCCCGGCGACTCCGGCCCCGCGACCTCCGGCCGCCTCCCCGGAGATCCGAGCGCCCCTCAGCCTTCCGGCCCCCGGCGGCTCCTCAGCCGGTCCGGCCCCCAGACTCCCGTCCCTCACCACCGTCCCCGGGAAACGCGAGCCGCCCGAGGCGCCGCCGGGCCGGGGAAGGAAGGGAGTGAGGGAGGGGGCGTCCGCCGGACGGGCCGCAGGCAGTACTGACCGTAGCTGTCGTCCTCTTCCATGGCGCCGGTGCCGGTGCCAGGCTCCGCGCCGGGATCTCCGCTCGCCCCTCGCGTCCCGCCGCTCCTGGCCTCGCTCGCTTCAGCCAAGCTCCAGGATCCGAGCCCCGCCCCCGGCCCCGCGCCACCCGCTGGGCGCCCCGCCCGCCGCCGCCTGCGCCCGCACCCCCGGCACGCGGCCGCCTCCCGGCCGGAGCCTGCGCACGCGCGCCCAGGCCCCGCCCCCGAGCCTACCGCCCCGCCCCGTAGCCCCCGCGCGCACTCCCCCTCATCCCCGCCCTCTGGACCCCCGGCACGCGACAGACCCCCTGGCACGCGCCTGCGCACGCGCGCCCCAGGCCCCGCCCCTGGGTCCGAAGCCCCGCCCCCCGCTCACCCGCGCACTTCCCTTCTCGCGGCCGCCTCCCAGCCCGCGCCTGCGCCCGCGCTCCCGCCCAGGCCTCGACCCCGGGCCCGAAGCCCCGCCCCGCCCCGCCATCCCGCGGCCCCAGCAGGTTTCGGGTTTCGCGTTTCGCAAGGGCCTTGCAGGACCTCGGCGTGGCGCACCCATCCAGGCCCGTAGCCCGCAGCCCAGCTGCGCACAGAGGCCGAGGTCGTGTGCGGCCACTGAAGGACAGGGTGGTCCTGGCTGACGTCAACTGCGCAGGTCCGGCCGGCCCCAGCTTGCCCCGGGAGGGCTGGGTCTCTGCAAGAGGCCGCAGAGCACTTGGATTCCTTTATGTCTGTGGCCTGAACCTTAACATAATGACTCTTGTCACCAGTCCACTGGCTTCATTACTTCCTGTTATGGTATGCATTTTCCTTATCTCCCAGCATTCCAGGGCTTTAGGGACCCTGACCCACGCACCTCTTCAGTGCTCACGTTTCTAGACTGTTGGCTGTGTGTTCCATTTGCCTGCACTGGGCCGCTGCAGTTGAGCTTGGCCCAAGCCCTGGCAATGTCACAGGGCCTCTCCAATGTCGCAGGGCTCTCCATCAGGGGGAGGTGAGACGCACGTGAGCAGAAAGCTATTTCTTCTCTGGCCAACCCTAAAAGGGGCCTCATGGGACTTGTTCAAGACAACAAAAGAAAGTCCTTGACCCCCATGGAGAAAATAAACGAGCAAGGCAGCGCTGTGCTTTCCTTCCAGACCCGCTCTACTTTGCCTTGTGACCTGGGCCACCCCTCAACCCCCTGGACCTGTTTCCCACCCACAAAACGCAGCCTCTGCCCACAAACTCCGGGCTCCCACCCAGAACAGATCTCCGAAAGGACAGGTCGGCCGCAGTCTTCCATGGGACTTCTGCACAGCTGATACTGTTTCTGTTAGAAGAGATGGGTTCCAACACATCAGCCTAAGGAACCCTAACCTTTTGTTTTAAGTCCTCACCTGAGGATATGTGTATTGGTTTGAGAGAGAGAGAGAGAAACATCAATCAGCTGCTTCCCTACACGCCCAGACCTGCAGCCTAGGCATGTGCCCTGACCAGGAGTCAAACCTGCAGCCTTTGGATTCCTTTATTTCTACGGCCTGAACCTCAGCATAACGACAGTTGTCACCAGTCCACTGCCTTCATACTTTGTAGTCTTGTCTCAATTTTCCTTATCTAACCGAGTTCCAACTAACTGAGCCACTCGGTCAGGGCAAGGAGCCCTAGTCTTGACGTCCTGTCGGGGGTGCAGCTCCGGCTCACCTGTCCGGAGGCTAAGAAAGTGGTCCACTCCCAGACAGCCCCCTCTCAAACTCAGCAACTGACTCACCGCAAAGTCTAAGATGGTCTCTATTTTCTTGGGCACAGTCCCCCACCCCAACCCCATGCCGCTTTCAAATAATTCCAGAAATTAGACCCTTCCCTTGTATAGATGTCACCCTTCTCCTGAAAAGATTGATTCTGGGGGATTTATGGGTTTCATCTTCACTCATTGCACCAGACTGTCGAGTTTTATAGGTGACATGCGAGCAGGGAGTCACATTGTGGCCCCGCGTCCTCACGTTTTGGTGCCACGTGCACAAGGCTCCGATGGCATTTCATTCATACCAGCCTGGGCTGGGGTGCCCTCAGAATTGCCCCCTTTTGCCTGGCGAGTCTCTCTTCATGGCAGTGGAGCAGAGACGCCCCAAAGTTTGCCGTGAGCTCCCTTTACCTCTCTCTGTCCCAGCGTTCACAGAAAGTTCACAGCCTTCCCCAGCCAGCTTTCTTCCCTTAATGGCAGGCCGGTGTCTCTGGCCACCAGAACTCTTGCTCCGTGACCAAAACTCAGGAAAGAAAGATAACATGTTAATTGTCACTCTCATCCCTTTCAATTTGTTCTCTGAACTCCCAACCCCGTGGATTAGGACAGGGAGGGACCCTCTGTGAGCCTGATACTCGACTGCTTACAAATTCCCTGAACTAACATTATTTCATGACAACAGTGCCTTCAACCCACAGGTCCTGGCTCTCCAGGAGCTGCAGGCACCAACCACCTTCGGAGGAGGGGGAGAGAGAATAAATGCAAAGGAACCCAGGGTCCATCGCACGTAACAAGGAGAATGCTTATGTTGGCTGTGTAGGGAGCTGGAGGCACCGGAGGCGCCCAGGCGAGGATCTGGAACCTAACTGTAGTCACCGCTTCCAACCCAGGCCCCTCCCCTCTACTGTATCACCGTCCTTCAGAAAACCCTGGAGATGGCTCAGGGCTCCCCGCAGGCCTCACTGTGGTCTCTTGTTCTGTGCAGCTGATCCACCTAACACCTGTTTTTGTTAAGTTGGTGCCTCCCTTCCGCCATCCCTGCCTTACATAATCTCCAACGTTGGAGTCATGGAGGAAGTCTTTTAAGCAGAGGTAACCCAATGTGTATTTTTTTCCTGTGCTTGTTACACTGCAGTGTCTCCAACTTCTTCAGAAACCACCTCGGTCCCACCAGGGAGCACTCACAGGCTTGTACGTCGGGTGGCCCCAAAGTCCGTACGTTTTTTTCCGTAAAACAAAAGACACGTTTTTCATTTTCACCAGTAACTTATTGATTTAGACACTTTGAGTATGTCGGCTATCTCCTGCATGATATAACGTTGATTGTTCTCAATTAATGTCTTCATTGGATCGCTATCAACTTCAACTGCTGTCCCTGACCAGTGGTGGAGCATCGTCCAACGAGAAATCTCCAGCACGAAACTTTGCAAACCGCTTCTGACACGCCCGATCGGTCGCAGCTTCTTCTCCGTGCGCTACACAAATCGTACATTTACTTTTTGTGTTGCGGTGCGTTTTTACCTCTCTTGAAATAATAAAGCATACTATGCTGAAAGTGTTGCATATTTTCTTCCGTCTTCAATATTAAAATGGTACACACAAACTCACCAATTTTGATGTTTTGTTTCAAATGCACACTGATATGACAGCAGTCACAATACAATCTAACAAAATTGTTTCAAATGAAGTTAAAGACAACTAAGCGCTACTAGAGCCACTGTATGGAAAAAAAAAACAAATGAACTTTTTGGCCAACCCAATATCTACCAAAATGAGAAGGTTCCCAAGCCGTATTCAGTGAAAAAATCAAGGACAGAATGGTGGTATGTAATATGTTTCCATTTGTAATAAAAATTCCTATATGTGTCATATACATTTGTGGATGAAAAAGGAAAAGGGCATCTATGGAAAAAAACCTCAAAGGGTGATCTGGTCGTAAATTCCTAACTGGGCGGGTCACGTTGGGTGGTCACACCCAGGCCCACAACTTCCTCAGGGAAAGGTTTTCACGAAGCCCTGCCCATCCTGAGCTGACACGCCTTTGAAATGCCAGACTAATACCCCTCCAGGTAATACCCCTTCAAGAGAGCACCTAATTGGAACTGTCCTGTAGCGCCATCCCCACCCTGCTCCCCCCCCTCCTCCAAGGGATCTTCCTTACTTCCCTCCTTACTTTCAAATGCAAAAAGGAAGCTGCAAAACTGTTACTCTGGGAAGCATTTGAAATCTTATAAAACTTCTCCCCAGGTTTGGGCATTCTTACATCGACGCATTCATAATTGTATATTCAGCCACTCGAAAAATATCGGTTGGGGGGTGCCAGGCACTGTTTGAGGGGCTGTGGACACAGTGACAAAGAGGGCAGCAGGAAAGCCCCGCCCCCGAGGGGCTTCCACCCTTGGGGACAAGCATGGACTGTCTCTAGCAGGGGTCAGAAGGGACTTGTACCCACACTGCCTCTGCAAAGTGAGCCGTTGCCAGGGAAACAGGATCTGGAGAGACTTCATTACCTGACCTTCCACAAGGTCAGGGGTTGAATTGTCCCCCACAAAAGATAGGTTGAAGCCCAAACCCCCAGTAACTGTGAATTGTGATCTTATTTGGAAACAGGGTCTTGGCCAATGTGATCAAGTTCAGATGAGATCATGAAGGTGGCCCTAAGTCAACCACTGGTGTCCTTATAAGCAGAGGAGATTAGGGCCCTGGCTGGGTAGCTCAGTTGGTTAGAGCATCGTCCGATACACCAAGGTTGCAGGTTCGATCCCCAGTCACGGCACCTACATGAAGCAACCAATGAATGCATCAATAAGTGGAGTATCATATCAATGTTTCTCTCTCTCTCTAAAAATCAATAAACAAAAAGTTTAGAAAGAAGAGATTAGGACACAGGAACAGAGAAGGTGCTCATGTGAAGATATAGGCGGAGACTGGAGTGGTGCAGCCACAAGCCAAGGGACACATGAGTCACCAGAAGCTGGAAGAAGCAGGAAGGATGCTCCCCTAGAATCTCCAGAAGGAGTCTGGCCCCACCCACACCTGGGTTTCAGACCGAGGGCCTCCAGAACTCAGAGAGAAGCATTCCTGCTGATATTTACTTACTTTTTAAAAAGGTCTTATTTATTTTAGGGGGGAAGGGAGGGAGAAAGAGAGGGACAGAAACACTGACGTGTGAGAGAAACATTGATCGGTCCCTTTGGTTGTCTCTTGCAGGCACCCCAACTGGGACGAGGCCCACAACCCAGCCACGTGCCCTGACTGGGAATCAAACAAGTGACCTTAGGCTTTGCGGGGCCTTGCTCAACCCACTAGGCCATAACTGCCAGGGCCATTCCTGTTGTTCTAAGCCACTCAATCTGCGGGACTTTGTCAGAGAAGCTCCGGGAGATACGTGACTTTTAAATTCTATAGCCGTATGCCTGTATTACTATTATAAATTAATTTTAAAATAAACATTGTAGAGAGAACTTAGGTGCCGGATTGTGTGTGAGAGTACTTCACTGTTTCCTTTGTAGTCTCAATCATGCCACTTTGTATCTGGTTCCTTTCTCTAGAACAAATGTTTTCATTTCTTGCCTTTCTCCTCCCCCATCAGGATCAGGGACGGAGGGGGCATGCCAAGTGGGAGGCACAGCTGGAGGTCCTGGGGAGAAAGGGAAGAAGGACAGGTCCCCTGGTGCAGGAGCACCGAGAGACATGCCCCCACTCCCCGAGGACGACGAACGGATGAGGGAAAGAAGCATGGAGGGCAAATGTGGAGGAAGTCAGGTCCATGTGCTGCTGAGACCGGCAGGGCTGACACATTCCTCCAGGTGACTCCTGCTTCCCAGAAGAATGTCTCCACCGGGCCTGCCAGCCGCCACCTGCCCAACCAAGGTGAGAGAGTGACAAGGCAGGGCAGCGCCTCTTCTCCAAGCCCAGGTGCAGCGGGCCGACCACAGGGTCAGGCAGGCGTTTGACGCAGGTGCCCTTGGTAAGTACCAGCAGGCCTGGGAGCGCCCTTGCTGGACCCACGGGTCTGCAGGCTGCACCCTGGGGGGCAGTGGCGCCCAGGGAAAGAAAGGGTGCTTCTCGTGAGCAAGAAGACACCACAAACCGAATCGCTGACACAGGCCGGGTTTGGGGCATTGTCTTGCGTTGAAAGCCCCCAGATTTTCTTTTGCTAAAGCTTGCAATTTCTTCCGTGTGTGAGTGGCACTTAAAATCTGTTTGTAATGGAACTTGATTGTAGCCAGCTGTCACCAACTGTTCCCATGCCACCCGACAGACAGCTGGCCAGGAGCCACGCAGCGCAGGCTCACTTCAAACAGAGGAGCGGAAAGAAAACAAGGGCGGGGGGTGTCGTGGGGTCTGGCTCAGAGGCGGCGACGTCAGGGACAGCTGCAGCAAGGAGAATTTCCAAGGCAGTGTCACTGATGCGGGGGCTGGGTGGGGGAGCGCGTTTTCTGAGCAGAGTCCAAAGCCACTGCCTTACCCAGCTTTTCCAGTTTGCTCGTTCAGCAAAGGTTTCCTGGGCGCCTGTGAGCCCTGAGCCCTGCGGGGACTGTGCCCAATGGTCCCTGCCAGTGGGAGGTGTCCAACCGTGGTCAGAAACCAGCAGGCTAATGCCTGTAGAGGGGAGAAAAAGGACAGAAAATGATTACGGATCATTTCTAATACCGTAGGAGCAAACAGCCCCACGAAGGTGCATTTCTGCAATCTGAATGGCCAGCACAGGTCGACGTGGGGGACACATTCACCTCACACACAGCCATGAGGAAGCCCGAGGTTACGGGAACACACGTGCATTTCTTGCACGCAGTTCCTAGCAGGTACTTGCCCCGCTCTGGGGCCAGCCACGGTAAGAAGCCACTTAAACACCTACAACCTGCTGAAGGGACCGCCCTTCTGTGACCGCTACGGAGGACGCCGCCGCCACAGAGGTGGTGTGACCGACCCAAGTGCCTATGGCTAAGTCAAGGTGGCTCCACGACAGGAAAGCAGGCCTTCACTCCCAGCCTGGCGCTCTGTCCCCAGGAAGTCCTGACCCCATGGCCGGCCGGGCTCCGCCTTCGTCCGCGTACAGCAGAGCAGTAGGCCGCAGCTGCTCCTCGAGGAGCCGCGGCTGTGTCCAGAGCAGACATGCTCCTCACCTGGCACCAGGCCGGGGTCTCTGTCCTCCATTCCCGGGCGCCTGCCAAGGGTGGCAGGACATCGTGCCGGACGGCTGCCCAGAGGCCTTCAGGGGCATTCACGGCAGAAGAGGCAGAGGGGTCCACCTCGCCAAACGCCACGGGCTGTACACGGACAGGCGGTGGGGAAGCTTACGTCAGGGCACACTTTGATTGGGGTTTCTTGTCTTCACAGATGGTCCGGGCGCCAGGACAGCGGAGCGGAGAGCGGGGTCACTGGGGTCAGAGAACCGGTGAGAAGGCTGCTCGAGCCCGGGAGGACCAGGCCAGCGACTCAGACCAGGAGCCAGGTGGTGGGGCAGGAAAGACAGGGGGTTTTGAGAGAACCAGGTACAAAGATGAGACTCTCATCACTGACATGTGGGGTCCCAGCCACAGAGGGACACAAGAGGAGCAGGACACAGGGGCCGGGGGGACGGACAAACAAGGGGCCCTGAGCAGGCCACACATGTGCGAGGAGGACACACTGACAGGTCAGCAGGGTGTGCTGATGGGTCCTGCCCACCTGTGCACGTCCTCGCAGACTGTGGGTGCAGCATGTAAGGGACAGAAAGAGAAGAGCCCTTCCGGGACAGGGCGGTGAACAGCGTCACATCCTGAAAGGAATTTTCAGGCCCACGCCCGTCAGATCTGGGACTTGGGTCACTGGGTGGAGTGATGAGGTCACTGGGGCGGGCTGAGAATGCTAGGGAAGGACTGCACTGAGGCTGAGTCAAGGGACAGGGTGGCTGGGAGGGGACACAAAAACAAGGCGGCTTTTTCAGGGTGGCAGACACTCGAACAGGCTCGGGAAAGAAGGCAGGGGGACAGAGACGGACAGGAGCACCCCTGAGCTAGGCCCCCCAAGGAAGCGGGCCAAGAGCTCAGGTGGGGGACCAGCCCGACAGGGGCCACCTCTTCCAGGTCTACAGGGGAGGTCCCCACCCAGGGCCGAGGGGGATAATCCATACACTGGATTTCCTTCCCAAGCTCCCTCCCCCTCTGACGACTCCCTGTGAGTGACACCCCACCAGGAGCAGGGTCTCCACCCACTGGGAACATGTTAGAAATGCACATTCCCGGGCCCTGCCGGGCCTGCTGAATCAGAATGTCTGGGGGTGGGGTGGAGCCCAGCGTGGGCTGAGGGAGGGGCCAGTGCAGGGGACTGGCCACGAGGTCCCCAAGCTCAAGGGAAACCCACAATGCCAAGCACCGACCAAGTGCCAGCACCGTCTCTCCCCTCACAGCCGCCAAGGAGAGGGCCACTGCCTGGCTACACCGTCTTACCTGTGTGCTGTCTACCCCGGGGCTGACCAGGCCACAGGGCTCGGCAGGGACTTGCCCCTGGCCTTCCTCACGCCACTGCACCTCCCGCACTTCACTGAAGGTCACATTCTCTGCTACAGGGGCCCCGACGCCCTGACGTGGGGCCCAGAGCTAGATGAAGGCCCAGCTGGCTCCCTGGGTGTCCAGACGCCTGGACTTTCTATGTTTTAAAGATTTTATTTATTTACTTTTAGTGGGAGGGGAAGGGAGGGAGGGAGAGAGGGAAACAGCAATGTACGAGAGATACTTTGACCTTGTTGCCCCCCTCACCGCCCCGCATGCCCCCTCCTGGGGACCTGGCCCACAACCCAGGCATATGCCCTGACTGGGAATTGAACCAGTGACCCTTTGGTTCGCAGGCCGGCACTCAATCTGCTGAGCCACACCAGCCAGGGCTGGCCTTTTTCTTCATCAGAAACTCCGAGCTCACAGTCATGGGCTGCTCATACCTGTGGTTCTGCCTGGGTTGCCAGTGATGCAACATTCAAACGCCTTGGGCGTGGCTGCATTACTACCTTGGAATCCGTCATACACCCAGTGCCCTGACACCAGAGGAGGCCGTCCTCTGCCTCTCTGGTGCTACTTGACCCTGCCGCTCAAGCCTTGCCCAGGCTGGAGGCCGCCTCACCCAGCCCTGACCTTTCCATCCTACCTGCTCCCCCTCTCCCTCTCCCTTGGTTCTACACCTGGGGAATCGGGGGCCTGGCCTCCACGGCCACAGCCTGCGCCAGCAGTGCCTGTCGTAGCTGCAGCCTGGAACGCGTGTCCGCCAGCCGGTTTGACAGGTCACCCCCACCTGGCTTCTCCACTCTAACGCCACCTCCCAAGCCTTCCTGCATGCCACCATGGGCCTCAGACGCTGAAAAGCAAATTGGCCCCGAACAGCCCTGCTGAAAATAAAGCAGGAACTCACCGTATCTCAACAGAGGCTGCACGATGTGGTCCGAGCCAAATTATCAACCAAAACACGCCTGTCTGTGCCTTTGCTCCGGCCACAAACAGGGTCGCTCGAGTGAGCCTGGCCTGGCTGGCGCCTCCCCGCAGCTCTGCACACTTCCAAGCATCCCCTCGCCCCCACGGCCACACCCGAAACCTGGTCCTGGCCTGGAACCACAGGCCATCTGGGAGGAACTTGGCGTAGTCCCCCTGGGTCTGTACCCTGTCCCAGCACTTTGGAAAACAGGACACAAAGAGCTAGGATCCGCCTGGATGACCCGGTCAGGTGCAGGACCCACCCCGCCCCGCCGTGACTGCTCTGGCCCAGGTCCTGTGCCGCTTCCCCTCACACAGCAGCTTCTCACTCTGCTGTCTTCATTTGGAGCTGTCTGGTCACACCCCCGGTGACAAAGTGAGTCCTTGTGTTTGAGGGTGGGGAGTCACCAAAGGGAAGAGGCCGCTGGACTGGGGTAACAGCTGTTGTCCTGGCACGTGTCGCTCTGAAAGCCTGGCTGTCCTGGGTCACCCACTCGCAGGCGCTGCTCCTGCTGGCCCCACCCGACCTCCCAGACGTGCGATCCCAGCCGGACCCTGACCCTCCCGCGTGGCAGACGGCCTCGCCTGACCAGCGCTGCAAGTTCCACGCGAGTCCAAGTTTGGTTCCTGTGTGGCCAGAACGTTCCAGTCTGCACGAAAACCAAGTCGTCTCCACCTGCCCCGAGCCCCAAGGGGCTGGGCTGTCCTAGCAAAGCAGGGCGGATAGGTGGGCGCCAGCCACCCCGCCACCCCTGCCCCATCACACAGGCCAGGCAGGAGGAGCTGCGCTGGGGGCTGTGTCACTCTTGCCAATCACGAGGGACACGTGCAGCTTTGAGAAACCTATTATTTCTTCCTGTGTTTGCTGCCGAAATTGAAACTGGTTTCGGTAGAAGGAAATCCAAGGCCCTTGGTGGAACGATACCGCTCGTTCCCTCAGCACAGCGCTGCTGCAAGCAGCCCACCTTAGCGAGCCCCTCCCGGGGGTCCTGTCTCCTTAAACTTCAGCGAGTGTGTCACTCGTACACTGAACAAATCTCTTCGTTCCCCTCTATTGACTCGGAGCTGCTTAAACTTTCCCACTGGAGAGCCGCAGGCACTGCCCCTCCCCCATTCACAGACAGGCCGGGGGACATGCAGAAGCCCACCAGTCATTGCAACCGGGGAGGACAGTTTGGGGCTGGCATGCACCTTTTTAAAAATCAAAGGAAAAGAAACAGACACGGGCAGGACTCACAAAAACTCGGTATTTTATTGCACCGAGATCTTGGCCACATCGGGGGCTCCTCGGCCCCTGGAGCGAAGGCGCGGAGCGTGGGGGGCACAGACCTGCACACCGAGGCGGGTGAGGGGACAGGGGCCTTGGGAGAGGAGGCCCCTCCCACAGACCCCGGCCCCCACTCTAAACTCAAAGTTAAATGAAACCCAGATCCTGAGTTGATTGAGTGGCTGCGATTATAAAAGCTCTAGGTATTTACACATATGTTCACACATGTCTGTGTCATCCACAGTTGGGACTGGTTCTCTGGGCCGATGACGAGGCGGGAGGGGCGGGCTCGCCTCTGACGGTGATACGGTGATACGGCTGTGGAAAGTCAAGGCCGGGGCTCGGCACGGCCCACGGGATAACGAGCACGTTTCCTCAGGAAAAGGTTTTGCAGTGACGCAGCCGAGGAGGAAGGGGCTGATCCCAGAGGAGGGTGGGGAAGCACAGGGACCAGGTCTAGGAGGCAACAGAACTTTTCTTCTCCACACCCAACTCCGCAGAGCAACAAGGCTGGGGAGTCGGCTCCCACAGAACAAAAGCCTGCACCTCCAGAGGGACAGAGCCCGCCCGCAAAGGCACCTGCCCCAGAGGGAGGGGCAGATGACAAAGCACAGGGCCGTCTCCAACCAAGCTGGGCTGACAGGCAGAGGCCAGGCCTCTGAGAAAGGGCTGAGGCTCCCGGTGGTGCCGCACAGCCCTGCTCGTCCTCCCCCGGGGCCGGAAGCGCCCCCGGCCAGGCTGGCCCTGTCCTCCTCCCCACCTTTTCAAAAAGAACTGCCCCCATGAAAAAGCAAACACGCTTCATGTATAAAAAACCTAACGCTTTTTAAATACCCCACAGCAAAGGCAAGGCTGTGGGGAGGGGCGGGTGCTGGGCCGCACCAGGGGACCGGTCAGCCCCGGGCCGAGGAGGACGGCCGTGAGGATGGGTCCATGCGGCCCGCGGTCCAGCACCACGCACGACGTGTCCCGGAGAAAGGAGAGGAAACAGAAGCCGGGGATTCCCCGTTCTCATTAATTTGCAAGTTCGCAGGCACAGCCTGAGCAAGCTAAGGAGGCGTTCCCCGGGAGTCACACAACCCCCTAAACTCAAAAGCACTCGCGAAACCGAGCGAATGAGGCCGGCACCCTCCTGTCGGGGAAAGGGCGCACACTGCTGACAGAAGCCGCAGGCTCGGTCACAGTGACGGGTTCATGGTAAGCAGTGAAGGAGGATTCCACCCCAAGACCACCACCTGGATAAAGACCCGCGGCTGCGGCAGCTGCAGGGAAGGTTCGGGAAAGGCCCTTGGAGCAAGCAGCAGCCAGGTGAGCAGACGCGTCGGCATGGCGGTTCGAACCCCCAGCCTGCCCCAAACAGAAGCCTGCTCCTTTCCTGGGACAGGGTCCAGCTCCCTGCAAGGGACAGATGCGCTGGAGGGCCAGGCTCAGGCTGGCTTTCCGCAGTGGACAGGTAAGGCATACAGAGCCCTGCCGAAGGGACAGGGAGGGCAGCAACAGCCACCAGGAGCAGAGCATGGTGGCCATCCTCCCTGCCTCTCCCCCATGGCCCGGACCAGATGCCCCAACAGGCTCCCCGCGGTGCTGCCGCCTGCCCTATGCGTGGCTGCGTGCTTCATTGCAGGCGGGGCGTGTCGTGCCACCAGAGGTCCTGACCACAGAGGCTGGAGCCTCTGTGTGCGTCCTCCTGAAGCAGCTCCCGGTGACCCAGCCCACGGAATCCACAGGTGGGACAGTTCCCAGGAACGGAGGCCCGTCTTCACGAGTCTGTGGGGCAGGCAAGCAGTGCTTCTGAGAAAGGACACGGGGCTGTCCCTGCACGCACCCTCCCATGCGTCCAGCAGGGGGCCACGCGGGGCCTCAGACGGAGCTGGAAACCACACTGCTGTGCCCCCAGCACACACACAAGCACTCACTTGCGTGCACACACTCACTCATACCCCAAATTGACCCACCTTGACAGCAGCAAGTCAGCGGCGATAGCTGAGGCTGGCAGCCTTGGCTGGGTGAGTCACAGACCAAAAGTTCCTTCTATTCTGAAGCTTCTGGAAGGCGTTGAAGTTTCTCTTCTTCTCTCTCTTGAACTTTTTAATTTTCTTTTCCTACATTGAGAAGCACAGATGTTACGATTACCTCAAACGGCTGTCTCCCGGTCCCAGGGGCTACTGTGTGAGACAAGACTCACTGAGTGCTGTGACAGACAGACTCCCTCCTCGCGTGGCCTGTGGGAGCCCAGCGAGCCCCACGTCACTGATGAGGGGACAGAGCGACTGGGGACCTAGGGGCTGCCCGCTTACAGTGGCCGAGCAGCACGTGACCCAGGTACCAGGCTCCAGTCTGGCCCTCGGCCACTTCCGACCGCCCAAAAGGCCGAGCCCTCCCCGCCCCGAGCCCCCAGGGCGCTGGCATGCAGCCATGGTCAGACCCACCTTCCCGCGGTCGAACTCCTCATCCCAGCTGTCGGTCACCGTGGAGGCGCGGGCCAGCCTGCTGTCTCGAATGGCGTCCAGACTGACAGCTGACACCGCACCATCCCAGGTCAGCACTGCGACAGACACACGCAGGTCGGCACCGCTGGGTTTCCCGCTACCCCGACCCCTTCCCGGTCTTTTCCAAAAGCCGAATTTCCCAGGGAGATGCGGGTGAGTGAGCGCCATCGGTCTCGCATGCACAGCTCTGCGACCCGCCACCTGCTTACTGTGCTTCGTGCCCGCCGCCCAAAGTCTCAGTGTCTGTCCCCACAGGGACCTCCCCCCCCAACGGAGTGTGCTTGTGTTTAAACCCCTGCCCTCATCGGAGAAACAAAGACCTCACGTTCTCCCTCGGAGGGCTTCGTCCCCCTCCCCCACCCCTAGGCATGGTGCACGGTCTGCACTCTCCCACCCTGGGCCCAGGGAGAAGCCGCTGGGAACCCTTCCACAGACAAAGCCCCCGCAGGGACCGGCTCTCCACCCTGCGCAGCGGCTGTGGGGCAGAGAATGCTCGGCCCCTTTCCTCCTGTGAGGCCACATGGCTCGTGCGCTCACAGGGTCCCTCGGACCCCCTATGCACAGCACACCCGAGGTCCAGTCCCCAAAGAGCACCTTTCTTCCCGTAGGCCTGGTCCGACGAGCACCCGAGCAGCTCCTGGAGCACGTCGCCGCCGCGCTCTCCGCTGCAGGACAGCAGAGGGGCCAGTCGCAGCCCTGTGAGCAGAGGCACTTGGATGTGTGCTGAGGCCCCACAGGGAAAGACCCACCCCTTGCACTCGGAGCAGTCCCCAGAGCTCACTGGTGACAGCAGACTGGAGGCAGGTCTGACGGCTGGCTCCCCCACCCCACAATGGGCTGGGCCCTCAGATCCCTAGGAGGTGACAGCCCGCAGCACCTGCCTCTCCAAAGCGTAGACCTGCTCGCAGCCCTCACCCCAGTGCCCCTTCCCACCCAGTGCACAAACCTGTGAGGTCCCCAGGACCCTGGCCGTTGACAGCAGGCACGGGGCTGCTCCCAGGGACGGCAGGGCCCCTCTGCCTCTCGCCCCCCCAGCCTTCGGGGTGCTCCTTCTCTGCTACTTCCTGCCGAGACTGCGGCTTTCCTTTTCTCTTTTTCTTTTTCCTCGGAGATGCTGCAGTGGTCTCTGGCTCAGCGGCCTTCGAGGGAGAGCTGCTCCTGGGAAGCCAGAGGTGACCGTCAGCTCCCAGTGAAATGAGGGTGACACTCCCTCCTCCCCCAACCGCTCGTGCCTCCACCCTGCAGTCACCCCATGGAGTGCCACCCGAACATGGCTTGCAGGACAAAGCCTGCTGGCCGTCCATGCCACAGCCAAGCATAAGGATGCTGGAGAGTCTGACTGAGGTGAGTCGTGCCAACTGGGAGACGTGGCCACAGAGCCAGCGGGCCAGGGTTGGGTGACTACCCTACCCACAGTGCCGCCCAGGCACCAAGGGTCAGCATGCTGCGTCTACGGATCACACCCACCCGGGCGTGGGCGGGGCTTTGTTGGCGGGAAGGCAGGGCTGTCTCGCTCCGTGCTCTCACCTGGGCCAAGGCAGGTCCTGGTGGAGGCAGGCCCCGCCACCACTCCCTTCCACTCCCTTCCACCTCCTCTTCTTGCTCATGTTGGGGCTGCCTGTCCTGCATCCCGCTTGCCAGCCGTTCGCGAGGCCATGGCCATTCCCTGGCTGCTGTCCACCCTCTCCCTCCAGTCTCGCCACAGGCGGCTCTGCCCGACCCTCCTTCCTTCGCTCAGGGCTCCAGTGCTGCCCCTCCTGCGGGGGACAGGTGTCCGAGTCCTCTGGGCGCTTCCTCTTCCTCCTCCTCCTTTTCCCAGGAGGGGCCACCACTGCCTTCCCCATCTCTGAGCCCTGCCCCTGGGCCTCGCCCAGGCGGTTCCTTTTCTTCTTCTTAGAGAGGCTCTGGGGGGACTTGTGGGCCTCCGGCAGCTGGTGTGGAGGGGCCTGGAAGCCCCCGTTGGCCCGAGGCAGGGGAGCAGAGGCAGGCATCCCGAGAGGCTCAGGGCTGCTGGGCAGTGTCGCCGAGTGGGGGCCGAGGGGTGGCTTCAGATGGCTGGGTGACCTGGGAGCAGGTGGAACAGACCTATGAGCACGGTCAGGCTGTGGACACAGATATTCTGAGACGCAGTCCGCCCTCAGCCCCGCCCTCCAGCAGAGGCCGCCCAGTGGACCCCAGTGAGCTAGAGAAGACAGGCGAGTGACGCAGTCCGGGTCTACCGGACGCCAAAGCTCGTGCACCTCGCTGCGCACCTCGTAGTTTCTCGCCACCGAGCTGCTCCGAGTATCTTTGCAACCTCCAGTGTTTTCAGGTTTCAGTGCCAGTACGTCAGGGAAAAGCTTTGCTAAGCAATGAATTTCCAACCCCCAAATCTCGAGATGGTCGGGCACAGGCAGGGAGCCCGCTGAGGAAGGCCAGCACGGGCCTGCACGTCCTCAACTACGACTGTCTCCCGAAACACTGGGCCCGAACCGGGGAAACCGACCTCGAGGGCGGGGCGCACAGCAGGGACGGCAGCCCTAGCGCCAGGTGGGTGCGACTCCGGCCCCCGTCTTGCTGTCGATGGGACCCGGGAAAGGCTAGCTTTCCACCTGGAGGCTTCCTCACCTGTCAGTGACTGGCCAGACCACCTGTCTCACAAGGTCACCGAGGAAGCAGGGTCATTATCGTCACTATCTAAACCAGAACTAACTGTGGTGGCCACACGAACTGCACTGTGTCTTACTTTCCTGTGCTTTTGGGGGTCAAAGTCAAAGACAGAATACCCAATGAATGCCTTAAGTATTTTTGCAACGTGCTAGGGCCCCGGCTGGAGTGGCTCAGTGGATTGTGCGCCAGCCTGTGGTCACCGGGTCGATCCCCAGTCAGGGCACACGCCTGGGTTGTGGGCCAGGCCCCCAACGGGGGGCCCATGAGAGAGGCAACTGGTCAATGTTTCTTCCACACATTGATGTTTCTCTCCCTTCCCCCTCCCTTCCCGTCCCTCTGACAATAAATAAGTAAAATCTTTTTAAAAGACAGCCCTGTGCTAGGGACAGCAGTGCATAAGTGTGAGCCGGGGCGGGGGCATGTGGCCAGACAGCGCCCCGCAAGTGGGGCGCACACCTGTGCCCAGGGCCCACACTAACCTCACCCAAACCACCTCATGCCTCGCCCCGCCTCCCTCCCTCCCTCCCTCCCACCCTTCCCAGCTGCCAAAGGCCTCCAGCAGTCTGGTCGGACAGCCTTCCACCCGTGACTCCCTGCTTCCCGCCACTCCACGCGCCAGGACAAAGGCAAGCGCTGCTGAGTTGAACCTCCGGGGAGGGCGCCTCCTGGGGGCTGGAGTCCCGGCAGCACCCACAGAACTGGACCCCTGCTCAAGATGCCAGCTCGAAGCAGATGGTGCCAGGGACGGTCCCCACCTGAGAAGGCTCTGGGGAGCCAAGCAGACAGACCCTGCCCCACTCAGAGATGCGCCGGGGAACCAAGTGCAAAGGCCTCTGAGTCCATTTGGGGTCTGTCTGGAGCTCCCGCCCTTCTCTCCTATGGGGACTGTCTGGGGTGGGGGAGGGGACACAGGACGGTTCCACCCCCAGCACACCAGTCAGCACACGCGTGTGGCAGGCAGACAGAAAAGGAAGACAAAAGTACAAAACCCAGGACTGCAGAGACCACGCCGCCTCTGAGCAGCTGAAGCTCCCAGACCAGGTGGAGCCCCAAAGCGGGCGCAGATGGCACCCTGTACCTGTCCAGCCGCCAGTGCTGGCCTTCCTGTGGGCGGCCACCTGCAGCTCCCAGCCGCCAAGGGAGCACGAGGGAACTGTGGGGAGAGGCACTGGCCCTGGGGGCCCAAACCCGTGCTTACCTGGTGGGACCGACAGGCCGGGTGCAGGCAACGGCGGGGTGAGTGGCTTCCCTGGGGTAGGTGAGGTCAGAGGGCGGTGGGACGGGGGGTGCACGGCGATCAGTGCCGGGGGCCCTCCGCAGGGTGCTGGCCTGCAGTTATTGACATAAGTGAAAACTTGGTGGTCTAAAAAAGGTTGCCGTGAGTGAGGAGGGGAAACAAATGTAAAATAAACAAATAAAAAATAAACAAACGAAAGAGTCCAGAAAGCAGCATGAGGGGACGGAAGGAGAAAAAGGGGGGACGTGAGGGGTGGGGGATGGTAGAAGAAGAATCAGAAGTGTTTTTGGTTAGAAACAAAAAGGAAAAGAGGAAGGAAATTCCAACAAAAACCCGAGCACAACCGCCCCACCACGGAGCTCTGCGCCACACACAGGGCCGCTGCCCTGTCCTGTGGATGCCCCAGGCTTGGCGCTCCCCACGAGGCCCACCCCCGGGCCCTCGCTCTGTGGCTCCTCATTCCCTCTGCAGACAGAGGGGAGGCCTGCCGCCCACCCTGCACCCCATCAGGGTCCCCGCACAGGCGGTGATAGCGGGAACTCAAGGGCTCTGAGCCTGCCTCATCCCGGGACGCCCCTCTGACTTGCAGCAGCCCGGGGAGGCCCCAAACAGCCCGCTCCCTGGATCCAGGGGCCCAGTGTCCCGCTCCCCAAACCACAGCCTCCTGATGCTACCAGCGGCGAGACCCCCCCACACCCACCTTCTTGGCAGAAAGGGCCAGCTTCTTAGCTGGTGGAGGGGACGTGGTGGTGGCAGGCTCCATGGCGGCGTTGCTCAAGACGGGGGACCGTGGCTTCACCACCTTCCCATCGTCACCAGGTGGCTGTGCCCTGGGGGAGCTGGCCACGGGGGTCCTTCCCGGAGAATCACAGAAGCAGGTGGCTCCGCTCCGGGGGGCTGAGGGAGGCCGGGGAGTGTCGCTGCTGGCTGAGTGCTCAGGGCTGGAACTGCTAGAGTCCCCCGTGTCGGGGGCGGTGGCCCCAAGCCCGTGCCCGTTGACAGTGGCTGCGGCCGGCAGCTTGGGTGAGGTAGAGAGGTTGGCGCCCCTGCTGTCCCAGGAGCTTGGCCTGTGGCTGTCACACCTGCTGCCGCTCTGGGCGCTGGCACCGTGGAGCCCCTGAGAAGTTTTGAGGGGCGGGGAGAGATGGGGCTGCAGGGGAGCCGACTTCTTGACTTTCTTTCCAGGCTCGTCCAGAATGGTCGGCTGGGGTGTGGGCATTTTGGAAAATCGGGGGGAAGGGGACCCCAAGGGCGGCTTTGGAGGAACATGTCCATTCTGAGGCTTCAGGCCCGACAGGGTGCCATTTCTAGACACGGGCACACCCGTCTCTTCGGTGGGCTGCAGCTTCCTCATTGTCACTGGGTCCAGTCTCTGAAAGATAGCAAAGCGGGGGACGTGGTCAGACACTAGCGTTCTCCTGGCCGGAGCGGGTGGCCGGCCGCTGCAGGCCCTGTGTCAAGCATGACGACACTTATGGACACGCAGGGACACCACCAATACTTCTTTGAATTACTTTACTTACGGTATGCACCTCTATATAAGTGCGCTCTCTATATAAGTGTGTTCTTTATGTAAGTGTGCCCTCTATATGTGTGCGCCTCTAAGTGTGCCCTCTATATAAGTGTGCACCTCTATATAAGTGCGCTCTCTATGTAAGTGTGGTCTCTATATAAGTGTGCGCCTTATCATCACCTTCACTATGAAGCAGTATGTTTCCACCACAGTCCCGAGAAGTTAAAAAAAGCGTAAAGGAACACAAATCCCCCAGGTCCCATCACCTGAACGCAACCACCGATGAAGGCGCACTCTCTTCCCTTCCAGGGTCTGGCCGCACGGGGAGCCATTCGGTCTCGCCCGAGCCCCACGTGATGCCCCCAGTTACTGCCAACTGCAGCGTCTGCCTGCTCCCATCTCATGGACCCAGAATTCGCCAAGCTCCCCTCCCCAGTTGTCACCAAAGTTAACGAAACCACAGGAGGCACCTCTCCTCCCCTTCACAGACTCACGGTAGTCTCGACAGCGCCTCTAAGCCAGCAGCTGGGAGTTCAAAGGCACCCCACCCCACCCCGCCCGCAGGCCTGAATCCGCCCCACTCCCACTCCAGCTCTCCCCAGGTCTCGTGGAGCCTGTGCTTAAAACTATTGTTTGAAGGGACAATCGAAAGACCCGCTCTTTTCCGGTGTCATTACCCCAGGCTGATCGGTCAGGAACGGAATCCCACATTTGCCAGCGGGATTGAACTTTGGCTCCCTTCCCCTCGACACTGGTATCCTCTGCACAGGTGACAGAGTGATTTTAAGTCACCTGAACGAGTCCTTTAGGTCACTCGATACTTTGTTAGTAAAACTGAGCTCAGCTTTTTTAGTAGAAAATTTCAAATACACACAAAAACAACTGCAAAGGTATTTCCTAACTGCTAACGTTGTGCCACATTAGCATTCTCTCTCTCTGTGTGCATTTCTCCTAACCGGTTCAGTGAATTTTAGACATGGTACCTTTTTACCTGTGAGCACATCTGGGTGGATCCCTAGGAGTAAGGGCGTTCCCCTAACAGAACCGCGGAGTACACCAGGAGTTAGCACCCGCACAAACCACCCACGCTCGCCGTGCTGCAGTGTGAGGACAGCCCGGTGGGGTGGCCCGTTGGCTGGAGCCCGTCCCCTACCCCAAAGGGCTATGGGTTTGATCCCTGGTCAGGCACAGGCCTATTGCAGGTTTGGTCCTCCGTTGGGGCACCTACAGGAGGCAACCAATCGATGTTTCTCTTTCTCCAAAAACCAATAAGCATGTTCTCGAGTGAAGATTTTTAAACGAGAGAAGAAAAGGGAGGAAAAACCACATTTTCTTCCGGATGCTTGCCCAGCGAGCCTGTCCCTGTGCTTCTGCATGGTCTAAGCCAGGGACACACCGTGACTTCGTCTCGATTTGCTGGGTCATCACTGTCCCCTCCTCCTGCTCAGCCAGCGTCAGCTGGTAACCAGCGTAAGAGAGAACATGGAGAAAGCAGACAGTCTGCCTCTCCAACCACCGGGCCAGGCCCCCCCCCCGCCCGAAACCTTGGTCCCCACTCCCCCCTGAGCCGCACAGGCGGGGCAGGGGCGATCTGCCGGCAAACCCGTGCCGTTGAAGAAATACCTTTCCAGGCAGTGGGGACGAGCCAGTCCCATTGCTGACACTCTTCTTGCCGTGGTCTGGAAGGACACCGGGGCGGCCAGCGAGGGCGCAGCCTGCCCTGGAGATGGGGCCCTCGGGGCTCTTCTTGGAGCCCGGAATCCTGCCAGAGAGAGAAAACAGGCCGGATTCCCTCACACAGCACATGACAGAAAGTCACTGTGAGGAGGAGTCGGGATAAACGACAGTCAAGGTTACAAATCTGTTAAAAAAAGTAGGGGGGGGGGGTTGGTGAGAGACACAACCAGAGAGAACCTTGACCTTCCTGACATGTGCCTATGAAACCACACGTGGCCCCCAAGCCCGTGTGCAGCTGTACGCAGCTCAGACACCGGCTCCTGGAAGCAAGGAGAAAATCAGCTGGAGCTTCCAGACTGGAGTCTCCGTTTGCCAGTGGGCCAGACACGCCCCACACGCTCCATCCGAAGTCAGCAGCACCCACAGAGCCGCAGCAACGCCTCCGGTCTCCACGCTTTCCAGCCCGCGGGTCGGTGAGAGCCAGCCCCCAGAACAGGCACCTTCCGAAGGTGCTCTGCGGCAGCCCCCCACAACCGAGCCTCCTCTGTCCCCCAGCACCGGCTTCCCCGCCCACTGCGATCACTCTGCCCACAGCGGAAGTGTTGGCCAGCCTGTGTCTCTGATTTGGGGCACTAAGAGAACAGGTAACTTCCCTATTCCATTCACAGTCACCTCAGTGGGGGCAGCAGAACCCCGCTTGGCCTTCCCAGGGGCTCTGGCTTTCATTCAACAGCCAGGACACCAGTCACGCGCATGGCTGGCAGGATGGGGCGCTCAGGCTCCGCCTGCGGGGAGTCCCCAGGCTGGGGAGGCCCATGTGCAAGGCAGGGCGGAGGGGCGGGCGGAGGGGGCGGGGCGGAGCATGCGTACCGCAGGTAGAAGAGCACGTAGGCCTGCTGGTTCAGAACCACCTTGATGTTGCTGGAATGGACCAGGGAGTCGTTCATCTGGTACCACTGCCCGTTGCTTGCCTGGAGCAGCACAGGGTGTGGGGCAGACAGAACCAAAACCAAGCATTTTAGAACCCTTTTAAAAAAGGGAAACACAGGCTACTGTTGATCACCACACACACCCACGTGCTGACTGACTAGCAATGATTCTGTCCTAAAACATCTAACTGCTCGTCCAGCTGGAACGGGACCCACGGTGGGCTCGGAGCCCCCTTCAGCCTGGTGCCCGGGACCGAGCTTTCCCTTCCATAGGGCATTTCGGCAGCCCTGGTAGACAGGGCATCTCCCACCAAGGCTCGGCCTCCCCGAGACGTCGCCGGGGCCTGTGCCCTCCGCACAAAGGTGACACCAGGGCCCAGCTCTGCTGCAGAGCTGGGCAGTGCCTGCCCACCTCCCCGGGGCGCCGCACTGACCTTCACGTAGCAGTAGTAGTGGCCAGCGTGGCAGCTGTAGCCCGAGTGCACCAGGACGGCATACAGCCCGTACAGGACAGGCTCGCCGCTGCTCTGTGACATGTACGGGCGGACGTTCAGGAATTCCGGATAGCCCACGTCCTGTTCAAAAGGCCAAGTAGGAGGCGATTAAAGCTCACCAGCGAGCAGGAGAGCCTGCTCGCCCTCTCTGTCCTCACTGCGGACAATGCCGGACTCAGCTGGCTGCACCACCTGGGGCAGCTCGGCTCACAGCCACATCAGGGGGGCAGGGGGCTCCCTCATGCCACACTGAGAGACACGGGGCAGAGAGTGCCGGATTCCTGAGCGACATGAATAACTGACTCCCCCCCCCCCTCCCCGCCCCGCGCCACAGGATCCGAACCAGGGCTGGGGAAGGGAGGAGAGATGCGGGCCCGGGCCTTCAGGAACGAAGGTGCTGGCCCCACAGAGCCAGTGGCCGCAGTAAGTTACATTTTTACCAGTGATCAGAACAAAGATCACGCCGAAGTTCATTTCAGAAACTGCCAATCTTTCGCAGGAAGGTCTTTGTCACATTACCTCTCGGTAGACGACAGGAGGGAGACCCCGCTGTGCATCTGCGCACACGCACAGACCCCCCCCCTACTGCAGCAAGGTTCACGTGCCGTGTGCGGTACCGTGAGAGCTAACACGCGTGCCCTGTGACCCACGTTCCCGTCATGCGAGAGGAGTCATCAGCCCAAAGACTCCCCACAGGTCCCTCAGCGCCCTGGCCGCCCCGCTCCGACCCCTGCCAACACTGCCGCGTCCTGCCTGTGTGACCTTCAGCCAGCTAGAAGTGCCCGGTGCGTCCAGCTTCTTCCAACCAACACGGCGTCTGTGTTCTCCTCGCTCTCCTGGTACTGCCCAACTCCAAGCCTCAGAAGCCAGCACACACCCTAGGCACGCGAGTGCCGGGGGCCCCAGGGCAAACACACCGCACTTCTCAAACTGTGCTCCGACGGAAAACTGCTCCCACTAGCTCCTCGGGCAAATCCACAAGACTGTCTCCCATCCACTCTGTGCCCAGCAGGGCACAGTGCCAAGTGAGTTTGTAACTACTCGGAAAACGAACGACCGAACGACTTCCCACACAGTTAAGTTTAGGCAATTCTTCACAATAAACTCCCCTCGGGGAGAGTCAAAATGCTACAGAGCTTCGCAAAGGCTCTGAGAGGGCCTGCAATTAAAAAGAACTATTGGCATTTCCAAACCTCAGCTGAGCTGAGAACACTCTCTCCAAGTACGCCATCACCCTGGTGCGGGACGCCAGTTAGGGCAATGCTGGTCGCGCCGAGAAAACAGGCTCACACAGGCACCTGGCCCGAACTGGGCAGTGGGCTGCAACAACTGAGGACAGAGCGCTAGCCTCCGTGCGGCAGGACAGGTGTTAAAACGCCGCTGTGTAAAAGGCAAACCTCACTCTACATTCCCCGAAGGCCACAGCACATAAGCACACCTGTTTCAGAGACAAACAGGGCGTGGAGGGTCAGAACTACACAGTCATCGTTCATGTTATTTATTCCTTTTTAAAACAATGTTTTATTTATTTATTCCTGGGGAGAGAGGGAGGGAGGAAGAGAGGGAGAGAAACATTAATCGGTTGACTCTGGCACTCGCTCTGACTGGGGACTGAACTGACAACCCAGGCCTGTGCCCTGACCGGGAATCGAACCCGCGACTTTCACTTTGCTGGGTGACACCCAACCCACTGAGCCACGGCCAGTCTGGGCCATCATACTTAGTCTTTAGGAGACCTGGACCTTCCACATCAGGAACATCCCAAGCACAGGCAGAGGTTGGGAACAAAAACCTAGTAAGACAGTGGTTCTTGAACTTGACCGTGTGTAGTAATCATCTGGGAATTTCGCAGCCATGCAGCTCCCTGGGTGCCGTGTTGCGGAGACCGGAGCTCACGGCTCTCGGCTGGAGCCGGCCAGGCAGACGCAGAGCCTTCAGCAGACACTCACCTTGGTGATCTTCCCGCCACTGAAGTTGGCGAAGCGCTTGAGGGAAAGGGTCAAGACGTTGGACGTCCTGTGGATGGTGAAGCGCTTGCTGGCGGGCACCTTCTTCTTGCACCTGAGGGAGGGGAGTGGGGCTGTCCTCACCTCTGGCTGCAACCCCAGGTCGTCTTAAATGACACGTGTGCCTCCTGCAGCCCTTAACACAGACCCACCCCAGCTGCCCCAGGGATAGACAGCAAAAACAAGCGCACCCCACCCCTCCACTAGGAGCGGAGACGCACGAGCAAGGACTTTAGGCAGAAGACGAGAATGAGGGGCGCTCGCGTCGCGGTGGGACAGCCGGTCACGAAGGGCCTTCCTGCACGTGAAGCCAGAGGCGGGGAGATGCCGGGGCGAGGACGGGGCAAAGGGACAGACAGCTCCCAGGGCGCCAGGGGCGGGTGTGGGGGCTCAGGCAGGGTGCTGGCACTGAGTGATCAACCCAAGAGGCAAAATTAAGGAACTGATTCCTCACAGCTTTTGAACGACCTAGATACAGAGTAACCGACATCCCCCCCCACAGAGCCTGCGTGACCCCCGACGGAGCGGGGTCAGAGCTGCACCTGCTGCAGTGGGAAAGTGCCAAGGAGACTTGGGAACTAGAAGCTGCGGAACAAGGCCACCTCGGAGGTGGGCAGTAGCGTGGCCTCCGTGGCACGTGGCTGCGTGCATGCCCCTCTACACCCCAGTGTCCTCGGCCCAGGGCCTGCTCTGTGCCTGGAATGGCCCCGGGAGCCCTGTGGAAGTGTCAGCCATGGCGACCGCGGCCAGCACTTCATCTGCGTTCCAGAGAGGCTTTGGGTTGGAAGGCATGCACACGGCACAAGCAGCACAAGCCGGGTCACCTCCAAGGGGCAGTGGGGAGGGGACACACAGCAGGGTCAGGTCCGGTGACTTTCGTTTCTCTCGGGCCGCCCTGGTATTTTGGCCACAAGCAAAATGGAACTTACTTGGCACACATGTAGGCGTTCTCCCCACTCAGGACATCTGGCTTCACAAACAGCTCCAGAGCACGGACAATGTTTGCAGCTTGCTGAGGGGGACGAAAATGAGGACCAGAATGCACATCAGAGGAAAAAGGCCCCTCCGGAAACGCCAGATGCGAGGGCTTTTTCAGGCTGAGGTGGCAAATCACAGCACTTCACTCGCATAAAAACTGGCCCTGGAGCTGCCGCCTCTGGGACTCAAACACCTCGCCCAGGAACGGGGAGGGGGGGGGGCGGCAGCTGTCCCCCTGGGGGACGGTGCTCCTTCCCTCCCCATGGAAGAGGACTGCGGCAGGAGCCTGACGGCTGGGTCTGCTCTGAGCCTCAGGCCGCCGGGAGCTCTGCTGGCTGCAGGCACAGCTCGGTCACCTTCCCGCCTCAGGACACAACCACAGTTTACTTTTCACACGGGGGGGGGGGGGGGGGGGGGGGCGCGGAGCACACAGAAAAAAGGCCAGAGAACGATGTGACAACGGCCGTCCTACTCTGAGGCACGAGGGCTCTAGTATCCTTGCCTCGTCTGTTTGGCTCCCGCGCCCTTGTGGGGGCCTGTGGTTTGGGGGTGTTTGCCCTCTGTCTGGGGCCCCACGCACACACCACCACGCTCCGTACCCGGATCTCCAGTGCCACGTCCAGGTAGGGGTCATAGGTGTCCGAGACGCTCTTGCACACCAAGCACTTCACTGCCACGGAACAGAGAGGGGTGGGAGGCTGAGGCCGGCCTCGCCGCCACCCCAGGTGTCCCCACCCACTACCGCCAGGTGTCAGAGTCCTAGAACTGGGAGGTCCAATCAGCAAGCAGCCCTGAGATGCCGGCATCTGGGGAGAGAGCTCACTGACCCCCAGAGTTCACAAGGAGACATATGTCAAACCCAGTGCCGCCCAGAGACAGGACCCTGCCTGGGCTGACCCATGGCCTCTGTGGGCACTCGCTGCCCAGTGAAGGGCAAAGGTCCCACCTGAGGGACTGAGGGAGTCAGAGGACAAACCACGCCGCCCTCACTCCACATGCACTCGATGTTTTGCTGCAAACCTCTCCCAGGAGTGGTGTGCCCGTCAGGCAAAACACAGAGCCAGGGCGCAGCTCAGAGTCCAGGCCCCAGGCCTCAGGGGCTGCCCACCAGGAGAGAGCCCAGCCCAGGCACCTGCTCTCAGCCCTCCCCGGTTAGCTTTCTGGCCCTCAGTCAGGAGCGGCAGAGGGAAGCCCCCACTCACCACGCGATCTCAGATAGCCTCCAAAAATCTGATGGACTAGGGTAGTAGCCTGCGTCTGCCGGTCCAACCTGGGAAGGAGGCCATGAGCTTTCAGGAGAATGACAGGCTGTGGTGAAGCAGAGCCTGCACCCCGCCCATACCCTTTCCACCTTTTCACCAGCTCAGCCTGGGCCTGGCACACTCCCCACACAGCCCAGAACCTGGTGTGAGCCCCACACCACGGCCAGGAGCCTGGTGCCCCCCCCCCCCCCCCCGCACGGCCTGGAGCCTGGCACACTGAGGCTGAGTCTCAGTGGGACCCAGCAGTGCCCGGTGGTCTCCCCACGCTGCTCTGAGCCACACAGCCCGCTCCCCACACCCTCCCCCTTAAGCCTTCGGAATCCCCTCTGTCCTTCCAGAAGGTGACCTTACCCCTCCCACCTGTCCACTCACCCGCCTCAGCCCTGATGGTCACCTCCACCTCGACTGGCCATACCAGCCTCTTTCCTGGGACAAAATTCTCACACGGACGCCCCCTCAGCAAGATGGCAGCAGTCCCAGGTGTGGGCTCAGGGTCGGGCAAACCTGCCTTTGAATCCCCCAGCCCACTTACTAACTATAGGACACAGAGCACAGCACCTGGATGCCGCCGCTGTTCGTCTGAGGTAGGTTCTGGAAGCAACACACCACATCTGGCCTCTGCTCCTGGCTCTCACTGGCAGCCCACTGAACCCGCCCGCCCGGTTCCTCAGAGCCACCACGACTCCCGGGACACCGGTGCAGTGGGCTTTAGCGACCGCCCAGGGAGCATGGCAGCAGCGCAGGGTGGCCACTCCCCACTGGGACAAGTGTCCCCTCCACTGGCACTGGCCTCTCTGGGACTCCTTAGCTGGGGCTCCTCTCACTGTGCGTAGCTGCCCAGGACTCTGCACACGCATGTGCATGGGTGCACGCACTCACCACGGACTCCCGCTACCCGCGGAGCGTGCCGAGGGCGCCCGTCCCAGTCTCCTGTCTGGCGCACCTGACTCTGATGGTAGGGCTGCCAGACCCAGGACGCTCACTGAGGAACAACTCCAAAGCACAAGGGAGACCAGCAGAGTCCCCACATTCTCGTCTGGCAAAGTCAGGAAATGAGAAATGAAAGGCCGCCACCTACGACCACCACCACACGCCAGAAGAAGGGACACTGAACTCCAGCAACTGGCAAGGCCAGCGAGGCCACGAGCGGCCGCAGGGCGGCTCCCATGATGGCAGCTGCCACAGGTCGCCAGACAAAGCGGGCTGGAGCGAGAGTGGAGAGAGCCACGGGACCGTCTCCCAGGACAGCCTGACGCAGAGACAGCGCCGACTCTGCATGCAGCGCCCAGCAAGCCGCCTTACGATCCCACTGCAGCCTCGATGCAGGTCAAGGGCAGGTCCAGAGAAAAGCGAGTGAGGGAGAGACAGAGACCAGAGGGGGCCCGACCTGCCGCAGCAAAGCCCCCCGCTGGACTGCGGAAGCCCACAGAGTGCGTGGCTCTGAGACTCTGGGCACCAGGACGCGGCTGTGGAGGTGGCCTGGAGATGGTGACTCTCGGGCAGAGGCAGGCAGGAGGGCTCCCCAGGAAACCGGGTGGTGAAGGGCCAGAAAAGTAAAGGGGAACTCGGGCCTGAAAAGCCATGAAAATACGCTGCCATCCAGCCCACTGCCTCCACTATGGAGTGCACTTCCCCGGGCTGGCAGGAGGGGGCGCCTGGGCTAACAGCTGGGCCCGTCCCTGAATTCACGGGACAAATGGGAATAGCCTGAAAAACCAGAAGCAAACACCTCATTGGATGAAAACCAGCCCCAGAAAACAAGCACAAAGCAGAAGAAATGAGCAACACAAAACCCCAAGCTGAGGCTCGAGCATTAGGGGAGATGAAAAATGACCCAGAATAAGGTATTTTAAAACTAGAAATGAAAAAAGCAAAAAAGAGGAAGTTAGCCCTGACTGGTATGGCTCAGTGGACTGAGCGCTGGCCTGCGAACCAGGGGGTCCCCAGTTCTATTCCCAGTCGGGGCACATGCCTGGGTGGCGGGCCAGGTTCCCAGTTGGGGGTGCGTGAGAGGCAACCACACATTGATGTTTCTCTCCCTCTCTTTCTCCCTGCCTTCCCTTCTCTAGTAACAAATAAATAAAATCTTTCCTTAAAGAAAAAGTTAATGGAACTCAGGAAACACGTGGGAAGAACAACCATCAGTTCAGAAACGAGGGCTGAAGCACAAGGGGCCCAGTGGAAAAGAGGTCCCGGTGACAGCCCAGGGATGGGCGGTGGCGAGGCCGACGGTGACCCGGGCCAGGCTGCTGTAAGACAGAGCGCCGGTGCAGGCAGGCGGACAGCGAGGCCTGGAGGCCTGGACAAGCCTGCACACTGTCAAACCAGAGACGGAACGAGCACACAAGGACAAACCCCCAGACTGGGCCCAGCATGTGTCCCCGAGGCAAGAGTCGCTTTCCAATCAGTGGCAATGCCAGCAGAGCAAGGTCACCTTCCCCGGCAACAGAGGACGGACTGTGTAAAGTTCGCAAAGAAGCCAGGTCAGGGGTGCATTGTGGCTTGCTGCTGAGTGTCTCCAGGGCCGAGCTGATGGGGGGGGCAGGGGCGGCACTCAGCCACCAGCCACCAAGCTGCCCAGTGAGGACACTCTCCCATCCACACAGTCCCAGCCAATCTCCAGCAGTCACCCTCTGTCCCTGGTCGGGTGCCTGGTATCCGGGAGAAGTGGCCAGCAGCCATGGGCTCCAGCCGTTCCTAGGGAAACCACCAGACTGTGAAGGACAGAATCAGGTCCTGAAGGCCTCCGAGCAAAACATCAGATGGTAACATCCCGAGGCCAGGAGCTAGGACCGGCCTCAGGCTGCTGGACCGGGCAGCCTGGCCTGCGGGGGCCTGCGGGCTGAGACCCGGAAGCAGAGGGAGGGCCCAGTGTGGGGGGAACATGACAAATCTTGTCTGTTCCAACAAAATAAGAAACCAGGTGACTGAGAATTAGGAGTAAACAGGTCTTCCTAAATGCCAAACGGGAGCTTGAAACACACGAGCGGAGACAAATCAGGGAAAGAAGGAAACAGCCAACATGCTCCAGGCAGTTACCGTAAAGCAAAACAAAATGGCCACGTCAAGACCAGACTTCAGTCGTGACAATCCCCACGAGGGGCCTGAACCTGCCGATGGAGGAGGCAGGCTTCCAGTCTGGCTCACAGGCAAGCCAGACCTCATGTCCCAGGAGCACCGCACCCGGCCCGCCAGCCGGAGGCAGGGCTGTGTGCCTGACGGGACAGAGGCCAAGCCCACTCGAAGCATTGCCTGTGCCACAGGAGGGCGCCCGTGACGCGGACAACCGCCACTCTCCATGAAGCCCTGGGGTTGAGACCGTCTCACCACCGCCGCCTGTATAGAGCAGCAGCTCCGGGAGGCGCAGGGGACAGCCACCCAGCCGAGACCGGGGACACGCACAGTGGATTGGCGGCCTGGGGCTCACAGACGCACAGGCACGCCTCATCACAGCCACACCGGGAATGTTCACAGGGGAGTCGCCAGGAAGCCCCAGAAGCAGAAATGTAACACTCTGCTCGCAAGTTCAAAGTGACAAAACAGAAAGGCCCTTTGACCTGCCCACTGAACCGCATGTCACTCTGCGCAGAGTCCACACCGTGCCCGATTTCTCTCTCACTGCAGACCCGTACAAGCTTCCTCACCAATGGGCACTCAGCAAGCGTCCCGCCCCCCTGCATGGGGCCTGGCCACGCCTGGACTCCCATTGCCCCAGCGGCACCTGCCTGATTCTGGGCCCTGCACCGTGCATGGCTCACCACATCCACCTGCTGCCTGGACCACAAATCTGGACTCCTCCCTGTGCTCGGCCCAAACCCCCAAATCACCCATCCTACCCTTCTCCTCATCCCTCCCCAATTCTCCCGCCTCCAGAGAGGCTGGCTCATGTGCCTGGTGTGGGATCAGGGCTAGTTGTGGTCCTAAGAGCTCCCAGGTGGCTCCACCCACTGCACAGAAGTGCTGCACCCCCCTGCAGAACAGGAAGTCACACCCTGACCCCACCTGCCTCTGCAGGCCTCCCTGCCCAGCCACATTCCCCGGGGAGGCCTCCTGCTGCAGGAGAGGAGCGCAGAGCACCAGGGGCGTGGGAAGGCCCCTGGGGGCAGCTCCCCAGTGCCCCCCCTACAGTACGGACACACACCATCCAGCTCAAGCGCTGCCTCCAGAGTTGGACTCAGGCACTGGCCACGGAACAGGACACGGTTCCTGCCTGTTCTCTCTTGTCTGCACCCGCAGGCCCAGGAGCAATACAAAAGCCTCCGTGACAGTGACTGTTTCACAAAAGGCCTGAAGTCGTCGTTAGGAAACGTCGCTGGGCAGGGTGATGTGTCAAAAAGTATCCACGTCCTACCCGCAACCCTTCCTGCACCTTTCCCAGCTCTCATAAAGGCATCCGTACCAAAGTAATGGGGTGACTCAAAAAGATGGGAAACCTCCAAGGTGAAGGACCCAAGATCTGCTAAAGCCACCCCTCCACTGAGGTATAGGGACAAGGTGTGGCCACCCCGCCCTGGGCTCGGGGCAGGTGCCATGAGGGGCCTTCCCCGGGGAGCATGTGCAGCCCCTTGGCTGTGCTCCAGCAAGTCGAGGACACGGGTACAAGCAGGTGCAGAGACCCCAGGGAGAGGCCGAGGGCCGGTAGCACCTGCGACGTGGAAGGGCGGCGAGGGAGGCACGCACTTGGCATAGCTGCCCAGGCAGGCCTTCTGCATGGCGTCAACAGTGTACCGCAGGAACTCGTGCGCGTCCTCCTGGTTCCCGAAGCGGAAGTGCCGGGCGATCTCTGCGGAGGGAAGAGGCGGCCGTCAGACAGGAGGGGGAGCGCCCGCCACCCTGCTGACCCACAGCCCACAGCAGGCCTCTGCAAAGGGTGGGGAGGGGACAAGCTCCGTGCACTGACAGCCACTCCCGGCTCCCTGGGCAGAGATTTCCGCAGTGACACTGGGGCCTAGACCCTCTGCACCAAGCGGAAGGCGCAGATGCCACGGGACGCCCTGCACTGAGACTCAGAATCCACCGATGAACCAGTGTTCCTGGAGCCGGTGCAACACCGAGGGATTAACGCCGCAACCTATGCGGGTCTCCAATGCCAGCCACCTCTCTGCTCCGCCAGGTGGGAGGGACACCCGACCTGGACAGCATGTGGTCACCAGCAGGGGAGGCCTCTCCTGCTCGCCATGGCCCAGCTCTCCTCCCGCTTACTGGCCCATGCACAGTCCCCCACCCCCAGCCTGGCTGACCCCCACTCTAAAGCTGTTCCCACAGACTCTGGCCACGGCAGTCTGGAAACCACAACCCTCACTGTGCACAGCCAGCCAGGCCCACCAAGTCCCTGTCCCGTGAGGCCTCGGGGTGCCACCCCCTCCCTCCACCTCCCGGCCCTGCCGTGGAGCCAGTGGGCAGGAGTATGGCCCCACTTACTTCTCAGGTCTCGGATGAAGGACACAGGCTTGATGGCGTTGCCACTGTTGGCGAAGGCCTGGACGATGTGGTTCTGCATGACGCACAGCATGCAGAAGCCTCCTTGGTGGCCTGAGAGAGGGACAAGGTGGTGACGTGAGGGCACCCCGTCCCCCATGACAGAGAGAGGGAGCTGGGAGAGCTTCGGGGAGCCAGAGGTCCAGGCCCCATGTTGCCTGTGCGGGGAGGGTGCCGGTGCCACAACCCACCAGAGGTGCAACCCACACTCGCCCCGAGAGTGCACGCCGCTGACCTCTGGTGGGCCCTTCTCAGGGCTCCCTAGTGTATCGACTGCATTTTTCAGTCTATAAGACGCACCCCCCCCCCAATTTGGGTGGAAAATGGGGGTGCGTCTTGTCTTATAGTCCAAATGCAGCTTACCTGGCTCACTGGGGGCTGGGGGGAGGGTGGCGGTGGTGGAGCAGGGTTTTTCCCTATTTTCCTTCTCTAGAACCTAGGTGCTTCTTACGGTCCGGTGCGTCTTATAACCCAAAAACATGGTGCTCACAAAGGCTAAGCCTGATGCTCGGGGTGCAGTTAGGAAACGTTTTCTCTCACTTCCCAGCTGTCACAGGGTCAGCAGGCTACCCTGCCCCTCCCCGGAGAACTTCCCAGAGCAGGCGAGCACAGCGCCCGGCACCCGCCGGCTAGGGAACGTGCCCCTCCTGTCCCCACTGTCCCAAACCGTGCTACCCCGGACGGCCCTGTGGCCGTGTGCGCCTGGGACCTGTCCCCAAGGGCAGCACGTCCTACAGCACCGAAGACCCTGCTGTCTCTCCCACGCACGGGCCCTGCAGGCAGACCCCGCTCCTAACGCCGGAGCCGACAGCCACCGGCCGCTCGGCCTGGCAGCAGCTCCGATTAGCCTGTTCCCTAGACCCGCCTCAACACCAGTGACAGTCCTCAGCTGGCACACAGGGGACAATCCTCGGCCCTGAGAAGGAAGTGGTCCCGACAGCCACTACACCCTGGAGGGGCCCGCAGGACACAGCGCTCAGTGCCACCCGCCAGACACAGAAGGGCCAATCCCGCCTGGTCCCACCCACACGAGGTCCCTGGAGGGGCCAGGTCCCCGGAGGCAAAGGAGACGGTGGGTGCCAGGGGCTGGGCGGAGGCGGGGGCTGGGCAGAGGCGGGGGCAGGGAGAGCTTCACGGGGACAGAGTTCCTGTCTGGGAATATGACAAAGTTCTGGAGAGGACAGCAGTGTGAACGCATCTGATGCCGCTGTGCACTTGACTGTGGTGACTCTAACATGGACCGCATGTACTTGCATGTCTGACACAACATACATGCGTTCACCACAACACGAGAAGTTTTATTTTTAACAAGTAAGGTATGCCACTATTTATACCAAAGACTCCTCTGGGAAGGACATCAAAACCCCGCGCATGTGGTCGCCTTTACCTAAAGGGAGGCTTCTGTTTCCCCTCCTAGTGCTTCCCTGACTCTTCCAAACACTCCCATTCCTTACTTCACTTCAAAAACCAGAGCGGTGGAGGGGCTCAAATTCAGGCAGAGCACACATGGCGCTGAAGGTGACTTGACCCTAGGCCCCCGCAAGCGCCGAACGAAGAGCCCGCCCCCAGCCCTGGCCCGGGTCGGACACCGCTGCAGACGTGGCTGCAGCCGAGTCTCTCCCCGTTATGTAAGATGCTGCCGACTGCAGCCTGGAAAGCGTCACTCGTAAGTAGGCCGAGGCACGCTTCCAGCCAGAGCCACCTGCAACAGGGTTTCCCGAGCCCCTGGTAACACACAGCAAGCGTCACAGGTCGCGGGTCGGACATTCCCTCAGCAGTGCAGAAAGACGCAGTGCGCTGCCGTGACTTGGGAAGCGTGGACGGAGGACAGGATGTGGCCCTCCTGGGGGCTCTGCCACAGCAGGACCTGCACGCGGCCCCCCAAGGCCAGTGGGCCTTGTCGGGTCCAGGGAATACTTCTCAGCACCCTCGAAGAACCCTCACACACCTGTTCAGGAGGGCAAGGCCAGGCCCGGCCCACCGTGGCGTCTGACTGTGTCGCACCCTGAGAAAGCTCAGGAGTCCCAGTTATGAACACTTCAGGGTGAGGCAGGTCACTCACAGAGAGGTCTCCTTCCACCACCCGGGGGGCGGACCCTGGCCCCTCCAGCCCCCGCACTGGCCCCCAACAGACTGCCGTTTACATGGGCTCCTGGTTTCCCCGTGGCGGCGCTTTTCTGCAGACCTGCCAGGCAGCACGCTGCTTGAAAGACAACGTCAGGCTGTTTCCCAAAGCACAGGAGGTCCTCAACGTGGCCCGCGGGTTTGGAGACTTCAAGCAAAATGACGCACAACAAAACCACATTCACTGGAGGCCGATGAGGACCTGCCCGGGTTGTGCCCGTTCAGCCCGGGAAGACCCAGAGGGTCTCCCTGATCCGCGCCCTCCAGCCCTCCCCGGAGCCAGCTGCCTCCCACACCTGTGCCATTGCCACTGGGCGCAGCGCCCCACCGGGGCCATCGGCAGTAGGTGGCCGGCGAGGGCGTGCATCTCCCCTGAGGCTTCTTGGCCAAGGGTTCCCTCTTCTGGAAGGTGCCTGTCCACGATTTTTATCTATCTCTAAATTACTTATCGTCTTCTCCTAGTCGATTCCCAGGTCTTGCCTCCCACTCCAGGGCTCCCTGCTGGCCTTTTAAAGTGTTCTTCATGAACAAAAGCTCTTAACATGATGGCAGCGGAATGTACCAGTGTCTTCGGTCGTGGCTGGCACTGAGTCCCGAGTGTGACACCTCCCCGCCCAGGGTCACAGAAATGTTCGCCCACGGCTGTCACGGAAGCACGGCATTTTACTTTGGATGCCAGGTTTCCGGTCCTTTGTGCAAGCGTGCGCCGTGACACGGGGACTCTATTTTGTTCTTTTCACGTGTAAACCCAAGTGTTTTTTCTGAAGTTCTATTTATTTAAAACGGAGACACACACACGCGCATGTGAAAACTGGCAGGTTAACGCCACGTCTGCCAAATACGGGCCTCTGGGCTCTCTGTGCCGGTCCACGGGTCAGTCTCTCCCTGACCCGACATGACCATTTCTCCACTGTCTCGAGACGACTTTGGAGTTGGGATCCTGCTTCAGAAGTGTCGTGGCGATCTTCGGTCCTTCGCTTTTCTTTTCCGTGTGAATTTGAGAACCAGCTGCAGCTCCGTTAGCCACGCCCGCTGCATTCGCCGGGAGAACCAACCCCTGCACGCCAGCGGGGCCCTCTCTGCGCACCTGCGTCTGCGCAGACAGGTGCTCACGTGACATCCTTCGGTAACGGTGTTCCACGTTCATCTCGGTGAATTTAGGTCTAGACACTGTGTGTCGTTTTCGTGGCTTTTATAAATTGTTTCATACCAGCAACTTTTCCACGTGCTCTGTGCAGAGAAACCCAACTGCTTCTGTGGGTGTCGATGTCACTGACCTGCTCAGGCAGCTGACTCTCCAATCTGTCTGTAGACGCCTCCGCTCTCCTCGGCAGGAGCGCGACAACCGCGTCACTCCTCCTCTCTCCCCCGTCACTGCTCCGGCCCGGCCCAGCCACCTCAGACGGAAGTGGTGACCGCAGCACCCTTGCTTCCCTGCGCAGGTTAAAGGGCCGGCTTCCAGTATTTTCCTACTTCGATGCCGTCCTGTGGGTCTTCCTCTACCAAGGAAGACTCCCTTCCGTTGGGACTTGGCTGGGAGCTTTATCACAGAACACTTTTTTGGCTTCTGTTTTCGGGTGACTTTGCCCTCGATCTGTTAAGACGGTAAGAGTCACTCAGACGGTGACGTGGGCGCCCACTCACATGGTGGGCGCTGTGCGCCCCGCCCGGCCCTGCGCACCCTGCGCGGTTCAGGCAGGGCCCACAACAGCACTGCGAGGGGAACGGCGTGGCCGCTGTGCAGAGGGGGCGCGGGAGGCTCTAGGCAGCCAGGCGGCGTTCTCACAGACGCGGCGCTGGAGGCAGACCCCGCAGGTGGCCCCTCGCTGTGCTTTCACGCACTGTGCTGCACCCACCCCACCCCAGTTAGACCCCAGGACCCGCTGTGCTGGAACACCCTTGCCTCCTAGGATAAACACACTTTGCTCCTGGTGCTTAAAAGGCTATTGAATTTGCTGGTATTTTGTGTGAATTTGATATCTATGTTCCTGAATAAGAGGAGACTGTAATCTTTTTCTCCAGGGTTTGTTTTCAGTCTCCACGCTGTAAAAACCTCATGCAATGAGCGGTGAGCCTGCTCTTTTTCACTCTCCGGGGGAGAGTGTGAAGTGCTGAGACAACCTCATTCTCAAAAACCTCACAAACTCACCCATAAACCACATAAGTCTGGGGCTTTCTTCATGGGAAGATTCTGAACCACCGGTTTAATTTCTCGGCTGGTAAAACGCGAGGGTCGGAAGCGTACGCAATAACTGAGCACACGTACGGGGCGGAGCGGAAAGAGGTGCACAGCTGTGTGAACGCAGAGCAGTGTCATTCTCGCACGGACATTTGTCCATGACTGTGCTGCTCCGCCCCCTGTACGCGGGGGTGCCTTTGGGAAACCCTGTTTTCTGTCTGAGGAGCGCCGTTCGGGGGAGTCTGGAGAACACTGCCCCCCACTGAGCGTGTGGCTCACTCCCACGGCCTGTCCGCAGCGGGCACACCGAAGTCCAGTCTTCATCGGTTACTAGGCGTAATGAACTTCACCCCTAAGTTCAGGCCCTGCGTGGCAGCGCCGCCCGCACGTGGGTTTGTGCAGTAGCAGGCCGCGGCCCCGGGGACTCAGAGCCCACCCCCAGGCGGCTACTCACAGCTGCGCGAGTGCTCCCGGGACAGCAGGTAGTTGGCCAGCGGCGGCGTGTAGGTCAGGCACTGCACGGTCGAGTTCAGGAAGCACGTGTTGCCGAGGTTGTGGAGCCCAGCGCCCACGCGGCGGGCGCGCTCCCACTTCAGGGACAGCCGCTCCACCGGGAAGAGCACTTTCTGAGGGGCGGGGACACCGTCACCACCGCTGTCACACGAAGGCTCGCTGCCTGAGAGACGGGGACAAAAGAGGGATGGCATCAGTCTGGGTGCAGCAGACGGCAGGAAGAGGCTGCAGACGCGTACCCAGCACGCGCTTGTCCGAACCCTGCCGCGAGGGGTGACCAGCGTCCCGTCTCCTGGAAGGGCGAGAGGGCCCAGGAGAAGGCCGGCCGGCCCACGGACCCTGCAGCCTGCATGGGCCTGGAATTCAGGGCCCCCACGACTGAGGGAGGGAGGCAGAGGATGACAGGCCGGAGGAGTTGGGGCCTGGCCCTGCGTGGCCCGCCCGCTTCTTTCCTTTTTCCAAGCCTCCGCTGGACCTGGTTAAAGACACACGTGCCCAGGAAATTGGAGGACACGGATCCCTCTCGGACCAACCCCACATCATTACTCCTGCAACTCAATCCACAGACCGCATGCGAAGCCCACAGCTCTCTGACCACACTCCACTCTGGCCCCTCCTGCTGGGTCAACGTTTTGTCCGCCCACTTCGTCAACACACAGCGTGTCCTCTCCGCCAGCAAACGACGCGTCTGTACCCTGTCTCCTGGCCGGCGGCTCGTCTGCACTCCTGTGGCGGCCGGCTCCCTCCGTCTTGGGGTTCAGTAGCACGTATTTGCTCTTCAAGGACTCTAGCTGATAGGAGAAGCTCTTGCTGGCGGGCTCAAACTCGATCTTCTGTAAAAGGACCTTCTTGGCCGAGGAGGCCAGGAGCCTCCCCAGCTCCCCATCGTCGGCCGAGTCCTTGCGGCCGGGTTTCAGGGCTTCCTTCAACTTATCGACGATTGGCATGGTGTGTCACTGCAGGGACAAGAGGGACACAGAGCAATGAATGACCGGGCCCCAGGGACAAGGCACTTCTTGGAAAAGCCCCTGTCTGGTCATTATGGACACCAGCCACGTGAAAGCTTCCCATGGGTGCTGCCGAGCCTACAAAGGGAACGTGAGATGTGAGCGCCCATCAGTAGCCACATGGACACTGCAGCCCGTGGGGCTCCTCTCAAAAGGATGAGCTGCCGCCCCCTCAGTGCAAGACAGACGGGAGCCCAGAGCCTGGGTCGCCTTGGCGCACGCATCTCTCCCACAAGACACTGTGCCGGGTGCGACTTCCTCTCCAAAGGTGCTCATGGGGTCCTAGTGTCTGCCCAAAGCCAGGGGACACCAATTCTCGTAAGACCCTCGGTCACACACCCAAATCCATGTGACAAGGAGCTAACACGGCAAGTCAGAGGGACACACCTGTCCGCCCAGATCCACACTCTCCGAATCAAAGGCCACAGACCACACGGGACCACTGAACACGTGGAAGGAGGCCACGCCTACCCAACGCGCTGTGTTATAGCATGCACGCCAGATCCTGAAGGCTCAGCATGAGAACGCAGAATGCCCCGGTGACGCTTAGGTGGCTCTCGTGCTGAGATGGTACTTTACGCGCACGGCTCAGGTTAACTAAGACAGACTGCAGGACCTAACTGCACCTGCTTCTTTTCACCGCTCGACACGGCCACTGCAGCACCTGCAATGATGCCCGGACGAGCAGGGGGGACAGGGCTTGTGCGGGTCACCTGCAGAAAAGGCACGGAGATGGGACCCAACAGCAGATACAAGGCGCCTAAATGTAAGCAACGTGGAGGCGGCGGCTCCGAGCTCTGGCACGCGGCCGGCTATACGCTCCAGGGATGAGCGCTAGGCCTTCCACGAGTCTCCCAGTCCTTGCAGAGACAAAAACTGTGCCCCAGGCGGGTGTGACGTTAGTGGGACAACAAGCTCTGGGTGAGGGCGGACACTGGGGGGCAGCCGCAGAAACTGTAACAAACAGGAAACCATCGCCTCTGACGGCTACGCTGTGTCTACCACTTCTCCCCACCCACCCGCCGCCGCCCCCCTCACACCTTAGGTGAAGCTCGGAACCACCCGAACCACAGTTAGAGAAACATGCCCCTTGCACCGTTCACTCCCATCAGAATGGTGACTCCCTCAGGTCCCCGGCGGCCTGCCGGCCACAGCAGCACCAACGAGTCGGGTATGCCCCAACCTCTGCTCCAGGGAAAGGACCGGTCCGATTTATCGTTATGAAGCATGATTTCACACGTGGGTCAAGTTTCTCTGTCTATCAAAATGTCTGTAAAGTACAGACTTGTAACACTTATTTCTTTAAACATTTTTTTTAATCCTTACCTGAGGACAAGTTCTTTATTGCTTTTAGAGAGAGAGAGGAAAAGGGAGGGAGAGGGAGAGAGAGTTAAAGAGAAACATGTATCAGTTGCCTCCCAGATGTGCCTTGCCTGGGGATCGAACCCGCAGCCTTCTGGTGTACAGGATGGCGCTCCAACCAACTGAGCCACCTGGCCCCAGGCATAAAACTTACTTTTGAAAAAGCAAGCACCAGTTCTTTGACTTGGGGAAACAAAAGCACTTCTCACAGAGGGAATCGAGGAAGAGTCCACACACTGACTGATGGCAGCTGGGTCACACGCAGGAAGGAAAGACATGCAGAAACCTGTGCGGCTCACCTGCGGCGTGTGAACTTGGGCACTCTGCTGCTGCAGCATGGGGTCAGGTCCTGGGCCCGACGGGGCGGGTGTGGGGCTGGGCCCGCAAGTGGCGCGTGCGCCTTGTCTTTGGCTCGTTAAATCACCAAAGCTTCGAGAGCAGGCCGTCCAGGACGGGAGTCAGAACCTGTGGGATAAACAGAGCACCTCCTGAGGCTGGCTCTCTCTCACTGTCTCATCAGCGCCACTCAGAGGTGCCGTGCGGAGCAGGGAGGCCGAACACCAACTGGGAACAGTCTGCCCTAGGGCTGGACGACAGTGGCAGCCTGGATCTAGAAGAGTCAGGAGGGGAACTGCGCAAGTAGCTACAAACTAGTTACCGGCATGTTATGAAAACACAGTTTGCTCTACGTTTAAACTTTCGTGTTAGTGACAAGACCAGGGGACAAGGGAACAAAACCCCCACATCTGCCGGCAGCTCCAGTCTAAACGGCACTCTGAAGAGAAAGAGGCAATCGAGAATGACCTCCAGCTTTCAGATTTCATGAACCACTGAACCCCCACCCCTCAAAAAACCCAATCAAGGAAAAATAAGAATCGCCAAATTTTCTCTTTGCTCAGTGTGGACTTTCCCTTTAATTACCTCCTGCAATCACTATGATCACAGAAAATTGAGATACTTTAAAACTTTTAAGTGTGAAGATGTCTGGACATTCACACGTGGAGAGAACAGCCCAGTGGATGCCGTGTCCCCGTACTCTGCGTCAACAATGACTACTTCGCAGGGCCGGCCCCGACTCCTCTCCTGTCCCCGCAGGACTGCACAGCAAATTTCAGATACGTCCTGTCCGACGTCCCTGAGCAAAAGCTCATCAACACCAAACACAGGAAAACCGCCTCCGGTGTCCCTGCTGCGGTGAAGACTCCCACCACAGCGGGGACAGGCGAGCACTTCGTCGAACGTCTGGGATCTGGGAAAGGAGCAGCCAGAGGGTGAACAGAACTGGGAGACCCAATCCAATCAACTCGAGATAAGTCACTTAAAGAGCACCCATCCCATAGCCCACCTCTCCCAGTGGAGTCAGATTTTGAACAAACATGGTTTTTCCAGTTCTGACAGAAAGGTCAACCTCCATGTCAATCAGCTTCACCTGACACAGCGAGCGATAAGGTAAAAACGGTTTCTGAGATGTGGGAATCTACAGAAAGATGTCCTCATCACCAGCATGCCCTCCGATGTGCAGGCTCCACGAACACGTTTCCAAACCGGGGAAAGATGCGCTCAGGTTTCCCCCGCTCCAGGAAGGGCTCCACTCCTCCTCATCCTTTTCCAGCCCCAGGGGTGCTCAGGCACAGTGCCCTCAAACCAAACACCGCTCAGTGCAAGCGCACTGGCTTTCCCACCGCTGATCAACCTTACTGAGACTCACAGGGTCAACCACGTGCAGGCGGGGAGGGGCCTCGGAGGGACCGGGCTGGGCCTCCTGGGGGCACCGGTAGGGGGGCCTCCGGGCTCTTCAGCAGAGCACCAGTGCCTGGCAAGCTGCGTGTCCCTCTCCTCCGAGGTCGATTCTCTCATCCCTTACAGAAAGTCTCTTTCTGAGGATGCTACTCTAGCTAAGACCGCAGGGGAGACCTAACAGTACCCCATCCAAGCAACGGTACTTTAAACACCCACATGCCCCGTGACCGCGACAATGACCATGAGGAAGGTTACCTACCTTCTCCAAGGATGAGCCTTCTCCATAACGCTTACTAAAGGGAAACAAATACGATCTCAGCTCTGCTGCCCAACGGAACGCTCTGTCCCGATTTTGATTTAAGCCATTCCAGAGCAAGGCTAGATCCTGCGTAAAGGATGCTTCTGTGCCTAACGACTGTGCCCCACAGCGACGCAGGCCACTGCCTCCTGCCCGCCTGGGCTCCTATGGGGCAGCTCTCCCTTCCATCTCAGCTCGGGGTTCGCGAGGGGCCGCAGAGTGGACCTAGGGCCTCCCTGCGGACCGTACAGCCCCGGGCCCTGCCCGTGGACTCGGGAGCCCTCACGGACACGCGCCCACGTTTCCTCGCGGACCCCCGAGCCCCTCGCAGACCGCGCAGCCCTGGACCCTCCCCGAGGAATCCGGGAGCCCTCACGGACACGCGCCCACGTTTCCCCGGATCGCCCCCCGGGTACGCCCGCGACAGGCCGCAGGTTCCAGCGCAGCAGGCCTGGCAGAAGCCCTTCCCAGGCGGGGACGCGCAGCCTTCCCCCGATTAACGCACCGCCCAAACTCGGCCCTAACCTACCCGGCTCTCCGCTAGCCCGTTGCAGCCCGCGGCACTGGCGTCTGCTCCGCCCGGGCCCCGCACACTCACCATCCGGGCCCTTAACGCTTCACACACGTGTCACGGCGCTACTTAAAGGTACCGCGGCTCGCTGCCAGCGCTGCAGAACGCAAAAAGGCCGGGAGGGCTTTAAGAGGAGGGGCTGGCTTCGGCCCCACTCGCTGGACCCGCCTACAGCTTCTACGCGCCGGAAACGTCACCTCTCCATCCTGCGGCCCCGCCATCTACGCAATGACGCAAGTACGCACAGTGTAGGCGCCCCGCCCCCGGCTAGGCGAGTTCCCGCAGAGCACGCGAGGCTCTCACTTCCGGGTCCGGCGCGCGGGGCGCGTGGACTTGCACACCTGGGGCTGTGTGCCGGCTGCGCCTCAGGCTCTCCTGCTCTCAGGCAGTGATATGGAGGGCCGGGCCTCACTAGGGCCTTTAGGGACCGAGACAGGCCGGCGCGATGCGGACAGCCGGCCCAGGAAAGGCGGGGTTGCGAGCCCTGCGCAATTCCCTGATACCCCTCCCTCCAAAAGGTCGTCCCGTGACGACTGCTTAAGGCTTTGGTTGAGTGTTTGCAAATACGCACTGCTTTTGCAATATTGAATATTGTATTAAAAATATCCCTTTCCCTTGAAGCAGTTTCGTTGGCCTCGGGCAGGTGGAGAGAGCAGTTCCTAGCCTGACCTCTGGTGGTATTCTCAGAGAAGCAAAGGGTGGGAAAAAATGCTTTTCCCAAAAGGCGAACCTTGAGTACACAGCCCTATCTGCTGTGTCTGTCCTCATGTCCCTCTTGTAGTCTTTCAGGTGGGGAGTGGGGACGGAGAGAGAACGGGTGTCCTTGGAACAGCCTGCACCGTGTAGTAACACGTGGGTCTTGGTGTTTTTTGAAAGAGCAAATGAGCAGAAGCAAAACCTTAGGAGCCTGTTCCCTGAGAATTCTCGGTGTGAATCCTCCCTGCGCCCTAAGACAATGATTCAAACAAAGGCATTTTTCCCTATTCCAGGCCTGATACAATGTGTGAGTGATTAAGAAGTGTGGGGCAAGTGGTTGGGGTGGGGGGAGTGGGAGAGGGTGCAACTGGCAGGAATGAGTAATTGGGGTTTTATTCTAACTCTGTCCTAACTAGGATTCTTTTTTTTTTTTTTTTGGACACTTTAACTGCGGGCCTCAGTTTCCTCCTCTGAAATAAAGATAACGTTCAGCATCTCTTTAATTCTAGTAACAAAACTGATGGCATTTACTTCCATTGCCGAGCTCCTCTGTGCCAAATACCCAGCTGGCCTCTTTACCAGCACTGTCAGACTTAATCCTCCCGGCAACCCTGCTAAAAGATACGGTTCCCGTTTCCCATTTTACGGATGCAAAAACTTGAGTGTGCAAGATCCCAGCAAACAAGCGGTGGTGTGATCTGAGAGCTTAAACCCAGGTGTTTGTTAGGCTCCAAGTTCACACCTTTACCTCCCGCTCTCAGAGGTAACCTGGAAGTTCTTATGAGATGAGATGACAAGGAAGTAGCCTGGCTGCTTGAGAATGTTATTTCCTAGATGCCGGGAGGGGCCTTTGGCCAGCCACCCTCTGGCCCTGCTCCGCCTTCCACTTCCCACATATTCAGCTTCCCTCATAGAGGCCTTCAGGGTAGAAGCTTCTGGAGCTTCGTTGACATGGGCCCACATGAAAGTCCTCCCTAAGGTGCTCAAGCCCAGAGGTCACCTGAAAAATGCAAGTTAAAACCACCATGAGGTCTGCTCCGCTCCCTCCAGAACAGCTGAAATAAAAAGCCTGGATGTTGGAGAGAACGGGGAGCATGTGGACCCTCTGTAAGTCCGCTGGGCCGGTAAAATGAAGCAACCGTTCTGGAAGCTCATTTGCAGGTTTCTTTTAAGCAACAGCAGCACTTACCGTGAGAGCACATCCATCGCTATGGCCCGAGTGAGGGAGGCAGGCTGGCATGCTCCAAACGGGCAGAGGCGGGCCTCTGGCCCCTGTCTTTGGAATTGGGTCCAGGAAGTGCCTCCTGGACATCCCCCCAGAAGTCCCAGGAGCGCCTCAAACTCACGGTGCCCAGAAACAGCACCGCCCCGCCCTTCCCACACCACCGCTCCATTTCTGCCCTGTGCCCACATGGGCTGTGGTGCTGGCGCTCAAGCCAAATCCTTTCCCCTTGCAGCTCTTTCCAGGCTGCCTTGTGAACCAGTTTCCAGGGTGCCTGGCTGCTTGGGCACACTGGCAACACTGAGGGCAGAGGAAAGGAGAAGCAGGGCCATCCCTTCCCCTCTGCTGAGAATGGCTTTTCTGGCACTGGCCCGAGCCTCTCCCCAAGTCACCTCCCTGACCTCCAGGGGGCAGCCGCTGCCTCTGCCCCACCACCCTAGAGGTGCTGACAGCTTCCTGTGTGCCCTGGTAGGCTTCTTAGGGAGTTTCTTCTGTTAAGCAAAAGAACAAAAATCAAACAAACAAACAAAAAAACCCTGAACTGAATTTCCAGAGCTAAAAGTCCTGAGAAAAGTTTTATTGAGCCAAAAAGAAGGCTGGTCTCGGGGCAGGGAGTGCAAGCTGCCAGCCGCCTGGCCAGGTGGAAAAAACAAGCGTTCTTACTCATGAAGCAGGGGGAGGAGGAAGGAAGATGGAGCCAGCTGAAAGAATTGGGTGACAGGCTAAGGTAGGCAAACGGGTAGGAGGAGGTGAAGTGGAGCCAGCTCGGGGACAGCAGAGTCGGCAGAAGGAGGTCTGCTCTGCGGGCCGGCTGTGGGCAGCTGGCCGGAAAGCCCCGTGTGCACAGCAAGCAGAGGGTACTGGAGTTCGAGGGCACCCGGCTAAGGAAGCCTGCAGGGACGGCGCCTGGACGTTAGTTTGAAGTTCCAGCAGATGGAGGAGTGTGGCCGGGCCTCTGTCAGTTGGTCCCCAGCCAGGAACAGACTAACACTCCTCTCTCTCATTCTCTGGCTGCTGCGGTATAGTTCAGAATATTCCCCTTGTCACTTATCAGGATGTGGCCACCCCCGCGCGAGCCCCACTGTAAAGGCTGTCCAGGGTGGTTTGGGTGTTCCTGGTTGGACCTGGACTGATACAGAAACCCCAGCAGCTACCTACCTGGCCAGCATTTGGGGCTCCTCTCTCCCTCACCCGCCGTGTAAATCATCAATGAACACATTTTGCACATTTCACCTCTCAAACATTCCTGAAACCGTTCCCTCCCTTTCGTCCAGCTGTAGCTCCCCCCATCCTCTCCTGCGTTATCAAGACTAGCCGAATTCACTGCTCAAGCTGCTAAATGGAATAACGTATTCAAAAGGCCTATCTGAACACATTGCACATGTCTGAAACTTCCGTGTCCCTGGATGCTGATGTGAAAGCCCAGATCCTCAGCTTGGTCTCTAATGGCCCCTGGGGTCTGGCTCCTGCCTGCCTTTCTCCCCTCATCCCCAGCCACTCCCTGCCCTGCCCTGCCCTGGATCCCAAGTGCCCCCCAGACCCCAATCAGGCTGTGTCTGCCCCAGGCTCAAGCTGGTCTTTGGCCTAAAATTCCCTTTCCTACCCACCCTTCAGCCACCACCTCTGGCAGCACCTCCTCCAAGAAGTCTTCCTGGATTTCCTCCATCGCTGCCATTAGGTTGGTACTGCTTTGGGCTGGCCTGCACATGCCACTTAGACATTCAATGGGAATGTTCTCTGGACTTCTCCCTCTCCCACCGTGACTCTTAAGGGCCAGCACTGCATCTCATTCACCTGTTTGTGAGTGTCAGGCAGGTGTCCCCACTGGGTGGAAGACATGTGACCTGAGCCACATCTCCACAGGGGGCTCTGTCGTCCTTAGCCACGCTGAGGAAGGAGGGCAGGAAGGTGGGCTACTGAAGAGCTGGGCCCAGGAGTCTGCCTCTGCCTGGGTTCAGATCCCAGCTGCAGGGCCCCTGTCTGGACAACCAGGTGACTCCCTCCCATGGCTCGGTTTCCTTGTCTATCAAGTGGGGGAGACGAGAGGACGGATTCAGCAGAGTCAGCAAGGGCTCGAGGAGATGCCATGTGTCAAACTCGTAACACAAGTCCCGACTTGTAGTGAGCGTTCAAAGCGCCTGGACCTTTGAGACCTATTGGGACGATTTCCTCAGCAGCGGCCTGTGGAGTTTGGGGGCAGAGTCTCCTGAGTGGGGGGGCCAGGCCGTGGACGGAGAGGGGCAGGACCTGCACATGCAGAAAAGCTACCCCAGCAGGCCCGAGACTGCTCTCCTTGGGAAGCCTGCTTGCCACGTGGGTGTCCGGGAACCTAGATTTCCAGAGGGTGCACCCATTCCCGGCTCATGGGCCTCCATGTTTGTGATGCTGGGCGGGGGCTTTCCTTCTGGGGGTCGGGACTGTGCTGTGTGCTGGACAGAGGGCGCCGGCCTGCGTGACCAGTGCCCCACCACAACCTGGGGCCGAGTCTCTGACCTGCTCCCTTGGTGGGGTCTTGCTCCTGGCCCTCCCCGCACCCCTGACTCCACCTGAAGGGGCAAAGCAAGACGCAACTGGCCTAAACAGACCACTCTCTTCGGCTTTCTTTACTTCGGGGTCACGCAAGCAGTGTGCTGCCTCTGCGCCCCTCCTGGATCCCATCCTTGAGTCCTCCTAACACTGCCCTTTCTCCCTGTGACCCCCGCCCGACAGCCCTGCCCCCGTCTGCAGGCTCGATTTTGATGTCTCATGTTTGTGCTCTGCTTAATCGCAAAGACATATTTCTCCCAGTTGTTTCTGCATGGAGGTGTGCAGGGTTGGCTCATGTTTCTGAAATGTCGTTTCCCCCCCCCCCCCCACAATCAACTTGGCTTTGGGAGGAGGAAATCTGCTGTTACAGCTAAATGATCTCCCAAGTCAAAGCACTGCCCTTCACGTGCCCTTCACGCGAGACGGTCAAGGCACCTGCCTGTGACCAGGGGCATTGTGGGTTGGCTCAAAGCTCGAACCCGAGGCTGGTGGGAGGCCTGGTCGCCCACTTCAAAGTCTTAACGCAAGACCTACGGCAACAACAAAGTGCCTGTCGCAAAACTGAGCCCAGCAGAGGACACAGAGGGCCACTGTTTGGGTCTGACTTTTCTAAAGACAAAGTTCGATCAGGTAAACACATCCATTAGTAACGAGGGGGACAGGACGGTGCTCCCCAGACTCCCCAGTATTTTACCGAGTCCTGGTGGCTCTCCCTCCCTCCCCTGGGCACCCCCACCCCGGCCCTGTTAGGTGTTCTGACCCGAGGGCCGGCTGTCCTCGGCTGTCCTCCCCCGTCCCGGTCACCGCCCGTTCACAGAATGAGCAAAACCGCGTGGGAAGGAGCGTCAGGCGGACTCCCTAACCACCTGGTCACCCCATATGTGGGTCTCCACACTGATCCCCACTGTTTGCAAAGATCAAGAGAATTCGGGTAATTGTTGACACTGGATCACGGGTGCATAGCTTTTATGCCGTTCTCTCATGTTTTTGTATGTTTGCAAAGTTCCACCTGAAAAAAATCGCGTTTGACCTGAATACATGAAATAAACGAGAGGGCGCGGCGTGTGGTTTGCTAAGACCCACCCCACCCCCACCTCCGTATATGTCACCGTGTGGGGAAAACAATGGAATATTTCGCCATCAGTGACATTAAGTGGATGGCGGTTGATGCCGTGGGACACAGACACCGGCAGACACTGTCCCGCTCACTCTTTGCTGCTTCAGAACGGCATCGGTAAATCTGTTCTCGCAGATTAGGCCGACCGCACAGAACGGGAACCCAGCCTTCGGGGAGTCCCTGGAGGAACAGATTCTGCCCGTGGGCCGGGGTGCAACTAGATCACTCAAGAATTTTCACATGGCGGCTTGCAGTATATGACACTTGGTTCGAGTTGAAATCACGATGGGGCCACCTCTCCCAGCACAGGAGGAAAGTGGGGGCGGGAGGGAGGTGGGCCCCAGAACAGGAGCAACCCCAGGGGGCAGGTGCCACATGCGCCCCTTCGTGGAGCCTCGTTCAAACCACTACAGGACGGAGCAGCATTCAGAGGACCAGCCAGGAGTTCAAGGACAGCCGTGGGCTCTCCTTCATTTCTCAGGTGTGACAGCAATCGTAGGGGATGTTTATAAAAGTTCTTAATTTTTAGACATATGTGCTAAAACATTTAGAGGTGCACCTGTACCATGTCTGGAACTTTCCCTGCCCCATAATCTTGGGCAGGGGGTGGGGTGGGGGTGCCGGTGCAGAGGGAAGGCACAGGTGTGAATCCTCACTGTGGGAGACACAGGGTGGGTACTGGGCTCTGCTGGTGTGTGTGTGTGTGTGTGTGTGTGTGAGTGTGAACAGAAACACCTGTGCTGAATGAAGGGCCCCTCCCCATGCCATTGTTTGCCAGTTTAAGGAAGTCCTGTTCACACTGACTGCTTGTCTCTGCCGCACCCTGGGCTGGCCTCTGGGCACCAGGGCCTGTTCCTCTCCGGAGGAACACTTCCCTGCCCGTCCCCCAGGGCAGAGCCTCAGAGCACAGAGGTTCCGCTAGAAAGCAGCGGATCTGGACGCCGGACACAGCCACACAGAGAGGGCCAAGACTTCGATAATACTGTTTATTTATTGTCCACTGCCCAAGCGACCACTCCAGAATGACACAAAGCATCAGAGACGCGCGCAGTCTGCTTGCCGACTCTGGCGTCCCTCGCGGTTCCCAGCACAGGGAGGTCTCAGACTTGCTGTTCCAGCAGAAACACATCGCCCCAGATTTTTAAAAAATCCAAACAAAACGAACAAAATCAACAAAGCTTTAAATTATGGCAGCAAGTCCGGGATTGCTTATTACTTATCAAGCAAAGATTTGAAAATAACTACAATGTAAACTTTATTGTAAATATTTCGAGTCGCTTGCATGAAGACAACGGAGGGAGGAGAGCGCGGCACTCAGAATGGAGCGTACATGAACAACGCCGAGCGCAGAGCCTTCTTCCGCGGCGTGGACACTGCGATCACGTATGGCGACGGGGTCTGAGTGGCCTTGTCCCTCGGCCGCCCCCGGGCACTTCCTCTCGGCTCTTTCCTTTTTTCCTGCTCGGCCTGGCTAACAGACCGAAGTGCGTGGATTCAATTACAAAGGCCGTCTCTTAGAACCAACCGACTCAGAGGTCCTTGTCTTTGTAATACCTTGAACCAGAGAAAAGATGGGAGGTGGAAACAGCAACGATAACTCAAAGAACTACGGGCGAGAGCTGGAGGAACCGCCGCCCTAGGCTGGGACCGCGCCACACTTTCCACTCTGGGGCCAACGCTGCCAGGAGCAGAAACCTCAAAGGAAAGGTGCAAGTCTAACACCTACCAAGGGTAATAAAAATCACAGCACAGGAATGATTACAACTGGTGTCAGAAACCAACCAAAACATCGGAAAAGTCGGCAGAAACAGGAGTAAATGTTACATAGGATAACACCGTACAGGAAGCCGACAGGAGGGGCGGCTGGAGCGCTCGGAGGGCTCGGAGGCTGGTGCTCCCGTCCACACTGAAGCCACACAGACTGGTCCCCGGCTCTTCTCCTAGTCTGCCCTGGGAAGGGGAGTCATTGGGGTCTACACTGACCGGGTCCCGGCTGGGCACGGGGCTGCATGCCACTTGGGGGTCAGGGGTCTCACAGGCACTGTGGGGTCCCTGCAGAAGAGGGAGGGCTTGGAAGGTGGCGACTTTGGAAGAAGTTTGCGGGGGGAGCCTCGCAGGCCAGCAGGCGGGCCGCAGTTTCGTGGTGTGTGTGCGCGTGTGTGTGTGCACACGCGCTGACATCTGTGCGTGTGTGCATATGTGCTGTGTGCTGACATCTGTGTGTGCGTGCACATGTGCTGATGTGTGCGTGTGTGCTGACGTGTGGGTGTGTGTGCGTGCCTGATAGTCACGATACACTCCGAACAGCTGGTCCTTACAAAACAGGTAGGATCGAAAAGATTATCTTTATTCTTACTGAGCAATGTCTGCCCGTGTTAACCCCCACTTTGCCGGCATCTGAAAACCGCTCTTGGGGAACAAACAGGTTCCCTAGTTCTCTAGGAATGAGGTTTCTCAACAGAGACATCTTGGTACCGCAAGGAACACCAGCAGAGGCTGGTGTGCCTGCAGGGTGGGTCCACACGCTGTTTGAGAAGCCAGCTTTAGAAAAAACGAGATCGGTGCCTCTTAAAGCCGGCAACCGCGTCCTGGGGGCCCAGGAGGAAAGGAGTTTCACCGAAGCTGCCTGCGCCAAAATTCGTCCTTCCTAGGCTGGGACTTCACAGGACACCTAGCTAACTTCCCACCTAGAAATCCAGGCACAGGGACTGCCAGTCTGGGGGGGAAGCGGTGGTCATATGGAACCTCAGGGGGGAGACACAGCAGGACCTGGCTTTTGAAGTCCCCAGGGCGGTGCAGAGGCCACAGGCTGCGCCCTGCAAAGCCTCCTGCAAAGCCTCCACCTCTGACACAGATGGCAGAGTGAGGGGACTTCAGCAGCTCAAGACTAAGCCGCAAGGGCAGCCAAGTCTGTCCTCAGGATGGAAGGACTCACGTCCCCCTAAGGGTTGGGGAATGTGTGCGTGGGTGGGGTGGGGGGGCTGCCATGAGTTGGCTGAAGTGGAAGCAGTCACGCCCACATCGCCACATGCCCCGGAGGGAGGCTCCCACTGAATTCTGTGGAGTAATCAGAGTGATTGGGGCCCCTCGGGGAACAAGCTGCTCCTGGGACACAGGAGTCCCAGATGTGGAGTCCGATCAGCTCAGGGAGCCAGGGGGCGGGGCGAGGCACCCCAGGGCCAGCAGTGTGGACGCTGCAGAAAACGAGGGACACGCCCCTATCAGATGAAAGGACCTGGTAGGCCTGCTACACAGTCTCTCAACGACCCTCAAGTTTCTGCAGAATGCACATTCCCAGGCTCAGCCCTGACCATGCTGGGGCGGACGGCCGGGGAGGAGCCCCTGAAGTGCTACCCGCTCAGCGTTGGTGCAGTGCCAAGGCTGGGCCTGGGAGGAAGCCAGTGTCCTGCCCCTGCCCCCAGCCCGGGATCAAGACTGAGACGCTTGGAGCCCAGGCTGGCGGTGCCGTGTGGGACCGGCCTGTCCCTCCAGAGCCACAGCCGCACTTGCAGGGGTGGGGGTGGGGCGGAGAACGACACGGATTTAGACCCACTGGGGTGACTGCTTTATTCATGCTACTTCCAGGAAGGGGCGTCAGAGCTGGACCAGTCTGCACTCTCGGAGGCTTTTCCGTCGGCCACGGGGGCGCCGCGGCCTGCTTACGGGTCCTCGATGTCGAGGAACCCCTGCTTGGGCGGCGCTGCTCCGCGGTACCACGCGCAGGAGCCGTCATTCCTCTTGATGCAGGCGAAGAACTTGGCCTGGTGCCCGTTGACGCTCTTCTCTGTGACCCAGTCCATCCACAGGCACTCATCCAGGGAGGAGGTGTAGCAGGGGGTCGCGGGGCAGCGCGTGATCTAGGAAGAGGGGCGCAGAGTGGGGCTCAGGGGGACTGAGGCTGCTCGGGGGCGTGTCCCGGACCCGGCAAAGCACCTGGCGCAGGTGGCCGGGGGCCCTTTGTTGAGTGGATGACCACAGGACAGCGGGGAGCTGGGACGGGAGGGAGCCTGTTCCGTCCACAGCCTTTCCTCAGAGCTGCGCTCTCCAAACAGCAGCAGGCGGCCTGCCTGAGGTGGGGCGGGGAGGCGACACCAGGGGGGCCTGTGCAACCCTGGCCACTGCAGGTCCTCCTCCACTGTGGGCCTTCTGGTCTACCTTCTCTGAGCACAGCAAAGTGATGTTACCTGTGCCCACCCTCCTGGGAGTGTGAGAGTAACAGTCACAACAACGCAGGGCCTGAAGTCTCCTGCAGAGGGTGGCAGGTGAGGGAAAAGGCTGTGTCTCGCTCCCAAGGCCACCTGGGCTTGGGTGGGGGTCTGGGGGTGGGGGCAGGAAGCAGCATTCGGGCTGAGGAAGCTGAGTCTACAGGAGGGCAAAACCTCCAGGACCAAGTAAAGAAGAAGAACTTGGTTTTGATTTTGTGTTGGGTGCAGGGGCATCTGCTCAACGTACGTAGAGCTGTCAGTCAGAATCCTCACCTCGAATGAGCGAAGGGCAGGCAGGAGGGCCACATGCACAGGGCCCAGCACCTCCGAGACCCTCGCTCGCTCGCGGTGATGCAGAGGGGCACCTGGCCCCCAGCAGCGCGTGCTGCGACAGGGCCGGCAGGCAGGGTGGGTGACCCCAGGATGGCTCACCTTCCACGCCTGTACGAGTGTTGGTGACGCCCTCACTGGGCCGCTTTTGATCACTTTTGTAGAAGGGGGCTGGGGTTTCTGGCACTCGGCACACAGGCCCCACCTTTACAAGGACCCGTGCGTGGAAGGGGCGGGGGGTTGGCAAGAGGGTGACGGGTGGGACTCTTACACAGCACAGGCTTCACCCCTGCACCATTGTAGAAAATACTCATGGCCACAGTTTCCCCACAAACTTCTTCCACAAGAGGGCCCCCCTTCCTAGAAGCGCCGGGCCCCTGGCCACACTGCCCTCACCCCTTAACCCTCCCCCCTCAGCAGAGGGACACCTCAGGGCTCCATCCCCACCAGATGACCTCACTGGTGGGGAGGCCGCACGTCCCCATAGCCCTGGTTGAGTCGGGACCCTGCACACTGAGAGGCCCTGGAGAGCCGGGGGTCGAACTCTGCAGCCCACCTGGAGGCGGCGGGGACGGGGTGAAGCCCGGAAGGAGGGCCGGCTTACCTTGCACTCACAGCCCATCTGGTACCTGTGGTTCAGGCTCTTCTTCTGAGTGGTGCTCAGGGTGTCCCAGGGCACGATGAAGTCACAGAGAGTGACGTGCATCTTGCCGTCCCCCTCGGCCTTTCCTGAGGAGAGACAGGGATCCCTGAGCTCAGGTCCTGCACCAGGCGTGGCTTGGGCAGGGGGAGGCTCAGTTCCAACGACACCGTGTGCTAGGGCCGAGTGGTGTCCCCCAGATTCGCAGAGTGGAGCCCCGGCCCCAACAGCTCAGGAGGTGACAGTGTGTGCAGACAGAGTCTTTAAAGAGGTGAATTTGTTAAAATGAAGTCACATGGACGGGCCCGAATCCAGTCCTTACGAGGTGATCAGGACGCAGGCACACACAGAGGGACGACCGTGCGGGGACACAGGGAGAGGACGGCCGTCTACACGCCCAGGAGAGGGGCCTCAGAGGGAACCAACCCTGCCAACCCCCTGACCTCGACTTTCAGCCTCCCGCACTGCGAGGGGACGAATGTGTGTACGCCGCCCGGGCTGTAGTATTTACCACAGCAGCCCGAGCTGACTAAGACGCCACGGATTCCTTATTCCGAGGGGAAGAAGGCGGGCTCCCTGCAGCACACCTAGAAGAGGCGGGGAACTGAAAAGCAGACCTCTCCTACTCTCTACACAAGGTATCGTGGCGACGTGTCCCTCCCGTCTTCCCTCCTGCCCACGCACTGACGTCAAAGGTCCCGTCGTAGGTGGGTTGAGGACACTGCCTCCTGTTTTATTTTTCAGCAACTATTTGTCCACGCGCTTTTCCTCCATTGGATGTGGAACTTGGAATGCTGGGGTTTTCCACGACGAGCAGCAAAAGCCTGGGACCCCACGAAGTCGGAAGCCTCCCCTGAGCCCCCTCCCCGGGACGAGGAGGGGCTGCTGCTGGCCTCTCGGACCTTAGGCTCCTGACGCCCTCCCTCCCCTTCGTGAATTAAGAGTTCACGCTGCTGAGGGTCTTGGCCCCACAACAGGAAATGACAGGCAAGTACAGCAGCCAATGACAGAACCTAACAAGGGACAGGGGACCTCGTCCCTCCTGCTCACACGGCACCCTGTCAGGAGCACAAACACCCAGCCGTGGGCAGGGCGCCTGGCAGAGCGTGCTGCGCAGCTCCCTGAGAGGCTGAGCCCAAGTCCCTGGCACGACCACGCCGCTGTACCAAGCTCAGTGACCTCAGGCATGGCGCCGGCCACGGAGAATCTGCTGACAGACCTGCACTCTGTGAGGCAGGACAGTGGCCAGACGACCGCGTCCCCATCATGGGTAGCGGAACTGTGCCAGGGGCAACTCGGACGGCTCGCTTGAGGCTGGAGTGGGCGCTGTGACCTGACCTCCCCACCGAGTACCGGGCAGGGGGCGGGAAGCCCTCTCTTCACGCATGTGCCTGTTTTCACCGGTCCTTAGCTTTAGGAGCTCTGTCTTCCCTTGTGTATGCGTTTGGACTCCGTAGGACACTGCGGGGGAAGAAACGGACCAAGAAGCAGGGCTGCTCCTGCAACACTGAGGCTGAGCCCTAACAGCTGAAACAGAGAAGTGTTCGGTGGCCTTCACGCTTCCAAATTAGATGCCTGACTTTTCCTCCCTAGACCTGTGGCCTTTTCCTGTGAGTTTAGAGTATCTAAGGAAGGCACACCACCGGCAAAAGGCAGGTAATTCACTCCTCTGGCCTGGTTTCTTCCAGCACTGACTAGCCGCAGTGCACCGCGGCCCCTCCCCGCCTGCTCCTGCTTTATCCTGCTCCTGCTTTATCCACAGGCTCCACTTCTGGCTCCGCCCCAAACTCCCAGAGTCAGGGCTACTGTCTCCCGGACCGGTCTCAGTGTCCACGTCCTGTGGGCCCTTGTCTTTCGTGCGTCTTGCTCCCTCACATCATAAGCACAGGGTCAAGGTTGGGTCTCAATCCTTTTCTCAGCTCCTCGCACATAGTAATTGCTCAATAAAAGTTCCCCGACAACAACTGTGGCATTTGTTCCGACAATTTGCTTCACTACCTGAGGTTCTCCCTTTTGAGGTTTTCACCACCAATTCAAGCTTCGGTGGACAGGAGGCAAAGGCAGGTCGAGGGCATGGGGTGCAAACTGTATCCTTTCAACGGCCCTGGTTGCTGGGCTCAGGTGAACTCTGGAGGTTGTGGACAGGTGCAGGAGCGTCTCAGAACGTGAAAGGGAGACCCCTTCCGGAAGAGGTAACTAACACTGGCCTGGGCGTGCGGGACGAGACCATCTGTTACAGCATTCTACTCAAGCCTGCCGTGGAGGAAAGCGAAGTCGTTCTTGGATACAAACAGCAATTAATGAAAATCTGTAACTCAGGGTGGTAGGTTTATTTTTCCTTTTGGAGGAGAGGGCTATAGAAGAAAATTACAGGGCCGATTCTCTAACAGTGCCTGAACAGGGCGGCCCAACTCGCCAGGGGAAGGTGACTCATCGCCCCGGAGGGGGTGGGCTGCCTCGGGCTGCTGCTCGGTCACCCCCAGCCCCGTGACTTCTGGTTAGCCCGTCCCGACTCTGGGAGAAAAAGATTTAGAACCTGTGCTTTAGAAAACTCCATGCGGGGTTCGACCGGGAGCCATCACTGAGCCCGGGGAAGAAGTTGGGTTGGAAAGCTTCCTCCAGACTGGGTGAGTCAGCAACTTCGGCCGTGCCTTGGGGCCAAAAAGGGAACTGAAATGCATCCCATGTCACTTGCTGGCTTCTGATATTACACGTGAAGCCGGCTGAGGTCACAAGCACAGGTATCAAGTGAATGCATCTTCCAGCGTCTTGAGTTCGGGCGGCACACGCAGCCACAGCTTGGATGGCTCGGCTGTAGCGAGCCTCCAGTATGGCCGCCACACTTCCGGGCATAATGAGTTGTCTTCCCATTCAAACTGGGGACAATCCCATAGGTTCATGTGTGGGGACAGCCACGACACAGACGTGTGACAGAGATGAATGGAAATTGTCAGGCTTTCTGTGCTCGGTTCTTACCACTTCTTTTGGACACAGAAACCCCGCTTTCGGACAAAGGACTGAGCAAATCAGATCCTCTCCTACCACGTCCCCCAAAAGACAGAAAACAAAGCGACCCCCAGCAAAGGGGTTACCACTAGGCAGTGACACCACCTCTGCCCTCAGTACTCGTCCTGGACCCGCACTTTCCGGGCGGGCCTGCAGTTCCCTCACGGGCTCCGAGGTACGCGGGACAGGGACAGACGTGAGCCACATACCTAGGGCAGACACGGCATGCTGGGGCCATCTCCCGGGCCGCCCGGCCCTCGGGCCCGGTCGAAGGGACTGAGGATTTGAACTCTCCACCTCTGGGAGTAAGGGGCAGTGCCAGGGTCATCAGGGCCTCTGGGCGAGAGGCAGGTCTGACCGACCAGAGAGCACCCCGAATAGGAAGGTGGTGGCCTCTGTAAGGGAGGTGCGGGGCCTAGGCCTGGGCGTGGCCCTCCTTAGTGTGCACTGAGGGCTTCCGGGCCCAGCGGAACGGGAGTTCGGCCTCCGACCCGGAGCCGAGAAGGTTCTTGTTAGAAGCTGGCTCTCCGTCCTGACTGCACACCACACATTTCTGGACAGCTTTAAAGACGCTGCTGCCCAGGTCCCACCCCTGAGATGCTGCTGGAATTGGGGTGCGGTGCGGCCCGTGCATCAGGAGTTTTGCACGCTCCCTGTGGAGCTCTGCTGAGCCGTGCAGGCAGAGGGCTCCTGGCCAGGTGTGGGGTGGGGCGGCCGCGACAACCCAGACCGAATGAACAAGGTGGCAGAGGGTAGGAGACCCCGCAGCCAGGTGGACCAGGTACTAGCTTCTGGCTGCACCACGCCCGGCTGCGAGACCCAGGCCGAGAGGTGTGCGGAGGAATGCCCGCCAGCTGGCACCCGGGAGGGGAACCTAGAGGGCCCAGCGCATGCCGACGTCTACGGTGTGAATGCTCCCGCCCAGGCCAATTTTAAGCTACCAACGCGACGTCAACTGAAATCTAACAATTGGTGCGTGGAAGTGGGCTCAGCACCCACACTGTGTCTGGGGCGCACGGCCGCAGCACCTCACTCCTCAGTCTTCCCACCTGTAAACGGGATTGTACCAGCACCTTCCTCAGAGGGGTGGTGAGGGTTAAACGGACTCAGCGCGAAAGGCATGCAGACAGTGTCAATGCCAGGAAAAGGGCACTCCGATGTCTAGTCACAGGCAGGCGGTAAAGCCTGTAGTAGATGCCAGACTGAGGTCGCTTTACCACCCAGGAGCCCAAGCCCTCCCCCTCCTTCAGAGCTTCTGCAGCGCTGCAGTTTGGCCAGACAGCCCCTAGAGGGCAGTGTGAGGAGCCGGAGCAGGACTCCGGGGCTGCGGTTTCATGGGGCTGGTCCTCACTGACCAGCACAGAGAGAGAGGACAAGGAGAAGCCGAGCCCTGGATTTGCTGCGGCAACAAGTCCCCAGCACCGTGGGAGTTCTGTCTCCTTCCTCTTCTCTGATCGTAGTTTTCTCACCATGCGAGTAATAGATGCCATAATTTGCCAAACTGAGCCAACACCGGAAAGCAGAAAAGAGGAGACAGAAGTGGTGATAAGACGCAGGCTGATTTCCGCCCACACTGTTTCAGGCACATGCTGAGGTCGCTGCACCTGCGCCGGGCGCGCCAGCAGCCCCCTGCCTTTGCCCCTCCTGCATTCCAGCGGTGGCAGGGGTCGGGGGTCAGAGCTCTGCCTCCCGACTTTGTCCCTGTGCCTGACTCTCCACTGGATGTCACTTTTCTTACAAAAATAGTAGCTGCTGGGACCGGAAGATGGAGCGGAAAGGCAGCTGCTCTGCAAGCAGCCTGGCCGTCCCCCAAGTGATTAAACGCAGTCGCCATATGTCTCGCAATTCCGCCCCCAGGCATCCACCCAGGAGGAACGAAAACACACGTCCACGCGAAGGCTCGTGCACAAGTGTCCATAGCGACACCGTTCACGCTCACCGAGAGGTGGAAACCACCCCCCGTCCACGGAGTGATGACGGGGAGACGCAGTGTGGCGTGCCCACTCAACATCGGTGGCATGTTCTCCGGCCAGAAAAAGGCGTGACGTGCTGACGCCTGATACAGAGCGCCCGGACTTTAAACACAGAGGAGTGACCGAAGCCAGACACAGGGGGCCGTGCACCACGTGACCTCACGGGGTGAAGTCTGCAACAGGGGGCTCCGAGGAGTCGGGACTCGGGTGGGTGGCTGCTGAGAGCCGGGGTGGGGGTGGGGAGAGGGGGCTGGGCAGGCGACAGTGAAGGGCACAATGCCTCTTGCCTGGTGACAGGCACACACCTGCGTCAAGGCCAAAACCACTGACTCACACATCGCCAATGGGCGAACTGTATGGTGTGTGGATTTTCTCTCAGGAAAACTGTTAGCAAGCAGCTCTCAGAACATGTGGGATGCTCAGGAGTGCCCGTGAAAGAAGGAAAAACCTCCCATCATCCCAAAGGAGAGGAGCCAGGGTCTTGATGTAGCAACAAAGCCACCACAGAGGCAGGCGCTGAACGTGAGCACTGGGGGGAGGGAGGAAGGGAGGGAAGACCCAAGGACACATCCCAGAAGTCTCCCTCCTGCAGCAACCGGTGGGCAGGCGCACGGCCAAGGTTGGCCCCTGCACCTGTGAGGGTCTATCCCTCTTTGCCCCCGCCAAGCACCGACTCATGTTCCATTTGCCAAAACACAAAACCGGTCTCATCTTCCCTAATCTCTTCCCCTGCGCCTCCCCTGCCATGGGACCAGGTGCAGCTGTCTGGACGTCCTGAGTCCCCACTGCCCAAGCACAGGGGCAGGCCCTAGGGGCCCTGAATTTTGAATATTCTCAGTGCAAGGGGAAAAAGGCACAATCAACCTAAACAGAAGGAAATCCCTCAAGTCGTGGAGGTTTGGGTTTGGAGGTCATTTACATGACTACACTTATGCTGTGGAGCAAAACACGACGCCTGTCTCTTCCTTCTGTGTAAGGCTATGGTCCGACCCCCGCTCTCCCTGGGAGGGGGCAGGAGTGGTCCCTGCTGACCAACACAGCGCTAGCCAGGCCGGAGGCCACTAGCCACATGAGGCTGTTTGCAGGACACTTAAACCAATGGACACAAAGTCAAATTAGAGCTGAGCTCTTCAGGGGTACTAGCCCTACGCGTGGGCTGGGGGACCACACGTGGCTGCCACGCAAGGTAGCACAGAGCATTTCTTCCATCCCTGGGAGTTCTGCTGGACCAGCAGGTCTTGAGTCCGGGCAGCTCTGCCCCCCAGGGGACATTTGGTGATGTCTGGAGACCCCACAACTAGAGGGAGGATAGTACAGCAGTTAATGCGTAGAGGCCAGGGACACAGCTCAGTGTCCAGCACAGGACAGCCCCAGGAGAAGAAGGTCCGCAGGCTGAGGTAAGCCCCGCCCCACTCCCGGGGGCAGCCTGGGGCAGGCAGCAGGGGTAGGAGAAAGCCAGGGGAAATGCTTTCGTTTCAGAATCCGGTATAAACAAAGCAGATGCGACAATAACCCATGGGGGCCACCAGACAATGGAACACTCTTCCGCCTTAGAGAGGCAGGAATCCCAGCCCCCACTGCAGCACGGAGGGACCTGGAGTGACACTGCCACATGCGAGAGGACAAACCCTACATGATCCCACCTAGAAGAGTCAGATTCTCAGATTCACGGAGACAGAAAGTAGGTGGTGGGTGCTGGGGGCCGGGGGAGGGGCGGTGAGTGGTGCTTCACGGGGACAGAGCTTCAGTTTGGGGAAAATAAAGTTCTGGAGACGGTGGTGGTGACGGTCGCACAGCCACGTGAAGACACCTAATGCCACTGAGCTGGGCACTTAAGACGGTTAAAATGGTCAACTCTATGTGACGTGTATTTTACCACAATAACAAAATAAACAGAGACGCCGAACGTAGGAGCCGGGAAAGTGGCGTGCGTGGTGATGGGCATGGTGATTCATAAGGACGCCCACAGCTTTCAAACAAGGTCTCAGCTCTCCCTCCCGCCTCCCTTTCGGGAACAAAAGGCAAAACTCTCACCTCTGTCCCTACCGGAGCTCAAATCTCCTACCGGTTACTGTTTCTTCCCGCCAAGCCCCCGGCCCCACTACTGCAGTGGGGGAACGTGGCTGGGAGGGGTGGTAGGCGAGGGTGCGCCAGGAGTTCTGGGAAAAGGCAGGGTGGCGCAGAGGTTCCCCGCTGGCTGCTCCTCCTGCTCCACACCTCCCGCCCCGGACGGCCTCCAGCAACACTCTGCGTCCACACCCACACACATACCGGCAATGAGATACTCCTTCTTTCCTCCGACGTCCAGGGAGACCCCGCAGATGGCGGAGGAGGGGGCCGTGTAGATAAACTCGATGTCCTTGTCGGGTCCTTTGAACATCTGGAGGACGAGGATGAGGAAAGGTAAGCAGAAGGGGCTGCGCAGCCAGCGGGGTTGATTCTGCCCAGGATTGGGTGGGGGCCCCACCTGCACCGAGAGATGGGCAGGAGACACCCATTCCGACCGCACAGCGATGCTTGGCAGTGGCTCACCGCTTAGTGTGGCGCTGTCTGCAGGCTGGGGGCATTGCCGCCTAGAGGGACCCGACCCCTCTTGGGCACCCCCTGTGTGCCCCATGCTACCAACAAGGTCCCCTCAGAACCTCTGCAAGGGGCTTGTGTGTCTCCAAGTGACTGTGCCCAACACGAAGGATGGCTGCCTTCGAACCCCACCCCGTGAGAGCACAGGCCCAGATGGGCATCACAGAATGTTCCGTAGAACCTACAGCGGACGTGGTGACTGGACCTGAGGGCACGCCATGCTTTTTACCCATCGAAACGAAGGGAACACATTTCGGAACTACCCCAGCTGATGGGGCCACACCACGCCCCCACAGCCTGTCAGGCAAGTACAGACGAAGGGACGCTTGATCAGCCTGTGCCTGATGCCCTTACTGTCTGCTCCAAGGATGGCTGGACTTTGTCCAGGAATCCAGCAGCACCCCAAGACAGGGGTGGGGGCACACTTCCGAACAGTGTCCGACCTCTGGGGACCCAGCCTCACTCCCCGCCCTCCAGCAGCTTGGCCCCTTACCTTGATCTGCTTGATCTCGTACTCGATCCTCTTGATGGGGTTGCCGTAGATGTCGTTACCCGACCCCACCTCCTTCTCGCCGACCACCTTGGCCCTGATCACTGCAATGCAGAGAGACGCGGAAGTGAGCGGAGCTGTCATACCCCGTCCTGGCTCAAAGGACGGGGAACGGGCAGGAGGCGAGGGGCACGAGGACCTGGGCCCCAGCAGAGCCCTGGATGCCACACGAGCCGAGCAGGCAGTCCAAGTGATGGCACGGAGATGCCTCCTAGCTCCTGGAGTCTTCAGCAAAGGGCCCAGTGGATCCCTAGGCTCGCTGCCGGTTTTGGGGCAGACATCAATCGGAACAAAGCCCTCTGTGGCCGCGGGGTTTGGGTTTGAGTGCCTTGGGGCCTTTCCATGTTCTCCCAGGTGCCCGCCATGGTGGCTGGGGGGGAGGGGAGCAAACAGATCAGCCCAGGTCCCTGTCACGAGCTCGAATGCCTAGACTCCCCCATCTGCCATCCATCTGCCACCCACCAGCAAAGGCCTTTCCAGGCTGAACTAGAGGGCTAGGGGCCACCTCCCAGAGGCCCCACCCCGTGGAGGTCTGGGGGCTTGAATCTAAAAGGTCTCCCCTGCTCCACTGTCCCCCAATCTGTCCTAAAAGTGTCCCCGAGAAATGCCCTACGGACAGTCTTCGTAATAACAAATGCAGCATCATGAGCGTGACAGAAGGGGCAGAGCATTTTAAGGAAAGGGCGCTGAGCTGGGTGCGGGAGCGCTCATGCTCACATGGCAGGCCTAAGGGACACGTGCCCAGCAAGGAGGCCAAGAGGGAAGAAAGACGATCCTGGGCCAGGACGCAGGACGAAGGACAGGGGAAGAGGTCAGACTGGAAAGGTCCCAGAATGTCCCCAAGTGCCCTCGGCCGCTCAGGAGCCCCGCACTGCAGGGCTTCCTCCCAGCTCGGAGGCGGGGACCACGCTCCACCCCGTCACCTGACACTGTCACTGGGCACAGCCACTCTCCTTCCACTGAGAGGCTTATCAGCTGAGGCCACAAACTGCTCTAATGGCTTTAAAAGCCTCGCCCTGCAAGCTGCAACTGTGTGGGGCCGCTCTGGGGAGGATCACCTTGCTGTGGATGTGACGGAAATTAGAAATAAGGAGCAGACAGCTCCCCTCAGAAGGGAGCTTCCCCCCTCCCCCCGCCCCAGCAGGCAGCTCAGGTCCCCACAGAGCAGCGAGGCCCAGGTACCTGGGTCCCTCGTCTGTGCCCATGGCCCTGGACACCAGAGGGGCCCTCCGAACCTTGGCCTGGCACCAGAGCCCCTGCCAGGGCCCCACCATGCCTGTCCAGGCCAAACTCAGTCTTGTGTCTTCTGTTGGGGCTGAGTCACAACCGGTCCCGGCCACAGGTTCCTGTTTCCCAGACCAAGCCAGAGCCCGACCTGCAAAGTCACATCTAGGAACCACCACCCAGTGGGCCACCCCCGAACAGAGGGCTCTGCTCTTGGCTGCAGGTCACCCCGTTTCCCGCATCCTCTCCCATTCGAGCACCAGGCAGGAGTCTTTTCATAGCCCCGACCCTTCCAGCTCAAACAGCCACATCAGCTGCTCGCTGCCCTGTCTGAACTAGGAAATGCTCTGCAGCCTGGTGCCCCACTACCGCTACGTCAGCTGCCTCGGTGGCCCCCGCTCTGCGGTCCCACCAGTCCACAATATTCCCCCAAGCCTGGACCTGCCCCAGGGCGTCCCCACCTCTGGACACACAGCTTTCTTGTGTGCGCCATCCCCTCCTCCCTGCCTGGAGAGCAGCTATGCATCCTTCAAGGCCCAGCTGGAATCGCCCTTCCTTGTCCCCTGACCCCTGCCCACCTGGGAAACCCCGCCGGGCCATCCCGCAGAGAGCACCTGTCTGCCTGTCTGCCCAGGGCCCCGGCGCCCCAAGCAGGCCCAGGACAGCTCCCGCCCAGACGTGAGGGAACGTGTGCTGGACCTGCAACAGGCGGGTCGGCAGCGGGGCAGGGTGGTCTGGGGTCCCTCTCACCACCTGCCTAACCTGCACCTTGTGGCCGCCATGCCGCACCTGCCAGGGTTCCTGCCAACCCGTCATCATAGCAGAGAGTCACTTCCCTAAGTGTCCTGTGGCGTCGTCACCAGCTCACGATGCCAACGACCCGGGGGCAGCCAGAGGAGACGCCGGTGCAGAAGGGACAGTGCTGCCGGCTGAGCAGGGACTCGCCGGAACTGCCTCCCAGAGGCCCGCTGACCTGCAGCTGTGTGGGGCAGAGCAGGCGCACGACAGACACCTCGCAGTGACCAGAAACATGGCGAGATCAGCTGCCAGACCGCCGGGAGGCCCCAGTGCGTCTTCCTCCTGCAGCGGCCCCTCCGCTCCCAGGCAGGGAGATCATGGGAAAGGGGCCCCACGCGTGTGTGGTCCCAGGGAAGGCAGCCACGACCCCCGGTGCCTTCGCTGGGTGGGGCGAGGACGGGCTTCGTGGTGTGTGTGACACAGACCTGACACACGGCCACATCTAGTTCAGGCCGACAGAATGGGACAGACTGCAGAGGGCACCGAGGGGACCGAGGAGACCTCTCCCCCTCCCTGGGTGACAGCTGTGTCCCACTGGCCCCGTCCTGGTCTCGCTGGGGTTGACTCAACCCCAAGTCTGTGCTGGACGCAGCTCCTGGACGTACTGCTTAGTTCTGGGGCTGCAGACCACATGCCTTCTTTCTGCAAATTGTCGGCCCAGGAGAGGCTGTGGGTCCAGCGGCCAGGGCTGACCTGTGGGGCCGGCACGAGACTGCTAACCGGCACTGAGGTTGCCAGTGGCTTGCAGAAATGGGGGCAGGGGCCAGCAGGACCTCCAACTCAGCTGGTCCAAGCGGAACGAGAATTCAGATTCTTCGGGGTCTCCCTGAACTCTGGGTGGGAACCTCCTCCCCACATTGCAAAATGAGAGCTAATGGGAATCGAGACAGGCAGAGAAGGGCCAGTTCTAGGGAAACCACCCCACCCCAAATGCATCAACACCTTCTAGCCACGAAGCCGGGGGGTTGGCCACACTCCCGTCCCGACGGTGCCAGGGACTGGCCATCTGGGGTCAGCACTCTGGGGGGGGGGGCGCAGACACAAGGCTGTGCCCAAGGATCCCACCTGTAAAGGGAGGCGGCTGATGGGGGAGCGAGGGCAGGCGGGGGCGGCGTCACGCTGGCCCCCAGCCAGCTCTGACCCTTGCCTTCTGGATGGTCTTCTATGCCGAACTCAGAGCTCAGGATGGGGCTGCCTTTCAAGGGCACACCCGACAAGCACGGGCCGCACCGGTGGTCCCAAGGCCGAAGGGAGGGAGGGAGGTGTGGGCGGTTCTTCAGTCAGACCCTGGGAGCACCCAAGCCGGGCAAGACGATGGGCAAAGGACCAGAACACAGCAGTGCCGCTTCCAGCTGCCAGCGATGGGACGGGAGGGAGGCAAGGAGAGCCCTCCAATAACATGCGTGTCCTGCACCCAAGGTGACCGGCGTCCCTGGGAGCTCCGGGGCGGAGGCCTCGCTGGGTCTCAGGCCACTTATAGAACAGGGCTGGGGAAGAGCACAGGGACCCGAAGGACCTTCTGGGAAGAAATTAAAATCCAGGCCAGGTCCAGGCACATGTCTGCTGAACACCTACTATGTGTTGGGTCTGGTGTTGGGGCCTGGGGGTGGGGCAGATGGGCTCCTGCTCTGCCCCACCACCCCGCTGCAGGGGCCAGAGGGAGCAGGAGGAGGGAGAGTCTTCGTACAGATTCGGGTTCTACTTTGCTCCCCGGAATCACGGCCTCTCCCTGGGCTGCTGATTTTTTTCTTCTTTCCCTTCTGCCGCTAACACGACATCTGGGTTTGCGATCAAGGGTGACCCACTGGCTGATGAACTCACCGCCAGATGTCGGCTACTGGAATGCACGCTTGTCCACTCAATTCAAAGCACACGCAACCACAGACCCCGCCCCCACCCTGGGCCGTGGACACCACATGAAGTCACTTCCCCCAGCTAGCAGCCTGCAAAAACAATCGCCTATGCAGCCGCCAGATCGGGGATGGAAAAGAACGGGCGGGTGGAAAGTCAAGACCGCGGACGACGGTCCAAAGAATACAGGCTACGTTTAGCCCGCGGGAGATGACAAGCACCCCGGGAAAAACCCGCAGAGGCCAGACTGCCAGCAGCTGTCCTGAGGGGCAGGGGGACAGTGAGCGGCCTTGCTGGAAACCTCGGGTGTCCCCAGAACATGATGTGGCTTCTTGGGCCAGCCCAGGCCGAGACTCATGTCCCCTCCCCCGTCCAACACCCACCCCATGGCCGAGTCCTACGTGTCTGGGGAAGCTCCATGGAGCCACGGAGAAGAAGATCAGCCCGTGCGTGCTCACTGAAGTGTCTTTATTGTCCTGCCCCAGCCCAGCTGCTCTTGGGGTGACCCTGCGTGACATTTGCAGTTTACCCTGAGGGACTTTCCCAGCAGGCACGAACTCCCACCCCAAGGCCAGGTGAGCCTGTGGGTGTGGACATGTGACTCCCAGACAGTCCCAGCCCTGTCCCTGGCCCGCAGCACGCCTGACTCCCAGCCCCCAGGGCCTGCTGAAGCACAGCTGCTGGTGGAGGAAAAAATCACCCGTTTGCCTGGACCACGTGCGAGAACCCCAGGATTCGGAAAAACATCCGTCTCACGGAAGGTCCCGGGTCATCTGAGCCTGGCGAGTGCACTGACTCAGCCCGGCCGGGCTGGCCTGCAGCATCTCAGTGTCAGTGCCGGCACCGCCCCGCCCAGCCCCCCTCCTGCAGCATCCAGCTCGGACCCGGGAGGCACGTGTGGGCAGGAACAGGGTGCTCTTGGGTCCTGGTATCAGCCCTTTGGAAAATGCACAGAGGTCCCTCCAACGAGGGCCCACGCTGCATGCCCTTCACAGCAGGGAGGGGGACAGAGGCGCCTGTAACTGGCCGGAACATTTGCCAAAGCCCCTGCCAGCCTGAGTGCGGGGGGCCGTCCTGCTGCCGCGACTGAACCACCGGCGGCCTGGAGCACCGAGGGCCTTGGTTCGAAAGCAGGGGCAGCCGCGTCACTCACAGGGGCTGCCGGCTGCAGAGAAGGACCCCGCGTTTCTGAGCTGCGATGATGAGGATGTGCTCTGTGCGTCCTGTGGTCCGTTTCTGTACCCCAGGTCGATGACCCGCTGACTGGTCCAGAGGGCTTCTGAAAGCAACGACTTTCTCCCACAGGAGATCCAGCATGGGGGGGGGACCCTGGGCTCCCTGAGGGTGCCCAGCTCTGCTGGGGTCCTTGGGGGCCAGAGGGTCCACACAGCTGTCTGCACCTCCAAAGCAGGGGAGCATAGCCATTCGTGCCCTCTAACCACAGCGCCACCGGAGTCCTCACCAGCCTGCAACCAGCTCCCACGGATGCCACCGGAGAGGAGGGGCCCCTCCCCGCGGTTACTGAGGGTCTCTGCTCACAGGCCACTGCAGCACCTCTGGGGGCTTTGGGGGCTCAGCAAAGCCAGCTTTGCCCCTTTCCAACGGGACTGAGCCTGCTCCCTGAGCGGGTGGGCTGACCTGGCCAACTGGAGGGGCTGGCAGCTGAGAGAGGGGACCCCGCACAGCAGCGAGCACAGACCCGCCCTGACCCCGGGTGTGCGGCCACGCCCCTGAACTGCAGGAGGAGACCGGGAGCGGTGGGGCAGCCTGGGACAGGTCACAGGGAGCGAGTGCTGTCAGCGCGGGCTCCCGGCCTGGCAGTCCGCGCGAGTGTCCAGCCCCACTCACCCCTCCAGCCCCCACCCGTTCCCAGGTGCCCTCAGTAGACATGGTCCGGGGGCTGTCCCCGGGCACTCAGCTCTGCCTCCCCCAGCCTCCGTGCTGGGCCCCTCTCGGTCAGCAGTGGAGCAGACCTCCTCCAAGTCCGCTCCTTTTAGGGAAATGAGGAAAGAAGGGGGCTGTCAGTAATTAAAAACAGCCCTGTGCTGCTGCGGGGAGACAAGGGCTTCCTGTGTCCCTGCAGCAGCGGCTGTGAGAGACCAGACCCACCTCCCGTCCCTGCAAACCTCCGTCCCCAGGAACCAGCCCCTGTACCCACTGCAGGGGCAGGGCTGTGCCTCTCCAGGGCAAAAGCAGGACTTGGCCAGTGTGGCTCAGAGTGGATGGGTTTTGGGGTTGAGGGCCGGGCAGGCTGGGTGTTGGGGGTGCGGCCCCTCCCTGGACCACTCTGCCCATGCGCCTGGTACCTGGGGGTTTGCCAGGCCTGCCTAGTGCTGTTCAAGATTCTAGTGCACACGTGAGCTGCTGTCCACTGGATGCCTGTCTCCATGGAGACCAGCTCTCCCACCTCCATTTCCTGTCCATTTGCTCCCCACCCCCGACCTGGAGCAGGAGGGGCCAGTCTCCTCCAAGCGCCTGCTCTGCAGAGTGGAGCAGCAGCTCCACCCCCGCTGCCCTCGCTGCCCTCGCGGATCCTGGCACGACCTGACAACAGCCCGGGTGCCCTCCTCCCCCCTCCGTGCGGGCCCAGCGGGATCTCATGCCAGAACCTTTGGTCACAGTCCCAAAGCCTTGGGCTCAGCCCTTCCCATTCACGTGCTGCTGAATCATTTGAAAAAAATGCGCCCCGTCCTGGGAGGATTTGCTGAGAACAGGGCGTCTTTGTGGAGGGGCTGCCGCTCTCACTTTCTCCTCCGAGGCCTGAGGGGCAGCCAAGCTCAGCCCTGCAAACCCTGAGCCTGGAGCTGGAGCGCACTGGGGCAAGGAAGGGGCCTGGACAGGCACGGAGGAATGACCCTGAGGCCCCTCTACTCTCCCCACGCACGGGCTGAGGGAGGGGCCCAGAGAGCTGGGGCCTGGGGACTGCTGGACACCGAGGGGCAGCACATCCAGCCCACGCTGCGGCCAGAGGGCCGAGGCCTCCGGCAGGGCTGACACCGAGGGCTGGGCCCGCGGCTTAGACCCAGCAGCACCAACGGTGTGGAGGATTCGGAGACCTGCGGCCTGCGGGCTGACCCCCGTCCACTGCGTCCCTCAGTCAGGAGGCAGACACGGGGACCTAAGGCTGGAATCTCAGTGTCCACCAGGGAGAAAGCCTGCACAGACGGTGGCAGCCTCTTCCCGCTCCCCGGAAGTACGGACGGCCCCCAACTTTGAAAACCTGTTTTCCCGTTATCTTACAGTTCTGAGATCCTAGACTTCACCCCATACGCTACGGCCGTGCACCTGGCCGGGCAGGGGAGGGGACAGGTGTGACAGCTTGCAGAGCAGCACACGGCACGCAGGGTCACATCCCGAAACAGACGATGCCCGTGAGCCCAGCAGGTGCAGGAGAGGCCCTGCCATCACGGGGTGAACTGCTGTCCCTGACGCTCCCATCCTGGCGCCCACTGGACACCAGTGGCCTGCACCTGCCTACGGACCCTGGACGTCAGCAGCACCCACAGCCAACGCTGCTGTCCCCCAGAAACACCTTGGACAGACAGTGCGACCCACCTGCCACCAGACAGGCCGCGGACACCTTCCTGAGTCCCCACAGTCTGGGCCGAAAGCAGGGCTGCAAGGAAGTGACTGCACAAGGAAGGTTCTAATAAATGCAGAGTGAGACGGGAAGAGGGAAGCTGCCCCCAAATGTGGAAGCAGAGGCCTAACGCTCATGGAAAGCTCTAGAAGACACAGGAGGAAGGCCTGTGGGGGAGGGCCTGAGAGGAGCTTCATGGGACGAGGGCCCACCCAGCTGCGTGTCCAGGGTCCTCGAGGCCACCAGAGCTCTGGGGAGATCTTCCAGGTGCTGCTCCCCAGGGCCCCGGCACCTCGGTCCCGCCGCACCCAAGTGACCAACAGGAGCGAAGGGGGGCCCTCACAGAGACGAGAGTCACAGTGACAACCCCTGGAGGGCCGTGTTTTAGGGGGGGCAGGTCCTGGGTGGCTGTTTCATTCTCTACGCCACTGGCCTGGGCAAAGCAGCACCCGGTCCCCCCTCAGCCTTCTGTGGGCAGGTGGGAAAGGGCACAGTGCCTTGTCCTCCTGCCAGGGGACAGTGTAGGTGTGACTGTCCGGGCAGAGGTGAGTCACCCTGCGCGATGTCTCGCTGCCCGTCCCCCACACCCACTTTTAGCCCAAGGGCGGCCAAGAAGGGACAACTCCTCACCCAGAACACATGGACCACAAGCACGGATTCTCAGAGGGGCATGAGAACAGCCCCCCAAGGCAGGCTGGTCCGTCCATCACCTGCAGCTCCCAGGCCGAGTTGGGAGGACTTCGTTGCTTGGCATTGGCGTCCTCGGTGGGCACGGCTGTGAATCCAGCGGTCCCACAGCACCTCCTGGCCCGAGGTGGCCCCGCAGTGGCAGACAGGAGCAGCAGGTGGCCTTGTAACGCACTGGCTGAGCATCAGCCAAAAGCCAGCACCACCACAGGACAACATGCAGCCGCAGCAAAAGGAGTAATGGGCGCCCGGTGTGACACGGACAGACGGACAGTGCTGGGCCCACAGAGGGCTGCCAAAGGACACACGTAACATCACGTCCCCTCCTCTTTACAAGGTTCAAACCCAAGTAAAACCCAACGAGACAGTGCAGGGCGTGTGCGTGTCTACACCGAAGCGCACATCCTGCTGTGGGGGACACAGGGCGACCCCCTCGGGCAGCAGGCCCGGAGCCAGGGGGCGGGGGGGCGAGCACACAGTTGCTCGCTGTTTTGTCTACAAAACAGACATAAAGATAAAGGAGGCTGTTCAGGGGCCCAGGATGCGAGCACGTCCGGACTGAGGACACCGTGATCCACTCGGAGTGTCTGAGGTCCTTGGAAGGAAGGGGAGGGAGGGAGTCAGGGACCATCTCCCAGTCCAGGCATCCACTAAATGTGGCTCAGGGCTGAGTCCAGTCCCCACCTGTCTGTCAACAAAAGCTTCCTGCACCTCAGTCACGCCCACTCATTTACTCGTCTGTGCTGGGGGGAGCAGTGGGGACAGAGGCCTGTGGAGCCTAAACTAGGTACTGTCTGGCTCTTTGTCCCCCTCTGTCCCCATCCCATGCAATTGGCAGATAAAACCCGACCCAGTGTGGGGTCTCCATGGCTGCCCGATGAGAGGTAGGCTGGGGGTAGGTCCCCCCACCACTGGCTGCTGCAGAGAGAGGGATGAGATGCTGGGAACCATTTCCCTCTGTCTGTTCCCCTCCCCCTCCTCCTTTCTCTTCCTTCCTCTTTTCTCTCTCTTCCCTTCCTCCCCCTCCTCCTTGCTCCCCCCCCACCCCCCGCCTTATCAATATTAGCTACAGGAATGCTATTGAGTGATGTGCTGTTAAATGCATTGGTTTGAAAGGCTAAGAGAGGTGTTAGTGAAACCTCTCTGGAGGTGCCTCCCCCAGCAGCTAAGCAGCCGGAGATGCGTCTTTTGACCCGGTGCCCATCTGACCCTGGATTTACTGGCCTCAAACGCCTGAAGGGCTGAATTTACCTGGACTTCCCATCTGTGCTGGCGGCTCGGGGACAGGGCCCTGTGCTGCCACCAACAGACAGACGTGTCACTGCCTCCACGGGGTCCCCTGTGTCTGCGTGAAGGAGCCCCGCCGAGGGGGACTGAGTTTCGAAGGCAAGAGGAGGGGTCGGGCGAGGGGCCCGGCGGCGCGCGCACACACACACACCTCACACGGCGAGGCCCCAGTTCCGGCAGCAGCCTCGGGTTGTATTTACCACGGTGGGAAGCGTGCTTCTAACATACGCTCTGAAATTCTCGCAAGCGTTTCCTGGCTTCTTCGAGAAACTGCTTGTGCAACTTGTTTTGCTCTAAAATCTGCTGTTGCCGGTCACGGATCATCTGACTGTGCCTACTGTCGTCGTCATCGGTGCTGCTGGTGGCCGGCGGGGAAGCAGGACTGCACCCACGTGCCCCTTCCTTCTCCTGGTCCGGAGAGGAGGCAGCCTGGCTCGGAGCCGGCTGCCCTCTCGTCTCGGCCCTGCGCTCGTCTCTGCACTCGGTCTGGCCGTGGGCTTCCAAGCACATCTCTGGGGGCTCAAGCAATTCCAGCCACGCTGGTCTTCTCTGCTCCGTCTTCTGCTTCTGCCTCTGGGCCACCGGGCCAGCTCGGTCTGCCTGGCCTTGTGGGTCCTGCTGCAGGGGGTGTGTGTCCAGTCTGGGCAGTCCGTGTCTGGACGCTGTGTGGCCCCAGGGCAGGCTGTCCTCACCAACGGGTGTTCCAGCCCCGGGAGACGACAGGGTCCTCACGCCCTCAAAGGTGGGCCTGACCACCCTCTGAGAGGCCTGGTTCTCCAGCTTGCTCAGTGCCTTCTGCAGGTTGGTTCTGGGCAAAGGGTGGCTGGCGGCCTCCCCGGCAGGCCCCATCTTCACTTCCGCATCTGCTGCTGCCGGCATCTCCCTCCACATCTCCCCTCGGTGTCCGTGCACCCCCGAGGAGCCCCGTTCTTCTCTGGGGCTCACCTCCGGCCCCAGCCCGGACGCGAGGTGCAGGCTCAAGTGTCTTTTCAGCTGTCTGTTCATGTTAAACAACTCCTCGAAGGCGGACTCCAGCTCCCTCTGCCACCTGCTCTTGCCGCTGCGCTGGCACAGGGGTGCCTGGGGCGAGGCTCTCCCTCCGGGGGTCGAGCTGACTGGCCACAGCTGTGCCAGATTGTCCACCTGACCCTGGGGACACTGACCCGGACCGTTGCTTTTTGGGCCTGGAACCAGACAAGCTGTCCTCTCCGGCTGCCTCCTCCCGGCCCGGGGGACGCCCTCCTCCCTTTCCCCCAGGACTGTGGGCGCCCCCACAGCGGTCCAGAGCTTTCCTGCAGCCAGGCCTCTGCTCGCCCGAGGGTCAGCAGGACAGCAACCACCTCGGGTCTTCCTGGAAGACCCCCCTGTCCCTTTATGCTTCTCAGGACGGCCCCGGGGAGGATGCGGCCAGCCCGTGACTTTGCCAGAACTCTTCCTTTCCACGCCCACCACTGTCCTCCGGGACTTGGTGCGACAGGGCTGCGGCCTGACCAGGTCTTCTCTGCGACACTTCTCGCCTCTGCCGGCCACTCTCTGCTTCTCCCAGGCCCAGGGCTGCCAGGCTGCTCCTCGTCGGGCCAGCCCCTCCGAGCCAGGTTCACGTTCCTTGGCCCGGCCTCCTCCCACACCTAACAGGTGTGCTAAATACAGCCTGCCCAGGCCCAGGACGCACTGGTTAGGGGCCCCCCACCCCTCCGCCCACAGCTCCTTGGACAAACGCTGGGGCCGCTGGCTTCTCCACTGCTTGAGGCCCGGTCTTCTCCGCACAGCAGGGTCTCCTTCCTCTCTGACGGGTAGCAATTTCTGTCTCTGCCTGCACAGTCAGGTTTCACCCTCGGGATCGGGCGTCAGGCGAGCAGCTCTCTCCGCATGCCTTTTCATGGCGGAGACCCTGGCCGACGAAGCTTCGAGGGAAGCTGGTGGGAGCCGGGGGCCGAGGGCACAAGGGGCCAAGGAGCCACAGATGCCACGGCCGTTCCACGTCAAGCCTGCGAGGGCAGGAGGACACACCCACTGCCCAGAGAGTGAGCGAGGCCCTGGGGACAAGGCACACAGGCTCTGAGTGAGGGGACAGACTCCAGTGCGCTCTCCCCCTCCACACCTGCCCCAGCACCCACCCCCTGTCCCCTGATCTCTGTCTTGCACACCGTGAACAAGGCCCTGAAGGGCCGCTGTTTGCAGTGGGGAATGCAGGTCAATGCCTGCAGACACTCTGACACAATGGGCGGGAGGTGCTCCTGGCATGTTGCGGGTGGAGGCCAGGGATGGCGCTGAACACCCTGCAATGCGCAGGACGGTCCCAGGCCTGTGATCGCGGCAGCTGTCTGGCCTGAGTGTCAACAGTACCAAGGTGAGACCCTGCCCTGAACAGACGCGGGAGGGCTCAGGTTGGGGGTGGAGTGTGCAAGTGACCGGCCCCCCAGAAGGAGAGCTCTCCGTACTTACAAATGAAAGGGGGACCGAGTGCAGGAGCTTGCTGGGCAGGGTGTGTGCGCGGGCAGGGGGTTGCCTGGGGGGGGGGGGGAGGTGCATGTGTGCATAAGTGTGCAAGCTGTGTGTGCGTGTGTGCAAACCCATTAGAGAGCAGCTACTACTTCTGTTCTCATGACCCCCAACTCTTCCCTTGTGTGATTCTCAGAGGAAGACTTTGGGCCATCAGAAAGGGACAGGGGCTCAGACCTGCCCAGGGTACCTGCCGCTGAGGTCAGGGACAGCCAGTCTGGGGGCCATGGAGCAACCCCTGGGCCCAGCTGCGGTCCATGGCACTACCCGTCCCGCTCCCAGGGAACCGCCGTGGTGAGCTGGGCAGCTCCGCTCGGGGCACTTTTTTACACTAATGTCTGCCGTAAGGGGCTATTATCACCCTGGGTTCACAGGTGGGGAAACTGAGGCAGGGGAGATGGAGAACCTGGACCCGGATCACACAGCTGGCAGGTGGCGGAGACAGGCCCTCTGCCACGCGGGTTAACACACACAGAGACTGTGAGCAACCACGGCTGTCTCACTGCTGACGGCTGTTGGGAAACCAACCGTCTGAACAAGAACAGGGCGAGAAAGCGGGCACACTGCACCCAGCGACCGAGGCTCTGACAAGGGTGCTGAGGCAACCGAATTCGGGAGGCGCAGGGTTAGTTTTTCCCGACAGATGGTGCTGGGACAGGCGGGCATCCACGTGCAGGAAAGATGCATTCAGACCCTCACCTCACCACAGGCAACAGCATCCGCCCTACCCAGGGATTAACTCAAAGCGGGTCAGAGCCCTTAATCCGAGGTCCAAACCTACAGATGCTGGGAAGAGAGGGAAGTGCATCTTCCCGACCTTGGGCTGGGCAAAGGTTTCTTAGACTCACCATGGAGAGCACAAGCAATCAAAGAGACGGATACACTGGGCACCACCAAAATCAAACACCTTCGCGTTTCAACAGACATTGTGAACGAGGAAAAACATGAGGCACAGAGAGGAAGGAACAGCAGCAAATCACAGATCCAACAACAGGCCCGAGTCGACTCCATGCACACCTCCAACTCAGGGGGGACACGAGCGGCCCCACTCCAACACGGCCAAGAGATCGACGCCCTGGCCAGCGTGGCTCTTCTGGTTAGAGTATCGCCCCGTCCCACACACAGGAAGGTCATGGGTTCGATTCCCAGCCAGGGCACATGCCCAGGTTACGGCTTCGATCCCCAGTTGGGGTCACCCCCTCGGAGAGCACCGGTCATGGCAGGGAGGCTGAACCCCCCCCGAAGCCCCGTCTCCCGTCAGAGAGTGGGGAAGGGAATAGCGCTCACGCCCCAGGGTGGGAGGGCACTGCGATAACCTGTGGTGCATCCACGGACGAGCTCCGTTTCGCCCTGTTTTCTTCACACACGCTACCCTGTTTGGTCAAACATCTGTGAGCTCACACACTGTCCCGGGCCTTTGTGGGAGGAGCTCCCGGGGACATGATGCAGCTGGTCCGCGTGCCACACACTGGGCAGCGAAGCCCTAGCAGCAGTCTCCGCTCTGTGTCCATGTCCCGATCTGCCCCTCCTGGCCGGCCTCCTCCCCCACAGCAGCTGAGCCCCTCCGAGAACCTCCCAACCAGGCCCCCACGCCCCTGCCTGACCCCTCCTCCCGCGTGGAGGCTCCAGCCGCCGCTCTAGTTCAGCTGCGTGACCTCAGAACCCAGCAAGCCTCCACACGTGTGCACAGGCCGCCTGCACCGCGACCGCCTGAGCTGCTCGTTAAATGCAGATTCCAGGGCTCTGCCCCGGACGGGTCCTATCCAAGGCTCTGCGGGGGGGGGGGGGGGGTGGGTGGCGGGGGGGCAGCGGCGGGGGGGCCAGGACCGTGCTCAGCTAACCAGCCACCACGAGGGGCAGTCCCTGGACTGTGGGAGTACGGCCCCACAGGTCACGGTCCAACTCCCCCTGCCCAGCCTCACACGGCTGCCAGGCCCCTGCTCTCCACACGCCCACACCCAGGGCCAGGCAGCCCCCAGCACCCAGGCTCCTCTTCCTCACCCAGACACTCCCAGTCCTGCCCACGTGTCCCCAGCTGGGCCTGGGTCTTCCTCCCTCCCCCCGAGTCCTCTGACCTCTGCAGCGACAGGGAAACTGCACTGGCCTCTCCCCAGGGCCCACAGATGCAGCGTCTGGGTGGCGCGGGGTGGTGTTTTTTTCCTTTGAAACATGTAAAAATAGATATAAAAGGGCTCCCGTGGGCTGGCAGGGCCAGGGAGGGCACATTTCCATATAATTAAAGCTTACTCTCCTATGTAAAGTTCGTCACTCCTCGCTCTGTCTCCTGAGGGTGTGCAGAGCAGACAGCATTTGGCCCTTCCTGGGAAACTGCGTTATCTTTAGGGCTGTAATGCCGAAGGTTTTCACAATGGGGGATGGGGGCGGGGGCGGGGAGCTGTATAGGACAGAGTGCCCCTAAGCCAAATGATGCCAGAATGTAATCTGGGTTCTCCCAAGTCTGCTTTTTGTAGCTTCCCATGTCCTCCCAGGTGTGACTTTCTGTCCAATAGCACCCATCCTTGTCTCTCGGGGCTTCCAAGTCGCCCTGGACTGGCACCCACACTGAGCAGCCTGTCACAGCTGCACGCAAGAGTAACAGAGCCCAGGCACTGGCGCTCTGCCCCGACTCCAGCCCAGGGGTGTGGAATCGGACACCCTCAGGGCAGTCACCCCTGGGGGGCCAGGCACCAGCCATGCTGTCAGAGGGCGGCCCGCCAGCTCAGACCTGCAACAGGCCACACTCCTACCAGATCCAACAAGTCCAAGGTAACAGGGAAGCACCCACAAGTCAGAGGTGAGCCCCCAGGTCCCGCTGCACGGGTGCAAACTAGGGGACTGCGGTCCGAAGCAGCAAGCTGACAAGCGGCTGGAGCTGCTGAGCCCGGAGCCGGCAGACATGCGGCTCCCAAAAGAGCCCATGCGACCCTCACCTGCGTTGTCAGAAATGCCTCGTAGAATGAGTGGGGTCACGGTCCAGTCCAGCCCAGGCTGCCCTGGTCAGACCTCACTAGATGCCCTGGGACCCCGTGAGAAAAACACTCGTGGAAGAGGCGTGCCGTCACCCAAGAAGCAACCGCCACTTCCCACCGCGTGGGACAAAATAACACGGCCCAGGAAGTGCCGAGAGTGACACCCGCCCGGCTCGTGGGGAGGCTCGGTCAATACCCAAGCACCGTTAACATGTGAGACAAAGGATGGATCCCACACGCAAGGGGCTGACAACCAGCCGCGTGTCTAGACGACTTTAAGAAGGTAAGAGGGGCCAATATTTGGCAACGCCCAACTAGACAACGTCATGGGATAAAAGTCCCAACACCAAAATGTAACCACTGCCGTGCTTAGCCATTAATGGGAAACACACGGTAGATGAGAACTGCGACTTGACTTAATAAGGAAAAACCTGACTGACGGACAGCTGGGTCTTCCCAGACAGGCGGCGGGAAGGCGGCGTGGTAAGGACGGCAGGGGGGGTGGCCTCTCCCACGCCCGGTTCTGGATGACGGTGAAAACACAAACGAAAAAACCTGGCATAGGAAGAAAAGTCCTAGAGAACCAAGAATGTTTTAGGGGGGCTGCAAGTGGTAGAAAAGTCTAGAACAGCATGTGGGGATGGTCAAGAATATTAACTGTGTGACCTAGGGGAGGTTTCTTAACTCTGGGCGCCTCAGTTTGCTCATCTGTAACACGGGAAGGATAATGGCAACACCCACCTACAGAGATGCCAATGCTCATCACCATGACAAACACCCGGATGCCCAGCGCGCCGTTGGAGGGAGAGGGTGGTACTTACTGCGCGTGTCTCCAGGTGACGGAGCTAGACCACCGAGGGTGCATTACAGAGAGGCAGGACTTGGTGGGATAGAAAGAAGTACTTTCTACAGGGCTGCGTTGAAATCATTGAGCTGACTTGGTAGGTAGTGAGACACCCATCACTGGAGGCATCCAAGCCAAGCCCAGATAAAACAAACATCAGAAACATTTTTGAACTACTTTTCTCTGAATTCTAGCTTATAAAAATATACCTTGTGACACCCAGGGCCTCGGCTTTCGGCCACTTCTTGACTCTCAGCTAAGTTCCAAGATGGCGGATGGTCCATAAGCCTCTGGGCTTTGGACAGGCTGCATCGGAACCGCCTGGATGGGGGCGGTCATGGCAGAACACAAGCCTGGCCAGGCCCCCCTGTCCTTGGTGGGGCTCGTAAATGTGTCTGTGTCACCAGCTCCTAATGCACAGATAGGGCTGGGACCCTTCTGGGAGGCCCAGGTGGCCGGGCAGCCAGCCTTGGGGGTCAAGCACAGGCTCGCTATGTCCCCATTACCCCTGGGCCTGCTTCACAAAGACACACGAAGCACAGACTCCACACTCAGGGAGACACCAGGCTGCCAGGAGGGCTGCTTACGGCCCATCCGGCTGGCGGCTCCCTGAATGTCCTTGGCCATATTAGCCATCGGTGTCCCTCAGACCTTCCGGAGTCCACGTGCACTGTCTGGGTCAGGGGTCGCCACTACCAGCAGCCGTCTTGCTGCAGGACGGCTCTCCCTCACCCTTCACGCCTCCAAGCAGCCACATTCATCCCCAACTCCGGGCCACCGTCCTTCCAAACCAGCATGTACACAGACAGCCCTGCAGCCCGGGGCCCTGCAAATCCTCCTTCCAGACGGCGGCCCAGAGGCCCCCATCGGCCCAGCTCCTACGAGCCCCCCCAGCAGCTGGCACAGAAAGCAGCCCTCCCTACGACAGACGGGGGCGGGGGCACAACAGGAGCCTCGGCCCTGGCCAACCTGCCTGGGTCTGCGGGGCCCACTGACCAAGGTCCAAGGTCGGCTGGACCTGCAGCTCCTGCCTCTACCAGCAGCCAGGGTCTGCCCAGCTAGTGACCTGTGGCAGGCTGCTGCCATGGCAACGACAGAACTGCTGTGCTGTGACCTCAGAGCAGGGGTGTAGTCAGGGGCAGTGAAGAGCCAGGCAGAGGCGGAGCACCTGTCAGGGCGCCTGCGGTGGGTCCACCAGGCCCCAAGGTTCAGCTCCAACAACTGGGGCGCTAGGTGGAGGGACAGCCGACACGGGGCAGCGCTCCGGTGCCAGGGCGTGCCCACTCCTGGTGTCCGCGGAGGGCCTCGCAGCGAGCAAGTGCGCCCCCGCCCCAGCCGGCAGCGGAGTCCCTCCGCTCACGCCCAGCGTTGGGCGTCTGGGCCCACACCTCTCCTCACTGCAGTCAGGCCTTCACTTCAGCGAACCCCAAATGCCAGCTGTCATTCCCGTTCATCGCAGAGAGTCAGGGAAAACGAAGTGTGAGTTCCCTCACTGATCTGAACATCCTACACGTCCGACAAATCCCACGTCCGACAAATCCCACACCGCTGGGCCCAGCGGAGCGTCAGAAGCTGCGATTTACCTGCCCCTCCGCTGCTGCTGTCCCGAGACGGGTGTTTCCGACGCATCCCTGGGGTTGACAAGGCAAGACGAACATCCTTGCGACTGAATGCCTGTGTGTGTCCTTACTTCCTTCTCTCAGAAAAACCCCCCGAGTCCCCAAATTCAGAGGGGAGACCGCTTGTTAAAGCCCGTGATGGGCACTGCCAAAACGCCTTCTAAACCGCCCAGGTTCCCACAACACATACCTGTCATCGGCCCTGCCAAGGACACGGAGCTCTTGGCCAGATGGAACACACGGGAAATCTGGAGTGTGACCTTCAATCCCGTTTCCAGTGCCAGAGCCAGGCACGGCTCCTGGCTCCCCGGGCACCAGCCCTCAGCCACGCGACCTTGGGCAGGTCACGAGCTGTTCCCGTCCAGAGAACAGAGGACCCCTGCCTGCCTGGCCTCCCGAGTCTGAGGGAACGCGATGTCCTTCCGCACTGCAAAGCCCGGGACAACTGATACCAAGAAAGATACCGTCGGTGACTGTTTGTCTGGTGGTGGTTTGTTGTTTTGGCTTTTGGTTTTTACCCCTGCTTTCCAGAGCTGGTGCACGAAAAGCAAAGAGCACCCGAGATTTGTTCCTTCATCCCCCGAGGGGCCCAGGTGTCCCAACTGAGAATCAGGGACTGGTGGCGCCCATCAAAGCTCTGCCGTAACGCCACCCCTCCTGAGAGCTGGTTTCTACCCAGCAGGCCCAGGCTGGTCCCCGTCTCCCAGGGATGCGGGGGGACCAGAGGGGAACCTCGAGCAGGGCTGGAGAAGAGCCCCCGGGCGAGAAGCGTGAGTGTCCAGGAAGCCGGGGTGTCCCCACAGCCGCCCTGCTGCAGGGTCGACCTGGCCCTGAAACACACACTCTGCTCTGAGCAGAGAGTCTGCCACAGACCCGAAGCCCACAGATGGCCCTCGCATGACCACAAATGACCCTCCAGCCCGCTCCTGGGGGCAAATGAAGCACTGCCTCTTGAAAGCACCCGAGACTCCAGCGCCTGCCTGGGGTTGCAGCTGGGACGCCCAGCTTCTCAGCCGCTGGATGGCCAGGGCGTGGCCCGGAACAGGCCGCGTGCAGACCATCGAAGGTAAGAATTCTGCTCAGCGCCGGGGTCCGGTGTGATCATTAGTGCATCGTGCCCCTCACGTCACGTGGCCTGTGCTGAAACCCCCCCCCCCACCAACATCCCTGATCTCAGGGGCCGAGGGAAGAAAGGCCGCAGACAGAAGCCAGGCTGGCACGTTGTGGGCAGGACGCAGAACAGAGCTGGCTAGGAATGCAGCGGGGAGGTTCGTCTTCCTGCCCCGGGGACAGAGGCTTGCGGGTCTCTCAGATCATTGTCCAGCATCTCAAAGTTCTAGCTGGGGGTGGGGGACGGGACTGACCTCCCCAGGGCCCCTCCCATGCTTTTGCGTACTTGACCCATTCCCAGAAATTTACTCCGTGTCTGCTGCGGCACAGCCCTGAGAAGGTCAACCCTGCTGCCACAGAAGAGGAAACGGAGGGCCAGAGTGGCCCAGAGTCGGGGCTCAGAACCAGTTCTGGCTGGCTCCAGAGCCCAGGCTCTTCCTCCCAGTACCTTCCAGTGAGTCCTTTGCCCCTAAGATGCCAGGCCATCGCCTCACCCCGCCCTCGCCCCGTGTGAAGGTTCAGCTGTCGAAGTGCTTTTGCACCAGGGCCTCCAACTGACCAGAGCAGCCTCGGTCAGCCGGGCGCAGCCCCCCAGGCTCTGCTGAGTCTATGTGGGTGCCCTCCAGGAACGCCGTTTCTCAGTCCCTGTACTCAAGGGCTGAGAAAAGGTGGGCAGAGTTGATAGAGGACTTAAAGAGTTGAAAATTTTTACTTTAAGTAGGAGCCAATAAGCTACTAATCAATGCACGTAAAAGCTTTTGTTCCAGGAACTGAAGGTGGGACCCACCCTGACCCAGGACACTAAGCACGGAAGCACTTCCCCCTTCCTGCTTGGTCAGGAGGGTTGCAAGCCACGCCAGAGGGTATCTGAACCATTGTGCTCCTGGGTGAGATGACCACCGCCCAGAGTGAGAATGCTCGAGTTGTTTTTTTAATCCAATTAACTCCTCCCTGAATTTCAAAAGCCCTCACTGCATGGGGTTTATTCCCTGCTACAAAAACCTTGGCCATCTTCTCAGATCGCCGGCAGTCTGAATAAAGCAGCCACAAAGATTCAATCCCCGTCTCTGCTTACTGGGTTTGGCAGTGACAGGCAGCCCGAACTCCGGTGTCTTTTCTGGTTTCAGAGTCACTGCACTTTGGGGTCAGTTTGTAGGTAGACACCCACCCACAGGCCCCACTTCACCTGGAGTCACCCTGTTGTGAGGCAGGGAGCGGGGAACCAGGTGCAGGGTGACGCAGCCCAGGAAGCTTGCATGTGCCTTGTCCTTGCGCCGCAGCCTGGGGCTCAGGAGTTTCCCTCCAGGACCGGAGAGCACCTGGCGGAGGCCCCGCGGCCTGTGCTGCAGCTGGACGCTGCTGCCGGAGCCCAAGAGCAGCTGTGGACTCCTCAGAAGGATCTCGGCTGCTCCCCGCAGAACCTTGTTGACCACAATAGGGTGCAGGGCAGCCTGGCCGGCCAGGCCCTGGAGGGCCAGCGAAGCTCCCCCACAGCAGCCATCACGTGCCTGTGGGTGGGAGCAACTAGGGAGGACACAGCCCAGCTGATAAGGACGGGCAGAACACACCTCCCAAGTCTTATCTCAAACAGGCAGATAACACCCCCCCAACAGGTGTCCTCTGGGTGTTGCACAATCCTGGCAGCTCCGGCTGCACCCCTCTGTGAAAACCGCTGAGGTGCGGTGCCACACATGTGCAAACGGCACCTCGTCAAGCCGATCAGAAGCCCAGCCCGTCTCCCATCCCAGGAGAAGCCCCCACCCATCTCTTCATCTGCATCCCCATCCCCATCCCCGTAGCCTTAAATGATGACACAGCTCACAGGTCCACACAGAACGCTTCGAAAACTCGGACGGGCAGAAGGAAAGAAGACCACCCCGGCTCTTACCCCTGCCGAGAGCCGGACTAGATGGACATCCTTCCAGACCGTCCTCCGTCCGGGCCTTCGACCACGCGCCCGCCCCGTTTGCAGTGAGGTCCAGACGCACACAGAAGGGGTGCAACCACGTGGAGAGGCCAGGGACTTGGCACCACGAACACCAGGACAGAGGTCAGCTCCAAGACAAGGTGGGGGGCTGGGACCCGGAGGAGAGCACGGAGGCCGGGGAGTGCTGGCAACGTGCTGTTTCTTGGCCTGGGTGCCCGCGCCAAAACTGTTCCCTGAACTGCACAGTTCGGCGCTGGGTGCTGTTAGGGAACGCTTGTCAGCTCCGAGACCCAGCCAGTGCTGAACTGGAAACGGGAAAGTGTCCAGGCAGAAGCTGAGCTTTTCGCTCTGAATAGGCTCTGAACACTTTCCCAGGTCACAAACAGCCATCTGTGACACTGTTTAAAAGGCCTGCTTCCTATTTTGCTGCTTAATGTATTTTTGCTCCTCTCCAATTGGTGGGACACCCTCACGAACATGGCCAGCCCTCAGGCATCCCCCCTCACCCCGTGGGCCCCCACCCTTCACCCATCCGAGTAGCGGACCACCCTCCACTCCCGAGAGGCTGGGACGCGGACCAGGCTGCTCTCTGACATTTTAAAACCGCCTTCTTCTTCTATTTGCTAACAGAGTGACACTGAGCAAGTTACTTCCTCACCCAGGCCTCAGCCTGATGGTCTGTGAAATGGGGACAATAATGGAGAATTAACTGAGTTGACATCGGAATGTGCAGAACACAGCCCCAAGCCCTTGGCGCTGAGCAGCAACAGCTGCGGTTGCTGTCCTCGCTGTCAGCAGTGCTGTCTTTCCCAGCCCCCCGCTGCTGTGTGGCTTCCCCCTCGGGGGCGGCCATCCCCCGGGGCTGTGTGAGGATCACAGGTCCGGCAAGGTGGTCTCTCGGGTCTTGCACAGAAAGCATTCATACCTCTCAGAGCCTCCTGTGGCCCTGTGCTCAGCACCTGACCTCTGCCCCAGCCCCAGGAGAGAACGCAGGCAAATCATCACCTCTTGTCTGCAGGTGGAGAAACTGAGGCGGGGGCACCTGCCGAGGCCTCTGCCCTAGCCTGAGAGGGGGGCTGCAGTGCAGCTCCTGACCACGCTGGCTCCAAATGGCACCCCCACCCCACCCCTCTGCCGCTTCTCCTCCTGCACCGGGGCATCTCATCTGCCCCTCCCCAACCTTCTTGTTCAGATCCTCTGGCACCCAAACAGAAGCCTGGCCAAGCCCCCCGGACACCTGTCTGCTCATGTCTGTCTGTCTGTCTGCCCTGTGCACTCCTACACCATCCTCTTCGCACACCCCCACGGCCTCGGGCGCCCTTCCGCACACTCCCGGGTGGCAGTGCCCGCTGCCCTCCGCGCCGCACATCCCCGGCAGCTTGACCTGGGTCCCGGGAATGGTCCACGTGGTAAGGCGGAGCCGAGACATTTGGTCCCAGTCGCCGTATTGGGTCTCCCCGTTCCCCAGCCCTCCACTCTGGCCTCTTCTGGACCCAGAACTCCCCCCGCCCCCCGCCTTTGCCCAGGAGGTCGGGCGGTCCCCCTGCTGAGTGCGCCACTAACAGGGTGCCGGGGGCATGGGCTCAGACTCAGGGTTCTTCCCGCTCCCCAGCCTTGTCTCCCAACTCCGCTTTCCACTTCTGCACAGACCTTCCCACCCACTGGCCCTGGGTCCTCCTGCGCATTGGCGGGTGGAGGGAGTGTCCCAGACAGGAGCCTGGGTCCAGCACCTGGCAGAGAGGAGCCTGTGACATTTACCCCCCCTCCACCACTCCCTAGTGCCCCTCCTCTCTCCTCCAGGCTTGTTCTCTCGCCTGCTGGCCTTTCCTCCTCCACGCTGCCCGAGGTTCTCCAGGCATATCTCTTAGCTATTTTGTAACCCAAGGGGTTCACCGCCCCACAGCCTCTGGGGCATCGGAGCGGGGGTCTGCCTCAGGACTAGGGTGGCTGCAGGCCCCCCTCCCCCGCCAGCCTGGGACTCCCGTACAGCCCTGTTCTCCAGGTGCCCCAAGGTCACCGCAGGTCCTCATCCGTGGGATCTGCCTGGCCACCCAACAGAGACAGCAGAGAATAGGCAGGGGACCAAGGCCACATGCAGCTACTGCACCACCGACCAGGGCTGGACTGCAAATCCTGAAGGACGGAGCTGCATCCCGTCCTCAAACACAGATAGGGAGGAGGGTGTGGCAGGGGAAAGCTCCCTTCCAGCCGCTGGCCACGCCCACTGCACAGCCCTTCCCTCCTCTGGCCTCCCAACCCTGGGAGCTGCCAGCAATTCACCCCTGGGCCCTCCCCTGGGAGATCACATTCTCGCAGGGACACTGCCCAAAACTGAGCCCGGGAGCCCCAGTCCCCTGCGCGGCCCCTCCCCAGCCTCCCACCCAAACCCTGTGTCTGCAGATCCCAAGAACGAAGGCCACAGGGGCTCCCGGTTCCTTCCTTAATTATTCGGGCGAAGCATGGTGGGGGTGGGGGCCTGCAGGGTCCTGCCCGCCCTGACCCATGCAGCTTACACCCACTCCCTCAGGGCCTGGCATCGTGCCTGGCATTCGAGGGCAGGGATAATGCTGCTGCTTCCTCACACCCCCTGGGAGGAGCCAGCACCTCCATAACTGCCTGTTGAAATGCAGGCCAAGATCAAACCCAAAACGCACAAAACACAGATGATCTCGCTCAGCAGGCGGAGTCACCACCTCACCTGGCCCCCTGGGCACTGGAGGTCCCACTCAACTCAGAGGAATCTCATCTGCCTTGCTCTTCCTGAGCATGTGTCAGGGGATGACAGGGCCATCCTTGAGTGCTTGTGTATCTTCCAGAGTGGCACTGTCTGGCCCCCATCGGTGCGTGAACAAAGCTGGACGTCGGCCCCGGCAGCCGGCACCCGGCCTTGGCGGTGAGCCCTTCTCCACCAGGTGCTGGAGACCAGCAGGGCGTGTGTGGAAAGCAGTACCTGGAGGCGGGGACCGCTGAGAAAGACAGCACTGCGGGTGCCCTCATGGAGTGACGTGGCTTTGGGCGTCGCTACCCAGGCCAGAGGGGACATTTTATTCTCCAGCAACTTGCCCGAACACCAGGGCACCCAGTCCCTCAGCAGGCCGAGCAGCTTCAGGCTCTCTGCGCTGTGGCCCTGCCTGGCCTTCGGCACCATGGAGAGCAAAGGACTCCACTGGCAGAGGGAAGCGCCGGCAACACATCCAAAGGGGGCTCTGAGACAGGGCGCTGCCTGCTTGTCCCCCCTTCCTGGAAAGGACTGGGAGCAGGGGCTCCCCGGAGTCCAGACCCCCTCTTACCTCCTCCCCTTCATCCAAAATATCGCAACTTCAAATCAACTCTTTGCAGACCACAGATCCAATCCTCCCAGGCACAGGGCTGGGAGGGGGCTCCCTCACTCGAGGGCAGACAGACAGCTGCTTCTCAAGCAATCTCCTCTGGCAGATACCAATACCAAGCTCATTAACAAACCCGCGACCGGCCAACTGTGAAAGATGCCGGCATGGCGGCCTCCGGCATCCCCACGGACACCAGGCCATCGCCCTTCCCCAGACCTCTGGGCCACAGCTCTGGCGGCAGAAATCACCTGCGGGGCTGTGAAAACTACCAAACCGAGGGCTGGGCCAGACTCCCTGCAGCTGCAAAGGGACCTAGCCCCGAGTGACCTTTAAAAGGCCCCAGGCAATTCTGCTCTGAGCCAGAGTGGTGAGAGTGGGGCGAAGTCGTGGGCCTGTCCCACTCAGAACAGAGGTGACAGGGAAAGGCACTGCCTTCCTGTGGGTTCACCCCAGGCCGCCAGGGCCGGAGCAGCGATGTTCCGCGCTGTCTCCCTCCGAGCCCACTGAGCACGGAAGGCTGCGTGTGGGATGGACAGGGCAGCCCCGCTCAAAGTGCACCCTCTTGAAATTCAGTCCAGCCAGACCTGGGGATGAGGCCTTATTTGGAAACCGGGGCCTTCGCTGATGCAACCCAGTTAGGATGAGGTCGTGCGGGGTGTGGGTGGGCCCTAGTCCAACGACGGGTGTCCCTAAAGGAGCAGGCGAATCTGGACACACGCACACACAGAGGAGAAAGCCATGTGGGGAGGGAGCAGAGACTGGTGTGAGATATCTAATGATGCAAGAAGAGCCGAGGACGGCCAAGCCCCCACAAGCAGGTGAGAGGCCTGGAACAGATTCTCCCTAGGAGCCTCCGGGAGGAGCCAGTCCTGCGCCCACCTGGAGTTTGGACTTCACACCTGAACTGTGAGAGGGTCAGTCCCTGCTGTCCTTGCCCCCCCAGTGGGGGGGGGCATTTGTTCCTGCAACCCCAGGAATCTAACCCAGGGGGCTCTGCCCAGCTACTCTGGCATCTGCAGGCCTGCCGGGCCTCTGGGCAGGGATGCAGTTAAAGAGTTTTGGCTGATTTTGATGCAATGATTTGGACACAAACACCAGGAGGTCCAGGGGGAGGAGACTCCAGGCATCCTGACACTCCCCGACCTTGACCCCTGGCTGCCCTCTTCCAAACCCAAAGCAGAAACAGCCCCGCCCCAGCTGACCCTGAACAAGCACCAAGCGGTGGCAGCTCCGACCAGTGGTCCAAGGCCCAACCCCTTCCCACTCCCGCTGCCGCCAGCCCAGCCCGGAGCTCTCAGGAACCGTGATGCCTTCTGGCCTCGGTTGGGTTCTGCCCCAGGACTCACTGGTCAGAAGCTTATCCTGGCTCCTCCCTTAGCAGGAACCTCTCCTCCAGCCTCCAATCACTCCAAGCACCAACACAGACATTCCCTCCCCCAACTCTGGTTTTGTGCAAACTGCTCCTCAAGCATGCCCCAAGCGCAGGTGGCCTGAGCCATGTGGTGCCCACAGGTAGAAGCACCTGTGGCAGGGACAGCTTAAAGAGCCAACCCGGGTGCGGCAAGGAGTCTTGGGGGACTGGGGAGCCAAGGGGGTCAGGGCTGACAACGAAACCCACCCGGAAACTGCAGTGGGGAGTGGGGAGTGTATGCGGGTGAGGGCAGCCCCGCCCTCCCACAGCTGGCTGTCAACAGGACGCTGGGCTGGCTGAGAGGTAGGAGCAGAAACTGCACCTGTTGAGAAGTCAGAGGGGCTGGAGGCCCACCTGCAGTGCAGCTGTCCTTCTGGTTAACCCGAGCTTCCCCAGAAAGCCTGGCTGGCCTTCGCCGGGGCTGTCGAGGCCTGAAAGTGTCAGACCTGCGTGGAAACCTCCGGGTGCCAGCTGGTCCTACCCACTCCTGCTGCCCCTCCAAGGACCAGAACAAATAACTGGGCTCCTCCTCTCTCCCTCGCTCACTCCCACCTTTGCGGGACAAGGAGCCCTGCGGGTAATAGATATTTCCAGGGATCCTAAGCGGCCATACAGCCCGAACCCCTACCCTGCCCCTTCCAGTCACCAAAGTACCCAGTTCTGGTGGATGTCCCAAAAAAGTAGTCTCCAGCACCAAGCTGCTCAAAGACTCGCCTTCGTGTCCCGCCCTGTGTGCAATGCCTCCTGAGTAGAACACCCAGCAAGGAGCTCTGGGGCTCTGCAGGCCTTTCTGAGCAGCCCCTCTGAGCCCAGAGCCTGCCGGGCAGCGGGAGGGAAGCGTCCATCTGCCCCCCTCAATCCAGCGAGCCCCGAAACAGGGCTGGCGGGAGAGGCCTAGATAGAGAAGCCATTCCCCATCCGGCCTCAAGCCCAGAGGAGCCCAACTGCCAAATCACACGTGAAAGTTTCTTCATGGGGTCCCCGGCCCTCCAGCCCACCGAGGCCAAGGCTCCCCTCTACTCACATACGCTGTGTCCCCCACTCCCCCGCCTCCCACCCCCGCCCCGCGCTGGTATCCCAGGGCCCTCTGCCTGCCAAAACCCAATCCGTTCGCTGGCTCCCTTTTCTGGGGCTGGAGCTGCAGCGGAATTTCGGTGGAATTTTGAGGTTGAGAAGCATCTCGGCAGAGAGGGAAAGAAAGGGCTGAAGGGAGGGGGAAAGAAAGTGCGATTTTGGCATCAACTTGCAGGATTCGAGAAGGCGCCGTGGGCCGGGGGGTAGGCGCTGGGTCCCTCTGCAAGACGCGGGCGGGCGGGGCGTCTGCGCACCCTCGGGCGGTCCCGCGCGCCCCGCGGGAGCGGTGGGCACCCACAGGGCCGGGGCGGCCCTCGTCCTTACCTATGTCTGCATTGCAAAACGCCTGTTGCGGGTGCACCGGGGAGCAGCTGCAGGCGTCGGCCCGGCGGAGCAGCGTCCCCAAGAGCAGGAGGCCGAGCGCGAGCCGCAGGCTGCGGGCCGCGGCGCCCATGGCGGGCAGGGGGCGCGGGCCGGGGGCGCGGGCTCGGGGCTCGGCCGCCGCCGCCTGGGTTCCGGGCGCTCCCCTTTGGACGGGCTGAGGCGCGCGGTCTCGCTGCGCTCCCGGGCGCGCCCTCCGCACCCGGCCCGCACTCGGCCGCACAAACTTTCTCGGGTCTGTGTCCGGGGGCGGGGGGCGGCGGCGGCGGGGGAGCTGCTGCCGAGCGGAGAAGAAAGCGGTGGGAGGCGGCGAGCGAGCGCGTGCGGCCCAGGTCCCGGATCCTCCACAGCCTTCTATGGATGTGTGCGCCGCGGCCTCGGCCCGAGCCGGCCTTTTATAGTTCTCCGAGAACGTCGGGCTCCGCTGGCGGCCAATGAGACTCAGGGAGCCCCGGAGGCCCCGCCCCTCGTGCCTCCTCGGCCCTCCCCCTAGCCCGGCTTTTGTTGTGCCCAGAGAGGGGGCTCGCCGCTGCGCACCTGGCTTCCCAGAGGCTCGGACCGCACCCTTTGCCTCCCAAATCGCCAGAGGTTGGGGCGGGGGGATCCGGGGAGGACAGCGCCCAGTGGGTCCTTACTCAGCACTTCAGACTCGAAGCCCACTCCTCAGGGAACCGGGGGTGGGGATGCCTACCCCACCCACCACCTCTTCCCCTTCCCCTCCAGCTTGGTATGGGGAGGTATACACTACCGCCCCGTTCCCTGCCGCCCCTGGGGTCCCCTGGGATTGAGCAAAGGGGGTGTGTGCTTTGGGGCAGGGGTCTCCCTGCGGCCTGGGTGGGGGCCTTGTGAAACTTGGCGAGGATTCCTTTTTCAAATGGAGGCCTTAGAATTTTAAGTGCGCTTAGTCAGTTTACTTAGAAAGGGAGGGGGAGTGGTTACAATGAACAAAACAGGATTTTATATAAACTGGCCATATTTTTGACCAGCCAACAAGAACCAGGGGGGTGGGCCCAGGAGCCGGGGAGACAGTCGGATTGGAGGAAGGCATTGGCGGGGCTCGGCTCACAGTTCCCTCGGTATCCCACAAGTGTGGCAGCTGAAGGACTTTTCCCCAAACACTTTTGTGTTCCAGAAGGGGCGGAGTATCTTCGAGGTGTGGACGCATGTGAAGTACGATGAAGTGTGACCCCAGGGATCCTGTCCGCCTGTCACTGAGCCTGCCCGAGGACCTCCTTCTTGCCGGCAGGGCGCTTCTAATCCAGCTGGGGCGGTGTACAGAGAGAACACAATTAAAGAATAATTGCCGCTGAACTCCGTGGTGCTGACTTGAGATAGGAAACTGGGAAATACTGAAGGAGTGGAAAAGCCGTTCCTCCTGTTTCTGGGCGCTTTGAGACAGACAACTTGGAGAAAAGTTAACAGGGCAAAGCAATGCTGTAGCCCCCTGACACACCCAAACTCACTTTTTCAGCTTTTGTTCCTATAGAGCAGTGTCACATGCTCTCTGCTCTGGTGCCAGAGGATGTGACAAGGCTGGGGGAATTCAGGGAAAGGGCTGTAGCTCTGACCTGGCTCCAAGGCGGGAGGACTGGGTCACACACCCAGACAAGTAGGCAGGAGCACGTGGGCCTGGGAGCTCAGGTGGTCTTCGCAGACCCCACCCCCGTGTGCTTTCTGAACACAGCCTGCTGGACCCAGCTCCCAGTAGGACAGACGGGAGGGCCTTCTAGGACCCTCAGAACATGCTCTTAGGCCACCGCTTCCCACCAAAAGCATTCACCTTGCCCACTCACCCCCAAAGAGACTTCCCCTGCACAGAACCCAGCAGGGCCAGCAGCACCTCACCCAGCCTGCACACCCCCAGCGAGCTCCTCCTGGGCTTGGCTTGGTGGAGTCAACCTTGTCCAGTGTGAGGAGGAAGTGCTGGTGCCTCCTCATGCCCGCCCCCCTTGGGTAAACAGAGTCAGGATGACCTCATAGGCCTGGGCAGGCGGCCCTGCCAGCCAGGCTCTGTCCACAGAGCTCAAGGAGGAGCTCTGGAAATGCCTCCTCCTGGTGGACTCACTCTCCCAGTTTGGAGAAGCTCCATTTCCTCCCGAGCCTGGGGTGCTCTGTCCCTGGAGACATCTGGAGGGGCCCCATTGGCCGCCGGCGGAGCCCGACGGTCTCAGAGCACTATAAAAGGCCGGCTTGGGCCAAGGCCGCAGAGCACACATCCATAGAAGGCTGTGGAGGAGCCAGGACCTTGGCTCTTTCCGGCAGGTTCCGGAGACCCAGCTGTTCCACCGCACATGGGCATGAAAAGTGGCCCCACATACACAGGGAGCTGGGACCGAAAGAATGGGCGTGTCTGGAGCAGGTCTGAGGGCAGGCAGCAGGGGGTGCCATGGGGGGCGTCCATGTGCCTGGCTGTCCTGAGGGTTCTGTGATTTGTGATGCGTGGTCCTGGCTCTAAGGTCATGATAGCCCCGCGTCGACTCCGGGCATCAGCCTCGTGGCCACAGGAAGCAGGTGGTGCCACCAGCCCAGGTACCTGTCCCCAACATCCCCTGGCGGGGCTGGCTGTGTGCCATAGGACATCCTGAAGGTGACAGGAAGGAGTCAAGAATCACTGAGCCATCTGTCACGTGAAGATGGGCCACAGTTTGCTGCACAGTCCACAAGGCATCTTCATGAGCAGCGGTGGGGACTCTACAGCACATTTCAATTTTCGTTTCATTTCATTAATTTTATTATTATTTCTTACCCTCACCTGAGGACATGCTTATTGATTTGAGAGAGATAGGGGAAGAGAGGGAAAGAATTGTCATTTGATTGCCTCTCAGTACTCGCCCTGACCAAGGACTGAACCCACAACCCAGGCACGTGCCCTGACCGGTAATCGAACTCGTGACCTTTTGGTTTATAGGATGACACTCCCACCAACCGAGCCAGGGCTCCTTAATTTTGCTATTAATTCGCTTTGGCCAGGACTGGCCTCTTTGCCTCAGCACGACCAACCTCTGGGCCAAAGCGTTCTCTGGCGAGAGACGTGCTGTGCCCTGTAGGGTGTTGAGCAATGTCTCTGGCTTCCACCCTCCAGATGCTGATAACGCCGCATCCCAGCGGTGACCGCCTACAGAAGTCCAGACGTTGCTCAATCTCTCCCGGCTGGGGCGGGGGAAGCAAAACCATGCTGGCTGACAAGCCCTACGTGATAAAAATCTTGGGTTGGGAGAAAAGCAGAACACAGAGACATAAATACGTTTTTGTCATATCAGTATGTGTCCTGGACACACCCGTCTGTCCACATTAGTTCTCAGGGGAGGCGAGGAATGGTAAAAAAGATTGTTTTATTAAAAAGAGTCCGTGAGTACACAGCATGCACGACATTTCATTTATGGCAAATTAAACATACTCACGGCCCCAGCCGGTATGGCTCAGTGGCTTGGAGCATTGTCCCGTACACCGAAGGTCACAAGTCCAATTCCCAGGTGGGGCACATGCCTAGGTGGTGGGTTTGGTCCCTGGCCGGGGCACCTATGAGAGGCAACCGATCAATGTTCCTCTCTCGCATTGATTTTTCTCTCCCTCCCTTCCCCTCTAAAATCAGTAAGCATGTCATCGAGTGAGGATTTAAAAAAATTAAATACACACGTGGATCTAGACAGGCGTATCAAAAGGTGTTCACCAAAAAGTTAGTGGGTGACTCCAGGTGGTAGGAACTTAGGAGGCAGGACCAAGGGCAGTCACACCCTGCTGCTTGGGCCGGGAAAGCAATGGTCAGGTGAGGGCCCAGCCCTAGAGGTGACAGCTCCCGGGCAGGAGAAGGGGGGCTCCGCCCTTCCCAGCCAGCCTGCGCTACTAAATCCTGCTCGGGCAGCAGCTCCTCAGGGCGCTCACCCTCACAGGGCCCCACCCCACCACCTACCTGCCCGTGCCCCGTGCCCCCATCGGGCTTCCTTTTGCTGTGTTGGTGGCTGTATTTTATACCATCCCTAGAACCTCTTTCAGAAGGCAGGGCTTGGCCTCTCCCCTTCACTGTCTGCCTAGGCACCTGTCACCTCCCCTTCCCTCACCTACCAGGCAGGCACCCCTCTGGGCAAAGGCGGCCTTGAGCCAGGGTCTCCTCCTTGCAAACCTATCTGGATATCACCCCCTGCTCCCTGACATGCCAGGTCCAGGCAGCCGTCCCCACACCAGCCACGACGACCTGACCCAGACCACTGTGACCCCAGCAAGAAGGGAGGGAGGGAGGCAGGCTGTCCTGGGGGCCAACAGGAAGCCCGCAGAGTCATGGGCCTGAAGACACAGGCACATTTGTAGCCCAGACAGCAGAGCTGAAAAATGCCCAAACACCTCCTGGGGGCAGGGGCGGGGGCTTGGCTCTGGGACAGGGAAGCCTTTGCCAACCTCGGTCCATGTGGACTGGGACAGGACATGGCCTCTCCTCCCTGGGACACACGGGGCCCTGTCCTGCATGCCTCTCCTTCAGGAGTGCAAGAGGGTCCACGATTCCCGTGGGGGCGCCCCTGTGCTCTGCCTTCCTCTCCCACCTCCCACTCCCTACCGGCCTGCCTTCCACGCTCCCACAAAGGACTCTCCCTGGACCCTCCTCAAGTCCCTGCTCCTGTGGAGAACAAAGGAGTTGAGAGCCGCGAGCTGGGGCTCCGCGCTGGCTGCTGCTGAGCGCTTTCTCATGCCCAGGCTATTTCCTCTTGGCCCTGGGCATGTGGTCATGTGCTTCCTTCACTGGCGGGTTAGGGAGCGGGGCCAGGGAGCGGAGATGGGAACCCAGGACTCCTCCATCCCGGGCTTCCAGGAAGCAGCCTCAGCTGGCTTCTGAGGACCAGGGGCTGGCCAGGGGTGAGCAGCAAGGCACCTGGGGCACTGGCTGCCCAGCTTGGCAGGAGTTTGTGGAGGCTGAGGTTTCAGGTTCCCCTCCTTGGGAGCCGAGAGGCAGGAGGCTCAGGTTTCCCACCCGCCTGCCTGCCATTCCCCTCTTCCTTTGGTGTTGGGAGTGACGGCCCTTGGCCATGATGTCATCGCCTAATCCAAACAGAAGGGGCTGGCTTGGCGGCGCTGGCTGGCGGCCCCTGCTGAGTGCTGCGGTAAGTTCGTTACAAGGCTATGATTAGGGCTGTGCCCAAGAACATCCTCTCTCTCCTTCCCGCTCCCCAGTCCTACTTTCCTTTCTCTTTTTCTGCCAGGTCTTCTTTCCCCCTCCCTCTCTCTCCCATTTCTCTCTTCCCTAAGATGCTTCAGGTATCATGAGGTCAACTCTAGGGTCTGCAGCCCCAAGCTCCTCCGATCCCCAGTCCAGGTTCTTGTCCCCTTCAGATGCCAACCCGCTCCCTCCCCACCCAGTGCTGTGACCAGCTGTGGAGCCTATGGGATATGTACCAGCCCCTAGCTGTCATCCCGTGGAGTGTGGGGAGAGGATGAGGGACAGAGCTCCTGAAGATCCTTGTTCATTCTGGAGCTGAAATGCCAGACAACAGAAAAAGCTTGGTTAGGGGCTGGCTCTGGTCACTAACAAAGACAGCAGAAGGCAGCAGAGCCGTGAGAAGTCAAGGACAAGCTGGGCTCCTCGGAAAGTGACTCACCAGGCCCCGGCCACCATTTCCAGCTGGTTCTGGAGTCTGGGCGCTGGTGCACAAACTCCCTGTGTTTGGCACCGCACCCTCTCCTCAGCACGCAGGCAGCGGCCTGGTCCTTTGGCAAGGGGGGCTGGAAGGCAGGGGCCCGCTCTCTGGGGACCTGAGTGTCCCTGGCCCGCCCACCTCCTAGGGACAGTGGGGCCCTGTGTGCCACCCGTCCTTCCCCAATTTGCTGTTCTGTCTCCTGTTCCTTGGAGTCCCTGGTTCCATCCTGGCACTCCTGGACCCCAGGAACAAGGCTGACCGCTGTCCCTATGTCCTCCTCTCCGCTTCCCCTGACAGACGTCACCTGGGTGCCCACAGGGAAGGCCCTGGGGTCTGGGCGGGCCACATCTCCCAGTCTGAGCTGCACTGGGCTTCCTACAGCCACAAAGGGGCTCCGGGTCCCCTGCTGCACCGCCGGTGGAGTCCGACTATGGCCTGGCTCCTTGGGGAAGGCGGGGGTACCCTGTGTGTCCCTGAGTCTGGCGGGCATCCCCTGCCCCAGCCCTCCTTCCACACGGAGCCTGGGTGTGGCAGAAATCCCCCTTGCCTCACCCCAGGAAGCCAGCCGAAGGTGGCTCAGTGTTGATTTCTGTTCCGGGAGGTGCCCGGTTGTGTCGTTGTGGAGATGGGAAGTGCCCCTCAGGGGCTGCAGGCCGGATTCTTCCTTGTGATGAGTGTGTGTTTCGCCACATAGTCTCTCCTGTGAGTCAGCCCTCGGTCCTCCTTCGGGTCATCTGGCCTGGGCCTCAGGAACCAAGAGCACAGGGCCACCTGCACACCCATCAGCCCCACAGATGTCGCCGGCACCAGGGGACAACAGCGAGTCAACACAGGGAGCTAGTCTGCTCACTCAGCCTTCATGAGGGGGATCTCCCCCCGAAACCCAGAATTATCTTCTGGAAGGTGGGCCCCTCGTGGTACAGGCTTCCCCCGCTAGCTGAGTGTTCTGGGAACCCATCTGGGTCAGTGCACCCGCTGGCGTTGTTGTGAGAGGCTGTGTTCAGCTGCAGGGAATTTTTTTTTTTTTAAGACTCTTTTGATGCGTTTGCCCATTTTGAAATGGGTGATTTACGAGTGCACCTGCCCACATCACACTGAGTGTTCAGCAGTTTTTGACCAAAAATGGCATGGCCCCCATGTCCCATCCTCCCTACTCACCCAATCTCATCCTGAGTGACTTTTTTTTCCCAGATAAAAAAAGTCCTCGGAGAGAAATGGTTTGCTGATATGGAAGAGATGAAACCAAAAACAGCCGAGGCACTAAAAGGCACCAAAATCAAGGAGTTCAAAAACTGTTTTGAGCCATGGGAAAAAAAAAAAAAAACATCTCGACAGGTGTATTGCATCAAAGGGAGAGGACTCAGAAGGTGACTGAAGTTTAAATATGTAAGAATAAAATTACAATTTCTTATAAATTCCGGGTTTGGGGGCCCCCCCATTCATGCGGATTCAATCCAAACCCACCATACTGACCTAATGACAACGATAATCACTCAGAAACAATCAACAGTGACATCACACATGAGAACCGGGGGGTAACGAATCCGAGTCCCAAGAGTCCAAATGAGGTCCAGTCTGGGAGGCGACAGGCTGGGCTGCACGAGTCCTGCGAGCCCGAGGGAGAGGGCGGGTCCCCGCCGCGGAGCTCTTTCTCGCCAGAGATGGACCACATCTCAGTGGCTCGCCCTCCGGAGACATTGTCCACGGCCTGAAGTCCTCTGCTTTTATGCTTCGTGTGGTTGCAAAGTCACGTTGTTCTTGCACAATTTCTCCTAAACACATTTTTCTTAATTTGGGTAAGCACATTTTGTTTTCCTCACTCCCGATTGGTGCATGTTGCATGCATCAGCTCTGATAGGCGCACGCTGAAGTCAGCTCCGAGAGGCACGTGGTGTTCACGTCGCCCTCTGACAGGGTGGCCTTACCCGTCAGCGAAGCACGTGTTGGCTGCCGCACCGCACTGCGCACGCCGAGGGGCTGCATCACCCCGGTGTCTCGGTTCTACTGCGCATGCTCTAAACATGGCTTGGGGATCTGTTCTGCACACTTCTCTCACGGTTACTATTTTCCTATCTGTCTTCCCCATGACTTGTAGGGAATGCAGTGGCCCCTTCCCTCCTCCAGCACGAGCGCCTGTACTAGAAGCGCAGACGCAGCCAACTGCAATGAGGGTGCCTGGCACGGGGCACCTGGGAGGCCAGGGTCAGGGGAGCGGCCTGGGATAGGTGAGACCTGAGGCTGGTAAGGTTACCCGGTCGGTGGGCACAGGCTTCGCGAGGCCTAGGCGTGGGCGGGCCAGTCGTCTGGGATGGGGGCAGGGCCCAGCCGTCAACACCAGGAATCTGAAGGTGAGTGGTGGGGACCAGACAGGCAGCAGCTGTTGCGGTGACTCACTGCTGGGCCCAGTGATTGGAAACACATGTCCCCGAGAGGCGCATTTGTTACTGGGAGCCCGGGGTTCTTGGACCACATGGGAGTCCACAGGGAGGGGGATGACCCACGGGGACGCTGCAGGGGGGCTCCCTGTCTGCACCTTGGCTCCTGGATCTGGTCAAGTTCCTACTTGCTGCCTTTAAAAACAACTTTTTATTATAAAAGCTGCTGACCACGTTCACAAGGAGAGAGAAGAGTATAGCGCTCACTCCTGGACCGGTGGGCGTCTTCCAGGTGATCGGTGCCCCCAGGTTCTTTGCATCCACACCAGCCCCTACCAGGTGATTCTGCAGCCCACCCGGGACCTCGCAGTTCCGATGTAGGTGGTGAAAGAACGTTTACTTGAAGGTTTACCTTCTCCTCTCCCTGGCACAGCGCCCTGCCTGAAGGTTATCTTAGCATAGGACCGTCTCTCCTCCCCTCCCCTCTTCGGCACAAGCAGCGCCCAGAGTGAGGCACCTGCCCCGGTGGGTCACTTGGACACAATCGTTCAGCCTCCCGTCTCTGCGTCTTCATTTGGAAGGTGGAGTCCCTCCAGGAGTGCATCTGGAGGAGCTCATAAGAAGGTGTGTCACACCTGGTGGCTCCTGGACAACAGCAGCGATAAGGGGCCAAGAACCAAAGCAGGTCACCCTGCCGGAAGCTTCTGCAGCCAGGATTCAAACCCAGACCTGCCAGACCCCAAACCTGTTACCTTTCCCACCTGCCAGGTGCCAGACCAGCACAGTCTCTGTGTGCACTGAACCATGGCCGCCAGGTGACATTTGGTCGAGACCTTGAAGGTCCCCCCACCCCTGAGACACCAGGTTTGGGGGAGAGGTCCAGTCCCAGGAACACACTTTCTCCAATAACTCGAGACCCTTGAGAGTGAGCAGCAAAGGGGGCCTCCCAGCCCACAGGAAGGGGGCGGGTGAGCAGGGGAGGGTGAAGGCCAACCTTCCCACCTGGGGACAGGTGCCCTCGGTATAACACAGTCTGGACCTCTGGGTTAGAGGGAACAAACACCCTGATGAGACAGTTTAATTAAAATGGGTGTTATTCAAAGGATTCAGGGAATGTATGTCACTTAGGCACACAAACCCCGCCTGGACACGGGGTGTGGAAAGCCCTCCAGCTAATTCCGCCCTCAGCTCCTCTCCCCGCCCCCACCCCCACCCCCACCCCCAGTGACTCATCTGAGCCCTCCCCCTCCGTCGGTCTTCCTCCCCCTGCTCTCTCCGAATTCCCACAGCACGCTGCAGGCCCTTTCAGTTCTAACACCCTCAGCCAGGTCCTCCTCTGCCAGGGTCGTCCCTTGTGAGCGCAGCTCAGATGGCTCCGAGGCTGTGTGGCTTCCGGCACTAGCTGGGTAGTCAGGGCCTGGGGTCCAGAGGACAGGCCTGCTCAGTGGGGTGTGGGAATGGACACCCCTTTGAAGAGAGTGTCCCCCAAAAGGAGGCAGGCGGAGTGGGGGTGCAGTTGGGCCCTCGACTCTCTACCAGGGAGACCCTTCAGCAATGGGAGAAGGCAGTCAGGGTCTAGGCTCCCGGAGGGCCGGCCACACCCCCTGGCCTGATGGCCACACGCCATTGGCTTTGGAGAGCTCTGGTCCACCAGGAGGGTCCTGTGGGGCCCCATCTCCCAGGACCGTGATCTCTCAAACCTTGAAGGGAGACAGAACCCTGTTCAGGACCCTGTGGTCCAAACCCCGGCCTTGTCCATGACCATGTCTCCTGGCAGCTGTGGAGGGCAGTGGCCACTCCAGGCTCGGACGTCACCTGGAAGGCATGTCTGGAGCTGCTACTCTCTAATCCACAGCCAAAGAAAATATTTTTTGCAGGTTTCTTGTGAGCTGAGAATGAAAACACGACACCCAACCGGATGAGTGGGGGAGGGGGGCCTCGCTTTCTCCAAGAGTCTGGAAGACACGGGTATGACACCGCTTGGGCACAGTGGGGACCGCAGGTCCTGGGGGTTGAGTGGGGGCCAGGCGAGCATCGGTCCAGGGTGGCCCAGGCCCGGGACTGCGCGGGCCGTGGGGTGGCTGGGAAAGCGTACGCTCTAAATGAGCAAGTGAGGTGACTGCAGCCAAGCCCGTACACTCCCTGAGAGGGACGCCATGAGCTCCTGCTGAAAGTAAATGAACAGAAAAACAACAAAACCTTCTACAAAGTGTAGAATCCAGGTTTAGTTCTGAAAGTTCAGATAAACAACAAAAAAATTTGCACAACTCACACACACAGAGCAAGTAACACTGCACTGTTTTGTAGCTTGCTCCCTTTTTTTTTTTTTTTTAACCCAAGAAGGTACCTGAGCATCTTTTTGTATCATTAAATCTTTTCCTGCAACACTGGTTTTAACATCTGCATGGTGTTGTGATACAGGCTGTCCCCGGGGGGCAGGATGAAGGTGCCAAAGGCAGCTCCAGGCTTGATGGTCCTCATAGCTCCCAGTCCCACAGAGCAAGCAGGTGTCCTTAGCCGTTACTATGGCAAAATACTCGAGGAAGGCTCTGATTGGCTACGTGTGGATCCTAAGCCCCTCTTTGAGCCAATCACTGCAGCCGGAAGGATTGAGGGCTTTGATTGGCCAGGCCTGAGCCACAAGCCCATCCTGTAGCCAAGAGGAGGCTGAGGGAAGGGATGCTTAGCAGACCAGAAGCATACCGCCCCCAGACTGCAGACCCATAGGAGCTCTATAAATTCTTGTGGAAGGAACATTCAACCAGATAGTGGAGCTGAGCCTACAGGACCGGGAGATGTGGTCTTCACCGTGAAGAGGCTTACAATTTGGGGCAAACCCCCAAATACACAAAATCCGGTTAAAGAAGCGTTACATGCCCCAAAATGCGATAAACACAACAGGAGGACTTTGCTGCAGGACGGACCTGGATTCAAGTCCCATTTCCAGGGTGACATTGGCCAATCTCTTTACTTCTCTGGGCTTGAGCTCTGTCATCCACAGAGCAGAATAGTGACACCTACCACACACATCAGAATATGGTGAGAATTCCACCTGTTGCCAGAAGAAGAGCCCCGTTTGGAGCACCTAGCAGGTGTTCGATTGGCACATAGTAGGTGCTTGGTAGATGGTAATTATTATTATGAGTACTAGTGTTCGTGCAGGGAAGGGAGAGATTCTGATACATAGAACGGCTGCTTGGGAGAGGCTTAAGTGCGGACGGTGGATTCACCATAGCAAAAGGCGGAAACAACCCAGATACCCAACAAAGGGTGACCGGGTAAATGAAATGCGCTCCATCCACGCAAGGGACCGTTATTTGGCCACCAGAGTGAAGCACTGGGTGGCTTTGCCACACCAAGACATTTACTGATGTGATGGTGGCAAGTCCCAAGCAGGGTATGACAACCTCTCAAAGGCCAGCCCAAGTTCCAGGACAGGGCATATAGAGAGCCACTCCTGGACCTGTGACCACACAGCTGGTCCCCCTAGCTGCTCAGGAGCATCACCAGCCCAGGCTGTCACCTCATGCAGCTCACCTGCACAAGAGGAGGGGCCTTGGGATTTTCACCTGGGGCTCAG